>NC_138203.1:134449729-134565729 GCF_964194415.1 Vipera berus
ATTGCCTTGAATATGCAGAGGTTATCCCTGTTTCACCCACTGGAGACAGTTTGGGGGTATATAATGGCTGGCATTGGATTACATCCCCTCTCCTGGTGTGGTATATTTGGAGCCAGCAGAAAGTTGGCATGGTAGTAGACTGTTCTACAGTCACTTGACTTTAAATGTCAGCATTTCAAAAATAAAATGTGCAATCCTTCCTAGGGTAGATTAAGGCATATGAGTAACTTGTAAGCCGATGCAGCAAGAAACTACAATCACTCCAGGATGAAGAAGGAAGGAGACATAGCAAAGAGGTTTTCTTTCTTTCTAATCTGAAGAAGAATACAAGTGCATTCTACAGAGATCCCATTTGATACATTGATCTTGTGTGTCATCGGTCCTTATTAAAAAGTCATTAGGAAACTCAGATTGTAACAATAATTAGTTTTTGTACTTAGGATCCCAAGCATTCCTTATATGTTCATTTGGTACATTAGAATGGAATTGTGATTGTAACAAAGTTGGAACCTGCACTCATTCTTAGAGAAAGATCTTTCTTCCTTCTCTATTAGTCACCCTGATAGAAGGCAACTTTTTAAAATAGCCATTTAAAAGAATAGAAGCCCATGAATGAACTACTGGCCTACCTTTAAGTGGTTTCTGAAGAAAAAGTTGCAGGCTAGAAGATTCTCAAGAGAATATCAGGCTACTACTTTTTGACTATTTGTAAGCTACAGGCCTCAAGTTGGTGTCTTTACCTTGTTCTGGCTGCTTCATATCACAAATTGGAAAATATTTGATCTAAGGTCATGTATATTCATAAGTAACTATGTTTTTTGCCCACCAAGGAGCACTGTTCCATCTTTCTGCTCCTTAGCCTTATTTACTCTTGCAAAATTCATTGTACATTTTCAGGGCATCCAGATCTGAACTATCTGCTCAAACCATCACTTCTCTGTTACTATGCTAATTTTGCTTACTCCCCCTTTCCCCTGAGTTATAATTCCTTTAGTCTGCCCCAGCGGACAATCTCAGACAATCTTCTTGGTAAGCAAAGCATTCAGCTAGCACAATTTTGGTACTGGGTTGTGGGGGGGTGGGGTGGTACCTTTTAAATAACTAAATAAAAGTATTCAGTTCCATCCTAGCTCTGGGTGTTTTAAATATAAAACAATGTAATATAATATATAAAATAATACAAAACCAAAAATAAGAAAAGGTACACATCTGGCAATATAATGCAAACTTTACCAGACCAACCATCCCAGAAGGAGTCTTTAACTCACTTTAATCCAAAGCCTGAATGAAGAATCAGATTTTAAGGTTTGTTTAAATAAGATTGGGGTAGGGGCCATCTGAAGTTGTGTGGGAACATTCTCTAAATCAGTGCTGCAACAGAGTCCCATCAGATGCTACTGTTTAACTGATGAGATGAAAGCATGCCAATTCTGACCAATGGTGTAAGACAGCTAAAAACTATATAACAGAGATATCCCTCAGTTAACAAGGCACTATGCCTTAAGTGATAATTAGTGTATCATAACTTGAATAGGTCTGGAAGCCTACTGGGAATTAATGCAGCTCACAGAGCAGGAATGTTATGTGGATGCACTGCCTGTGCAGCTGTGTGTGAACAAGTTCTAGCTTCCAAGTGGTCTTCAATAACAGCCCCAGATACAGCACATTGCAATAGTCTACATACTGTACAACTTGATCAGTGCAGAGAATCTACAAGTATGGATGCAGATGACACATTAAGTGATTTTTTGTGAAGGCTTTCCTGCCCACAGCTGCTATCTGCTCCTTGAGCAGGAACTATAAGTCCAAGAACTTTCCCAAATTGTGCACCAGGGCCAAAGAAGAAAGTATAGTCCTATTCAGAGCTACAGATGGAAAATTTCTACTCTGGGCTTCTTCTGTGATTTAATAGGAAATGAAGATCCCGTTGAAATGAAAGCATAACCCTTTAAAAAAAATCAGTGCTTCCAGGAATCTTTTGTTTCTGCAGCTCAATTTTGGGAGAAGTATGGGGAAACCTTGCAGATCCCAGAATGATTAATGTATTGGTGTTTATTTATTTGTATCCTACCTTTACTATTTTTACAAGTAGCTCAATTCAGCAAATGTATCCAACACACCTTCCCTCTACTTTCCCCATGACAACAACCCTGTGAGGCAGATTGGACTGAGAGAGTGATTGACTGGCTCAAAGTTAATGCAAAAACGTAACTCCACGTATGATTTGCAGGTATAAATGCCACATCTGTTCCTTCTTTCCCCTTTCCGAATAGGTATGAATGCTGCTGTGCGAGCAGTAGTTCGAGTGGGGATATACACTGGTGCCAAAGTATATTTTGTTCATGAGGTGAGTAGATGGGATGGTTCTCTCGATGACGTCTTGGTTAGCTTTGTTAAGCACTGCAGTTGGAGCAAAGAAGGGGCATTGCTGGCTTTGGCATCTTGGCGTTTAACATTCCTGCTAGCTAGCCTGACCTGCATAAGGGAGTATGGCAGCAATATCTCTCACCCCTGAATTTTGGCTTAATCTACTCAAACAATAGGGGATAGTGGGGCAATCCTGAGGTTGGCCGTACCATTTTAGCCTATCAAGAGGGATAGGAATGCCAGTTTTTTTTCCTATGTACAGAAATTTTGTTTAAGCACAATAAGCCCTTTCAAAAAACCCTTGTCTTCTCCCAATATTTTTCAAATAACATGGGTAATCTGCATGTATGCCAAGAGTATTCCGACACAAATATACATCTATTCATAGACAGGGGAAAAGGTTATAACTTATCTCTTCTAAAAGATGTGTAATTTTCTGTACCTGCATGGAGGTTTTATATAGGGTGATCTTCATTTTGAAATGGCACTCGTATTTTTCTTCTTCCTCGTACCATGTAGGCCAACCCATATACTTCTAAATCCAAACTATTAAAAATAATCTCTTCTGTCCCAATATTTCTGTCTCTACATTGGTAATTGCAGTATTTCAGCATTTTGACATGGGAATGGTCCAGATGAGAATTTAATTGTAACCTTTGCGTTTTCATGGGGAGAACATTCAAGCAATGTAATAATCTATCTTTTATTTTCTGGTCATTTCTCTGTTTTTTTGGTGTGAAAAGTCCGAGGAAAGATGGAAGAATGTCACTCTATTTTGCTCGGTGACCTTAGAAGCTCTTGAATTTGCAAAAGGGAACACTGACTTTTTTTATGCTTTAGTTTTCGGAACCGAGGGCCACAGGAATGTAGTTTGGTGGGGCCATATAACAAGAGAGAATGGGGCATAAATGGAGAGTGTGGCAGATGATGAAACATGCATGATGCATATCATGCAAATTCTTTGATTTGCATAATTGCATTGGGACACATAATTGCAGCATTTATATGGTGACAGTGTGTGTGCACACGCAGGTGTGTGGATTTTGCTTCACTAGGTTTGCTGTGGACCCCTGCTGAAGCATGGTTGGAATTGTTACATTTAAAAAATATTTTAGGGTAATGAGAAGTGATTCAGAAGCTTTACATCTCATATTTTACCCCCCAAATCCCCCAAAAATTCTACTGCCATTATTTAATAGATTGCAGTGAAATTTTGGTACTGCTATCCTGGGGGATCTGGAGGCCACAGTTATGGAACTATAGATGGGTTATTTGTGTTATATTCTGGAAAACTCCCCACTTTGGGGTCTTTTAAGGACACTGTAGAATTCGTGCCTTTCTTGTGTTTGGCTTAACACTGAGCACATTTGAAGACTATATCAAATTGCCATGTCCATATTGGTGAAACGATGCTCTTGGCTTATGTTGTCCTAATTCCTGCACTAATGGTTACTGGAAAACAGAATAGAAAGGGACAACGTGAATAGCGTACTGTAGTGTTGGTTATGCCAAACCCGTTAACAATAATGCCAAGAACTCAGATTCAAAATGCCTCTTGTTCCGTTGCTTCTTGTTCAATGTTCTCAGTTGCTAAAGAACCTGGAACCATTCCAGAAATTCCACATCTTGGCCAAATCTGGTGCTGCCTTGTACCGTATTTAAAAGACATTTTATCTTGAGCATTCCCCCTTATGCAATTAAGTTATATGTATCTCTCAGTCCTTTGAGGTAGGTCAAGAAAAACGCTTGGCTGGGATAGCAGAAATGCTCTTTATGGTGTTAAGATATAGTAACAAAATCTTGAAAGCTTGTCCAGGTTTCTCTCCTCCCATCTTCTACTAAATAGCATCAAGACAAGTTTATTTTCAGTTTTTTTCTCATGATAATCTCTTTTATAGGTCATCCTTAATGTCTTGTTCATTCCTCCCCTATTCCCAAGGTCAG
This sequence comes from Vipera berus, assembly GCF_964194415.1. Classification (NCBI taxonomy): domain Eukaryota; kingdom Metazoa; phylum Chordata; class Lepidosauria; order Squamata; family Viperidae; genus Vipera; species Vipera berus. The sequence continues at coordinate 134,454,041 of NC_138203.1, forward strand.
CTCTGCCTTCCTTTACAGTATCTCACTTTATCTAGTCCTTTTTCCATAATCTATTTTGCCTTTTGTTCCAGGGTTACCAAGGGCTTGTGGATGGTGGTGATAACATTAAGGAAGCAACATGGGAAAGTGTATCTATGATGCTGCAGCTGGTGAGTCAGTTTGCCTTGATTTTTCAGTCTTCCAGACTCATGTTTCAAATGGCAAGGAGCTGTCATCCCCATCATAAGTGATGTTCAAGCTAAGATTTCAAAAAAGGCCTTTGAAGCTCAAATGAAATGAAGCTATAAAATAGTTTTTTATGTCTTCCAGATATTTAGAACTATAACTCCCAAAATACCCATTGGCTATGTTCACTGGAGTATTTGAGAGTTGTAGTTCCAGGAGATCCAAGGGCATAGTCTCTGACAGCACTGGAAAACAAAGTATATTTGCATGGTTCTACTCCATTATGTTTCCTAATTTTATTCTGAATCTGCCCTTGCAATTTCTACTTATTCCTTCTTAGTGTTTGTGCTATTTTAGTGAGTTATCAGCATCAGGAGGAACAAAGAGTAGCAAGAGACACCATGCTAATGAACTTACACACTAATTGTATGGATACAGTCAACAAGTGAGTTTATTTCCAAGTGAATTTGAGATCCAGTTTCAATTGGTTGTGGTTTGAAGGTAAAAGTTTATTACACTGCCCATCAAAAAAGGTACAAAGAAGATTAGGGTTAGGGTTAAGGGATGCAGTGGCTCAGTGGGTTAGGACGCTGAGCTTGTCGATCAGATGGTCGGCAGTTTGGCGGGTTGAATCCCAAGTGCCGTGTAACAGAGTGAGCACCTGTTAGCAGTTCGAAAGCACGTAAAAATGCAAGTAGAAAAATAGGGACCACTACGGTGGGAAGGTAATAGCGTTCCGCTTTGGCGTCTTTGGCCACATGACCACGGAGACGTCCTCGAACAAGCACTGGCTCTTCGGCTTTGAAACGGAGATGAGCACCGGCCCCTAGTTGGAAATGACTAGCACGCATGTGCAGAGGAACCTTTACCTTTACTTTTAGGGTTAATATGGATGTACCATATGACACAAGTGTATCGAAATATCAACTTCCTCTAGGCATGGAGGGAGCATTTTGGTTACCGGGCTAAACCTCAACAAGAAAGCCAGATAGTGATTTTTCAACTAAATGCAACAGTCCAGATTTCCCTGTCTGAGGGTTCTTTATGTGTATTGCTTCAGCCCTGATAATCCCAACCAGCCTGACTATAAGCTTGGAAGCTATGGAGATTTTAGTATATAACTAAATAATTTGATTGTCAGAATAAACTACTGCAAAGTCCAACAATTAAACTAAGGAAAGAAAAAGACCATCTATTAATTATAAAAGGAATCACAGAGACCAGTGACTATTAAGATATTCAAAATATAGATAAGCTCCCAGATCCTATACGCTTTGCAGGTGTGCATCTGCTAAAAACCAATTCACATTTTAAAATATTCATATATTTCAAGTCCCCTACTTCTTTTGAAACTCTAATTTATCTGCAAGACTTGAATATGTACAACCTCCTTATGGTGGGAGCCGATGTTTGTCAAATTACTTAGTGGCTTAAACTGTTTTACTTTAGCTGCTAAAATTCTTTATAATTATTTCAACACAGTCTGGAAAATCCAACTCCTAAAGGATATATGGCATTGTAGTTTTTCAAGCCAGTTGTTGCTAACGATGAAGCTCGAAAGAGCTGAAGCTGAAATAAAAAACACGCTCTACATGTAGATAAGGAAGCCTCTGTCCAACTCTGTGTTGGAGATTAGTAGAAAGCTGATCAGCCAGGGCAGCAAATACCTGTTTGACCTTACATGATTAAGTCCCTGTAGAGCTTTCTCCCAGTTTGTTTTAACATTCTACCCCTTACAGCAGGGGTGTCAAACTCAATTTCATTGAGGGCCGCATCAGCATTGCGGTTGCCCTCAGGGGGCCGGGTGGGCGTGGCCTGCTGGGTGGGCGTGGCTAGAGTGCGTATGGCCTACTGGGTGGGCATGGCCAGCTCTACATTGTTCGCATCAAGGGTGCCTATGGGGGCCTGGGCAGGAGTGGGACAGATCTGAGGGTCTCTGGCAGAAGGAGGGTCTCTGGGCCAGGGCCAAGGCAGTGGGGGCCGTTCCCTCACTGTTTCCAGGATGGCTTCGCCGGCCACATGAAAGCACTTCGCGGGCCGGATCCGGCCCCCAGGCCTTGTGTTTGACATGTCTGCCTTACAGTGATAAAGAGAAAGTACAGTAATATGCAATATAATATCATTTGAGCAATTGTGCCCATGTGATTCTAACCTATCCATTTCTACCTTACCTTCTGATAAATTTATGAATTTTAATCTTATAATTTCATATTCAATAAACTTAATCGAACAGAAGAGAATTAGATCTACCTCTTATAAAGGGATCGGTGCCTTGTGATCATTAGAACATCGTGACCTTTGCTTTGGTTGGGATTGCTGGCCAGGTCATGTATCTTAAATGTAATGATACCATCTCAGCTGGGGTCACAATGAATGTCTTGAAGCCCAAAATAACTTGTAATTGGAGATAACCTTTGCCTGCAGCCATACTTGCATTGGTGGGGAGGAAAGGTTGTTTGGATTTAATAAACAAGAATTGGAGAGGATTCTGTTCCCGTTAAGTGTCTCGGTGACTATCCAGACCCTGTACTGTGGCTGGAGAAGCAGAAGATAAATTTGTCCACAGATCATTTAGGCAATGATATTTACAAGCATTCCTGTGCACTCTTGGACACTGCTCCACCATTTGCAATGAAGATTTTAGTGATTATGAAGATGCTTTAATCAGGACAATATAATTGATTTATAAACAAGAGAAGTGTAGCATTTGATACAGAGTGAAGATAAGCCTTATTTTTTTCATTTCCTTAAAAGTATGAATTGCAAATTAAGGTAATCTTATTATGAATTTTGTAAGCTCTTGGTTTGGTTTACACTTAACACCACGCCATCATTATCATCTTCATTATCATTACCACTATTATTATTATTATATTGCTATTGTGGGGTCCTTGGTGCTCTCTGAGCTTGGTTATTTCCTTGCAGACATTTCATTACCCAACTAACATTATCAGTGCTAGAAGGGAGTAGGGTTTGCTCTCTATTTATAAGCAAATAGCTTGCACTATCAGTGCTCCCTTCTAGTATTGATGCTGTTACTTATTGGATAATGAACGTCTGCAAGAAAACAACCTAGCTCAGAGAGCACCAAGGTCCCTACAGTTCAACCCTGAGCTACAAATACTCTCTTCTATTGGTAATATTATTGGTTTTTTAATTTTATTATACTATTGTAATATAGAGTTTGTAAGATGTTGGTTTGGTTTATACTTAACACCAAGACGTATTATTATTAAAATTATTTCAACTTTAGTGAGGTGTTAGAGATTAGCATTATATTTGTATTAGACCATTATGGATTATTTAACAACTATGGTTGGAAGAAAAAACCTGGATAGGTGTGAACTATACAAAAAAAAATCTCCCTGTTCTTGGAAAACCTTGGAATTCAATTTTTGGTAGGATGGGATAGGATTGAGAGAAAGCTGGGTGATATTGTAGAGAGTAAGGAAAATGGCTTTAGTTGAGATATAAGGAACCGTTGCCTAGGCATCAGGAACTGAAACAGTTTTAAGCAAAAATAATAAAATATCATTTGAAAGTGTTTTAGACAGACCTCTTCCTAATTCATGGAACAATAAGAAGGAGGAAGAGGTACAGCACAATCAGACCTTCAAGATTGTGTTGTTATAGCCAATCTCAATAAAAAATGGTGTTAAGTCCTCCTACGTTGGTCTATGTAGTGGGACTGACAGATATACCTGACGTTTCTTAGTACAATGGGGAAGACAAATGAGTTCCTTGTATTGAGTTTCTGTTAGCTTTCTGGAGAGACATCCAATAGTGTTCATATGCCTCCAAACCAAAGATCTCAAGAAAATAAATAGAAATACATACAAATATTTTCCAGTAAATGTGAGGGACTTCCATGTTGCCTCCAAGCTCATCCTTCTTCTTGTCTTCTTTCAGGGGGGCACAGTAATCGGAAGTGCTAGGTGCATGGACTTCCGCAAGCGGGAAGGACGCCTGAAAGCTGCTTGCAACCTGGTAAAGAAAGGAATAACCAACCTATGTGTGATTGGTGGCGATGGAAGTTTGACTGGAGCAGACACTTTCCGAGCAGAATGGAACAATTTGCTACAGGAGCTGGTTAAGACAGGTACCACAGTTGTGCAAAGGCAAGTTAAGAAGTGAGGTCAAAATTAAATACAGGCCAGATTCAAAAATGTGACCTATCTTTTGCAATTGGATCTTTTTTTCCCCCTTGCTTGATCCACTTAGTTGCAAAATTGAACATCACTGCCTTTGCCTCGCTGATTCACAAGTCCTCTTTAAATCATGTTGACGCTGTCACTTCCACTCTCTAATGGGAAGATAAAAGTTTACTAACCAGTCTGATGTCTGGGTCAAGAGATGGGCAGTGGCTAGAACCAGAGTCTCAGTAAGGCAGATTAGGAATATCCCCAAGTTTCCCTGCCCTGATTGTGAATATTAAAACTTAGCAGAGATGCAGATTCCAAATGCAAAATGTAACAGAGTTCACATAGCAATCTCTTAGGAACAATTTAAGCCAAATGTCTCTTTTCCTGGAGTTACACTGTGTTTCCAACACATTTCGCAGGCACCCTTATGGACTCTGAATCACATTTTGCTCTACAAACCCACATTTCTGGACATTTCTGCATCTCTGAAGTGTTCCCACTAGAGCCACAGTTTGTGTGCTGTGTTATACAGTAGTCCAAAAATATGTGATTTACTGCAATTCTGAGACAGCTAAAAGCGTCTTTCCATATCTTTATAGTTTTGCTTGTTCGTCTAAGCTAGATTTTTCTTTTGTTTTCTGGCAACTCTTAGTGTAAAAGGACCAGGCTAAAATGCTGCCTTTCTAAGACCTGGCCTCCAAAGGTTTCTCATTTTCTTTTTCCTCAAATGAAGAACGAATTGCAACAGTGACATTATTAGAATCTTTGCTGATATTAACTGGTTCTCCATTCTCGTTAAGGGGCCATCACAGTAGAAGAAGCCAAGAAGTCCAGCCACCTGAACATTGTTGGGATGGTTGGTTCCATTGACAATGACTTTTGTGGGACTGACATGACCATCGGTACAGATTCTGCCCTCCACAGGATAATGGAGATAGTGGATGCCATCACCACCACTGCCCAAAGGTAAAGCCCGTGGGTATTATATTCCACCATTTTGTAATATTCCTCAAGAAACATGACAGTACGGTATTTGGGCAGGAATTAAGTATGAAAAGAGGGGAGGGGAAACAGAATTAAATCAACCATGAGAAACAGAAACTTCTTCCTCTTTGCTATGCAAGGGAAAAAATAAACAAGGCCAGAAAGGAAAAAACATGCAGAAAATAATATTAATCTCTAACAGTCCTGTAATAGGCTGAACATACACATGCCAACTTGACTGACAAATAGTCTATTATAGAGTGACAAGCAGTCACAAAGAATGGGCTTGTCCAAAAACATAGCATTCCAGAAATATATATAAACCATTATTTTCTATCTCATATGTATGTCTACTTCTGGATATGAACTTATTGGTTATTAGAAAGGGAAATGCTATATTGCGTCATAGTAAAATTTGAAAAAGTTGTGTCCGAATGAAATTTCAAGTAGGATATGTACAACAGTTGGAGTATTTCAGGATGAAAAATAGGTGTGAGAATGACACAAATAAATTTCCATGATATTAAATATGCATTGAAATGTGCAGAAATCCATTCAGTTTCATTCTTTCCTTCTCAGGTTTTACAGTTCATGCACACATCTTCCAGGCTCACAATACATTGCTCCAGTTCCCAGACATGACAGGTCACTGATTTTTAGGCAGGGTTATGAGTGACATCTAACAGATGTTATACACCAGGGGTCTTCAAACTTGGCCCTTTTATGACTTGTGGACTTCAACTCCCAGAATTCCTCAGCCAGGCATGCTGAGTCATAAAAGGGCCAAGTTTGAAGACCCCTGTTATACACCCTGACATATATGGGAAGGGGGAAGGGGGGGAGGGAGGAAGGCTCATTAAAGTCTGCCATTCCTTCTACTGTTTCTGTCTTATTCTTTTCTTATTTGACAAGATTTTCTAACCCTTTTTATTATTTTATTCACTTTCCTTGGTCAATATTCTCATTCTCAGACTGCTGTACCAATAAAGATCTGTATTCCAACATATTAAAACAAAGAAAACTTTCAGAATAAGAAACAGCACATTAGGTCAAGAATCAGTCAAAAGTGTGCGAATCACAGAAGTTGAATTTTCTTTTTAACTTTCTGCAGAAACGACCTAGTTCTATTCCTGCTTTGAGCTTTATGAATGTATGAATACTTGCAAGTAAATGTGTTTTATGGACACTGTCAGTATTTTTACTTTGGTTTTGTCTTACAGCCACCAGAGAACATTTGTGCTGGAAGTGATGGGACGACACTGTGGGTAGGAAACTGTTTTGTTATACTGGGATTGGTTTAATGTGGGAAAAATTACCCTAAAACTATTAAATCATAATTACTAATATATGAGTAATGGTTGTGAGAATGGTCTAGTCCTCTTGCTCCTACCTCCCTGGGTTCTAGTATTAATTCCTTCAGCTTGGCATGAGAAGGTAATTGGAATATCTTCTTTCAGTTTCAGATTAGGGGGTCACCAAAGTGTAAATGTGATTAAGCTTGACTACAGTTATTACAGTCAAGGCAGTTTTATAAATTATAATTTTGAGATCAGGGTTTTTCCACTGATTATAGTTAAAGTTAATCACAATTTTTCTGGATGAAAACTTCAATTTATTAAAAATAGAATTGAAATTTTGTTGCTTGTGGAGACCATTGAAAGAATAGGTCATTGGGTATTGAAAGCAGAAAGCTGTCAGTTTTCTCTAGAGGATAAGAAGTACTATATTTTTTGCCAAGTCTTGCTTTAGTGTGCAGTTCAAGAGTGGATAACTTGTTTTCCAGATATTATTAAATAAACCTGAGCATCCCTCTGTCAACTCTACCACGAAGTTGGCTGCAGCCATTTTGCTCGTTCTAGGTTGCCACAAGAATGGGAGAGGGTGTGGAGGATTTTTACTAGTCTAAAACATTTTACTGTCCCATGGGAACCAAGGTCATTTCTATCTGTTAGATATGAGGGCATGAGCATTTAGTTAGAAAGCCCGCCAAGCTTTTCTATTGGGGAACGTAGCTGATTGAATAGCATTGGGGTGGAAATTCCAACTTTTTAATATTGTTTCTCTTTGAAGGGGATTTCAGACTTGGTTTCACTTTTGACCCTGCTGATACTATGTAGCCAATAAACATGTTCTTTGAGGAAATTTCAAGCCTCGGAGTTCTGATTTGCTTGGTCTTGTCTATTAGAACCTTGACACCCTCAACATTGGTTTTTCTAAATGTCTATGAACGTTTTTACTACTGACCTTTCTAACTACAGCTGCTAAGAACAGCACCCCAGCAATATCTGAGAGACCACAGATAATCCAGCTTTTTTTTGAGACAGCACCTTCCTATCTTGGAGTTTTCAGGCATTGTGCTAGTAAAGTCTTGCACCAGGGTGGTAACAGGTCACATTCCATTTTTTCATTCCTCTCCTAGTTATTTAGCCCTTATTACAGCGTTGGCAAGTGGTGCAGACTGGGTTTTCATTCCAGAATCCCCACCAGAAGATGGCTGGGAGGAACACTTGTGCAGAAGGCTAACTGAGGTAAACAAAATACGAAGTATCCAAATTTGAAAACTTGTGACTAATATCCAAAGCTTCCTTGGAAACAGCAGTGAAATTTGCTTCTTAGTAAATAAAGGCATGCCTCAGAGATATTGTGGATCCGGTTTCAGACCACTGCAGCAAAGCAAATATCGCAACAAAGTGAGTCGAACAATTTTTATATAGATAAACACAATGTAAGAGTAACCTGTGCCCCTACTAGTCAGGCGGACATAATGATCACTTTCTATCACAGTCACTGAGGCATCAAAGGGAATTCCCAGGATGGCTCTTCCCTGTCTTTCTCTCAACAAGGTCTTCTACAGGTTGATAGATCCCATTTCTCAAAACCCAAGACTGAATCCCATTTTAAAATTGATCTGTTTTCCTTCCTTTTCTTGCAGACAAGAACTCGAGGCTCAAGACTGAACATCATTATTGTGGCTGAAGGAGCCATCGATAGACATGGCAAAGCCATCACATCTGAAGACATTAAGGCTGTGAGTGACTCAGGGCTGTTTGTAGTTGACCCATTCATTGCCTAGCACTGTAGGGGAGCCAAAGTAAAGCTTTGTGGGAAGTCATCTGTGTGAAATCTTATGCTTTGGGGCAGTTAAAAGATCCAGTTCAGACCAACGGGCAAATTAAGAAGTGAAATTTTAATTAGTTTCTGCTGTTATAAGATGCGCTTAAAGGGTGTAAGATCTAGTATTTGAGTGCTTCCTCCTCAATTCCAAAATTCTTAGCAAACCAGGAAAGGTTTCATGCTTGTTTTTCTCTCCCTTTCCTCCATGTTTCCCAGCTGGGGAATTCATTGCACGTGAAATATAGTTGGATACCTATTGACTAAGTCATTGGGGTTTCCAAATGTTAAGGAACTGTAGATACATTTCATGGAAGTTGCTACAAATTGGTTCCAATGGAAGTACTAGTCACTGAAGAACAGTCAGTTATACCTCCCCTGCTTTTCCCAATAAATAGAAGTCTGGGCATAATATAGAATTTGCAGAAGAATAAAAGAAGAATGATGTTTAAGAAGAAAACACAGCTTCCATGTAGCTTCCCACCTTGCCATAGCTGTACGTGCATTCACACAAAAATCAGGCATTATTTCCTTATTTCTTTCCCCCTGAATGCAGATGCTCCCCATAGTCCAACAGGCGCTTAAAGCAACTCTCCTGAACACATGCAACTGCATGCAGCCTGTCCAAAAGACTTTAAAATCTTGAGAACTAGAAATATGATTTGAGGGGAAGAAAGTTGAGATCCGCATAATTCTGGAGGCTGCATTCCACTGTAATTGGAATTGCATGTAATTGTAGAATTTTGTCAAATGCGTCAATTATTGTATTTCTGTTCCTTCTGCAGCTGGTTGTGAAACACCTGGGTTTTGATACAAGAGTCACTATCCTAGGACATGTGCAGCGTGGTGGGACTCCCTCTGCCTTTGATCGTGTTCTGGTAAAAAAACCAAACCCTTCTGTTCTAGAGGTGTTTTCCCGATCCTGTATTTAACTTCATTAAGTTTTGGAACACAAAGCAGGCATTTAAGCTTCTTAATCCTTTCGACTCTTGCACTCATAGGCTGCTAAATTTCTGGCATAAATTTTCAGGAGATGAGCAAATGAGCATTTTCAAAAATAGGAAAGTTTCTTGCAGCATCTCATTCAATCATTCAGACTGTAAACAGTGGGGCTAAAAAAGAGGAAGGATCTGTGTTCTTTCTAGGACAGTGACGGCAAACCTTTTGGGTTCAGCATGTCAAAAATTCAGAAAAAAACCTAACTTGACTCAGTTGGTGTGTCATCACCACCACAGCCCCCGAAGAAAAAAGAAACAATTCTCTATCTCCCCTCCAACCCATCTAGATCACCCTGACCAGTGGCATTCAGTAGCAGTGCTGAGGTTGGGCCTGAAGTAGAGGCCCACGCCTTGACTTCAGTCCTAGCCCCACTGCCTCCACTCAAAAAGGCCACCTCACGCCATACCCCAAGACAGGTGAACCTTGGGGAATGGCACAATTGTCCCCATGGCCCAGCATTCCCCAGTATCTGCTACACCGACGCGTGTTTTCTTTCTGTTGTCAAGTCGCTGCAGCCTTACCTGAGGCTGCCCCGGGTCACACAAAGTTTTCATTCTTGAAGCAGCTTTGGAGAACGCTCTTCGGTGGCCATGTGCAGCTTCCAATACCCGCATGAAAACCTAACTTGTTCTCAGGCAATTTTTGGAGGCTTGGGAGGCCATGTAAGATCATGGCTTTCTCTCACAACTTCCAGAGGGTCCAGAGGCCCTGTTCTTGCATAGCCTCCTCAGCCTCCAAAAATCACACAAGAATGGGACGTTTTCTTTAATAGTTGTTGAGTGTTGATGAATGCTGGCCGTCACCCACAATGACATGGCGTGTCACCTTTAACACACATGTCATAGGTTCACCATCACTGTTCTAAGAAAAGCTAAACTGTGTTGTTTTATTTCAGTAATGTTAAGACTTCATCAACCTGATGAAGTAGGTGCTAATCACCAAACGGCCTTTTAATAACAGGTTTTTCCTCAACAGGATTGGAGAAAAAGTATAGCTACTTAGGAGGTTTTAGTGCCTCCCCCTTTAAAAAATGTTATCAAAATTATATGTTCTGACTAATTCTTGATCATTTGGTATAGGCAGCAGTTCTTCATAGTTACTGAAAAAACTGCCTGGGTATGTTCAGAGGCTCAGTCTTACTTATAACTTTATATTTCATGCTTGAATTTGGCACTGAACATGAATTCAGCTGTATCTTCCTAAAATGTAATTAATTAAACAAAAAAAAAATACTTCAGCTTCTTGGGGCAAAGAGCTGTGAGGTTGATTTCATTTCCTCCTTTTCCGGGGTGTGAAAACAATCTCAGTTTGGAAAGTGCAGGGCTATAGGATATAATTAAATACAGTATGGTATTTAAGTAATCTTATTTTCCATACTACCATTGAAGCTGCAGGCTTGGGGGATTCTAGCAAAAGACAACCATGATCCTACTCCTTAAATAATGTACCAAATTAGGGGAGGATAAACAGAACTGCAGCAACATGAGTCCCTTACAGGCTTGGTATGAAAGAATAGGCTATCTGCTTGAGGAACCACAGTGACTTAATTAAGTAAAGGAAAATATTGGAATAAGCAGCCTTTCCTGAGGCTGTTCCATCACCTAGATGTGGCTACAGGCCATTATAGGATAACCTGGGATGAAATTCTGGGAGAAATCCCAATTTCCTTAATATATTTTTTAAAGAACCTCATTTTTTTTAATCTCACAGGGAAGCAGAATGGGTGTGGAAGCCGTTATGGCTTTGATGGAAGGAACTCCAGATACCCCCGCATGTGTTGTCAGCCTGTCTGGTAATCAAGCCATCCGCCTCCCTCTCATGGAGTGTGTTCAAGTGGTAAGCTTTCTCTCCCATCTCACTAATCCGTGGGAGATTATTTTATCTTCCTTCATATATGAGTAGGTTCTGTTGTTTTAACATACCCTTTCTCTTTCCAGTTTCTCCAAAAACGGTACCTTCTAGTGTGCTTGGAAGAAAGACCTAGGCTATCGTGTAGTAAAACTGCTCAACAACTTCCATAATCAGCAGAATCTTTACCAGTCTTCAAAAAGCCTGATTAAAGAAAGCTAGAAAAAATTGTTTGCAGAAAAGCATCATCGGCATTATTACCTTGTAGTGGAAGAGCAACAAAACAAGATTTAATATTATCTGTTATTTTATTTATTTATTTATTTATTTATGGGATTTGTATGCCGCCCTATCTCCCAAAGGACTCAGGGCGGCTAACAACGATAAAAACACAAAATACAAACATTAAAAGGTATTAAATCAAATTATCCCATAAATAGTCCAATTAAAAACACAATAAAACAAAATTAAGAAAACCTCCCTTCCATCAGTCCAGGTGGGCCTGTTGAAATTTTGCCCTTTGACCACATGTAATTTTCAAATATAGGTAATCCTTGATTAATGACCATTCATTCAGGGACCATTTATGAAGGTGCTGAACTATGACTGGTCACTGAAGTTGCATCCCAGCGGTCACATGACTGTGATTGAAGTATTCGGCAACTAGCCTCCACTTACAGTAGTTGCCGGGTCCCATGGTCACATAATCACTATTTGCAACCTACCTTGCTGGCTTCCCACAAGCAAAATCAACGGGGAAGTTGGTAGGGGAGGTTGCAAGTCATTCCGGCAAGGTGCTTGCATTTCCCCCCACTTTGCAGCTGTGCTGCCTCACTGACCATCCTTCCCTTCGAATGTATTTGCACCCTTCCCTGCCCGGCAGCAGCAGCATCTGTCTGCCTGCTGACCTGCTTATCAAGTACTTGGGACTTCGTGTTATTGACTTTGCTTGTGGGAAGCTGGCAGGAAGTTGAAAGGAAGTCCTCATTTAATGACCCGTGAACCTCACTAACAACAACAATAGGAGCGCTGGGATTGCTGTCTCCAAGTGGTGTGGTATGGTCATGTGATGTCGCTCTTTACAATCACATTGCTTAGTGATGAAAATTCTGGCCCCAATTACCATCATTAAGTGAGGACTATCTGCAGTTATGCCACCAAGCCAAGATGGCCCATCTCCCTCTAAAAAAATAAACATTATCCTCTCCCCAACTTCTTGTTTGAGTAAATGATGGAATATTTTACAGGCAATGGGCAAGCTCTGTGGGTATGAATCAGGTAACCATTTCCACTTCTTTCAACAGACCAAAGATGTCACAACAGCAATGACTGAAGGACGATTCGATGATGCTCTCAAACTCAGAGGAAGGTGAGGCTTAGTTTGAAGAGAAAGATAGGAAGGTGGAGAAACCAAAAGATGGTAAGGAGAAAGGGGACAACAAGGAGGAAGAAACAGGAAGGGTGGCTCAATTTATTTTAGATTTGGTCCTGCCATTCTTTGACATGTCGTGTCAGAAAGATTATCCTAAAGCAGTGCTACTGTCACAAGATATCTGAAGCACTTTCTATATTTATATTTTTTATATTTTTATATTTATATTTCAGATTAACCGTGAAGAGTAAAATTTCAAGCCCCCACCACCCTGAGTTCCTGGTGGCTGCATGGACACATCTCTGTAGTTTCATTTGGTGTCCACCAGGATTTACTGTTGCCTTTTCAGGGATATCTTTCAATCTTTCAGTGTAGCGTTGGTCCCCTGACCAAGACTGAGTCAGGACCACCCTGTTTGCTTTATGAAATTAGCTATGTTTGGCTACAAGCCATTCCCAATCCTTTTTTCATTATTTGCTACTGTTCCCATGAAGTTAGGGCATAGCTATCCAAGAGGGGATTGTGTGGGAATGGGAGACAACAATGAGCACTTTTATCATTCTTTCAAATGTTCAGAATTCTTCTTTCAGCTGCAAACCTCATAGCTGAGAAAACATCCATCCTAATTCTCTTGTTGCCCACAGGAGTTTTATGAATAACTGGAATGTGTACAAGATTTTGGCTCACGTGCATCCACCCTCAGCCAAGGTAATGGGTTGGGATGGGAGGAGAATGCATAACAGGGGGAAAAAAACTACTGCTCAATGGCAGAACCCAAAATTGGCATGCTAGAGGCGGAAGTTAGAAAGATTGGGTACCAGATGATGTATAAGTCTTTTCTCTGCCTGAGAATCTGGAGAACTGCTCCTAGCGAGAGAAAACAAATAATAACAATAGCAGTAGCACTTAGACTTATATACTGCTTCACATTGCTTTACAGCCCTCCCTAAGAGTCAGCCTATTGCCCCTAACAATCTGGGTCCTCATTTTACTGACCTCGGAAGGATGGAAGGCTGAGTCAACCATGAGCCAGTCAGCATCAAAGTCTAGGCTGTGGGCAGAATTAACCTGCAATACTGCATTCTAAGCACTGCACCCCCATGGCTCATAATATGATCTAGAATAAAGCTGGGGTTCTAGAAAAAGGGGTTTCATATTTCCTTTTGGAGTATGAAATGTCCTGTTTAGAATGGCTGAATATGCCCCCATTTACTTGGTGTTTGGGTGGAAGAGAGAAATGGAGAGATAGACCCCTCTCTCCTTCCACTAAGTATTCTTCCTGTTTGACAAACAGAATGATGTATCATACTAGGAGGGAACATAGGTATTTGCTGCTCCCCTCTGCGAGCTTGGACAACTGCAGCCATTCCAAACTGATGACGCTAAAATTTGATCCTAAACTGAGCAGCCTGGCTGGGTATATATGGCCTCTGGGTTGTTTCCTACAAAGGAATCCAAGAGAAACACAACTTTGAAGGCAGGTAGGATGTATGTATATGTTGGAAACCATTTCTGACTTTAGCTTGATCCTTTTCTTTCTTCCAGAGTGGCTACAATTTGGCAGTGATGAACGTAGGTGCACCAGCCGCAGGCATGAATGCAGCAGTGAGGTCCACCGTCAGAATTGGCTTGATCCATGGACATAAGATGCTGGCTGTGCATGATGGGTTTGAGGGCCTTGCTGAAGGAAAGGTAATTCATTTAATCTGTCCGTCCATTTCTCTTAGAATGGGGTGGACCACCTGTGAGCCACGTGTGATTTCAGGTCTTTGCTTTACAGCCCCAAACCAGTCCCCAGTGGGTATTCTGAATTCTGCAGCAGGCCACTTTTCAGCATCACCATTTCTAATTATGTTTTTCCCAAAAATAAGAGTAAAAAAACCACATATTTATAGTTTTAAAACGTCCCAACCCCTTCCAAAGCAACAAAAATGGGACATTTCACCTTAGGCACAAATAAGCTAAAAATCAGTTTCCATCAAAAAGCCATGGAAGTATGTTCTTTTCTTAAAGCATTCCTTTTTTTAAAATATATTTTTGTTAAAGGAAAAATTTACATAAAATTTAACAATTATAGAAACAAGAAAAGTAGAAAAAAAGGAATATGAAAAAATAAAAGAAAAACTAACAAAAGAAAAGGAAAAAGATATCTAAAGAAATGCTACTAATCTTTTTGTAGTAGTTAGAAGCACGTAATTACCATTTCATCATGAATAGGTACCTTCTTCCCATAAACTAACCTTTTTAATCAATAAATTCCAAAATCACCAATTGATATTTCTCATTTTCAGCAAAAATTCCACAAGGGTTTCCAGTCTTTAATTGTTGTTTATAAATTATTGTTCCGCCCTCAATCAGAATTGTCACTCTAGCCATTTATGCAAGGTTTGACATCTTCACAATCCATTCCTTCATTATGGATTTTTTTGTATTCCTTATTAGTGCATATAATAGCCTCACTGCAGTTACCATATATAAAATTAATAGTCCATGAGCCTTTTTTAGCTGACTGTCCACAAATCCTACTAGGAAAAATTGTAATTTCACCTTAATATTATTTTTTTAAATATTTTTTTAAATATCACCATTTGTATTGTATTTATGTCCCATATGTTTTTGCTTTTTCACAAGTTCATCATGCATCTTGAATCATTACTTCTTCTGTATAACAATGTGTGGTTAATGAGCAGAAGATCGCAACAACTGTGTTGCTGAGCTAAGAAATTCTTCCCCACCCTGTTTTCTTTTTTCAGATTGAAGAAATAGGATGGGCAGGAGTTGGTGGTTGGACTGGAAAAGGTGGATCAAACCTTGGAACAAAAAGGTATTATGAGGGGACAGAGGCTTCAGAATAAATAAACATACTTAAAAATAAATCAACATTATGAAATGCTTTCTTCTGATATAACTTGCACATATTGCTGAAAGGCCCAAATTTAAAATAGAATCAAAAGAGAGGCAATGTGATAAGATAAGGAGTGTGGGGTACCTCAGGTGGGAGAGGAAAGCCCAGCACAAGGTTCGTACAAGTGTCTCTCCTCTCAGAGGCTGAAAATCCTGTGTGAATTTGGGCAGGGAGGATTTTCAGCTCCTGAGAAGAACTTCCCAGCACCTCCCCTATTCTGAAGCACCAATGCTTCTTATCTGGGACTCTCTCCACTTAACGACCCCTAAGATCCCTTAACAGCCACACCCAGGAGCGCCAGGATTTGGGTCATTGGACAAAACAGTCACATGACATCTCACTTATTGACCGCTTTGTTTAACAACCAAGATTCCAGCCCAGTTGTGGCAAGGACTATCATCACTCGGAATAACTGAAATGCTCTAAACACATCGTATGCAGAGTCAGATTGGTCAGTTCTCAGATGGGGGTGACTAAGAACTGGGAGCTTCCGGGTTAATGGAGTACTTTCTGGAACTTTCCATGAGTGAATTAAAGGGACTGTGTGCAGCAGGACTATTGGTATTTTTTATTGATTTTGTCTGTTTGATCACAGGACTCTACCCAAGAAACACTTTGAGGCAATCAGTAACACCATTGCCAGTTTTAACATCCACGGGCTGGTTATCATTGGTGGTTTTGAGGTAGGTCTGTGGAGGGCTTAGCCGTTAGATCAACTCACTGATCATACGTAGGATCCACAGGAAGACATAGCTAAGTGAGATCATACTGCACAGATAAGTTTCCTCAGGCAAAATGTGTTTCACTGATGGTTGGAATAAAGCCCCTTCTGTCTGACGTCTGCATCTCAAGCCAGCTGAACAAAGGAGAACATGTTCAGAGTTTATTTTGGTGCAAATGTGATTCTAGGGCAGAATGATAATGGGAGTGATGTTCCTTTGTTGTCAACAGAGAAGGAAAGGGAGGAGCAGGAAGCTGCAAGAGGCTGATGCTTATAATCTTGGGGTTTGAGTGCAGCATCTGAACAAGTTGGATTCCCGGCTGGATTATACAGTAGTGGCCAAAATTGTGGAAACCTTTTGGGAAAAGTGTATTTTTGAGCTTTGATGGCTAATAACACCACTTTTTTTTTTTGAGTAGTACCATAAAATTATAAATCAATGGTCATTTGTCGGTGTGTTATGTGATGGCTATCAAGTTGGTTGGGGTTTTTTGTGTCCTTTCATTTAGTGAGCTTGTAAAACATAATAAAATTAAAGTAATGGTGCAAAGAGTTGACTGGTCACCCAGAAAGCGATGTAAAATAGTATTATTAAGTGAACAAGGCTACAGTTATAAAGAAATTAGAAGAAAAATGGGTGGAAACTTAACCAAAGGTGGCATTTCTAACTGTGCACTTTTCCCACAAGGTTTCCACAATTTCAGCCACTACCACAGAAGTGAATTCCTCCTCCTCTTTCCCCTCTTTGGTAGGCTTTTACTGGCAGTCTGGAAATAATTGAAGGCCGGTGCAAATATGAAGAGCTCTGCATCCCCATCTGTGTGATTCCTGCGACCGTTTCTAACAATGTTCCTGGTTCTGACTTCAGCATCGGTGCAGATACTGCCCTCAACACCATAACAGCAGTAAGTGGTTGGTTAGCATCCCAGTTCCAGTTCAGGAAAATTCACCAAGGGCAGAATCTTAAGTTTGCGTTTCTGAAGTGAGGAATAGGTTCGCAGTAGCCACAATTATTTCCTGCGCACAGGAGCTGGAATAGATTCTGAAGAAAGCAAAAGACCTGACAGTTCAAAAGACATTAATATTATTTTGTTTATTTTGAGTTTTTAATCATAGAGGACATAGGTTTAGGATTTACCATCTGCAAGTTTTAAATAGGCTGTCAGAATTTGCAAATAACAATAAACCTATATGCCGCTTCACAGTGCTTTACAGTCCTCTCTAAGCTGTTTACAGAGTCAGCCTATTGCCCCCAGTAATCTGGGTCCTCATTTTACCTACCTCGGAAGGATGGAAGGCTGAGTCAACCTTGAGCTGGTTAGGATCAAACTGCTGGCAGTGGGCAGAGTTAGCCTGCTATATTGCATTCTAACCCCTGCACCACCAGGATTGTTAATACTTTTGAAAGAAAGCTGTTCCTAAATCTGGAGAGTACTAAATCTAGTAATCCTAGGCCAAACTAAATGATCAATAAACAATGAACAAAGTCTTAGGCAATTTCATGCAATTAAAATTAATGAGGGGGTATTGCTCAGTGGCAGTGTGGTAGTTTTGCACACAGAGCCCCACTTAGGTCAGTTGGAAAGTTGTTCCTTAGACAGTGCAGGCACTGATTCCTGTCACAATATATATAAGAAAGATTTTCTGTGTTATATATTTCTACCTTGCACTTGTCTAGATACCCCCACCCCCATTCTCTCTCTTTTTATATCCCCATCCTTCAATATGATCATTGCACGTTTAAATGAACTTGACTTTTGAAATACAAACAAAGACTGTGGAGTCTTAGTGAAGCTTGGTTGTTTGCTTACAAATGTTTCATCACCCAACTAGGTAACATCATCAGTGCTAATAGGGAATGGAGTTTTCTCCCTTTTTTATAATAGCTAACTCTCTTCAGATGGCTCCAAAACAATATTTTTCCAGCTGACATTCAAAGCTTTCCATTTTTGCCTGGTTTGTTTCATTCGTAGACTTGTGACCGCATCAAACAGTCTGCAGCTGGCACCAAGCGGCGGGTTTTCATCATTGAAACCATGGGAGGCTATTGTGGCTACCTGGCTACTATGGCAGGCTTAGCAGCTGGAGCAGATGCTGCCTACATTTATGAAGATCCTTTCACCATCCATGACTTGGAGGTGAACGTCTTTTGCAGAGGCAAATGTTTGCTCTATAACCGCATTACTGGCCCTAGGAGAATTGCATGTGTTGATATAATCTAGAGGGGAAGAGCTGGACCCAGTATTTGGACAAATGAGTTCTATTGCATCTTAGAAGAGCCCTGAATTTCTTGGTAGAGCTGGGAAAAATACCAGTTAGAAACTAGAGGGAATGCATGCTATCAGAAACATACTGCTACAGGAGAAGGATTATCTTTTTCGTTGCTGCTATGATTATTTTACTAGGCTAATATGGCACCCCTGCCATGTCTGACTCTTAAGTGGCTTATACATTTTCACAACAATAATACAAATGAAAATACAGCGATAATTTCCCACTGTAAAGGAACAGCCCTACCTCATAAATTTAATCATCCCCTCCCCCCAGGAGGTGTATGAACAACCCTTCAGATCCTTAAGGCTTGCCCAAACAGCCAAATCTTCATAGTTTTGTCAAAGTATAACAGGGCTGGAGCCCAGCTGCCTGTTGCAGAGGGATGGGGGCAATGACTGAGAAGGTTGAACTTAAGGGTCCCTGAAGATCCTTCAGGTAAGATCAGGAAGGAGCCTTCTGCTCTAAATCTTAAAGATGGGCAGAGAGCAAAGGGAGAAGTTAGTCAACAGATATCCCAAGTCTGGTACCATGAAGGGCTTTAAAGGTGACAGCCAACACCTTGACCTGTACCTGGTAAAAAAACTGATAACCAGTGTTAACATGAGCAAAATCACCTTGCACCTATAATTGGTTGCATTCTGTTGCAGTTTCTGATCTTCAAGAGCAGCCTCGTGTAGAGGTTTTGTAGAGTGCATTTCAGTAATCCAGACGAGAAGTGACCATCGTATAAGTGCCTGATTCAGGCTGGGTACACCAAAGGGATCTATTCAAAGGTCCTCTCCGTTCCTCCTATTGCTGATCCTGAAGCAGTCTATGAGAATCCCCAGATGACAGACCAGTTCAGCATGGGGAAGCACACAGAGGCAAAATAGAATATCTCTGGAATTGGTGGGCTTTTGCTGCCAAAGCCACTGTTGGGACTGGCCTAAGCCTGTTCCTTCATATCCCACCCGTCACAACTTCCAAGGTATCAAAATAGATTATCAGCCCCATCTCCACTTCTGTTCTGATGCGCTATCAGATTCTCTTTCACCTTCTCAATCCCTTCCCCTCAACAAACATGTACACTTATCAATAGATTTTGCTGTGGGTATTAAACCTCTAATATAAGTGTAATTATAATTGCAGCACCACTTTATTAGAGAAATGAATGGGGCAGAAGATGTTGGCTATTGCCTTTTATTTAGAGAGATGCGATATAATTTCCTGTCTCCCTCCAGGGGAGGATGCTGGTTACATCTCTTAATCCTTATTTCCTTGGGTTTGTCTTCAGTCAGAAGCAATCAGACATTTGAGAAGAGAGCTCAAACTAATTCAGAACTTTAAGACATTGTTCACTGTGGGTGCTGGTTCTGCCTTCATTAATAAAAAATACAGACATAATACAGTTTTCTCAGAATTATTTAGTGTGCGTATATCCACAAATACATACAACACACAACATACTACCTAATAAACATAACATGGAAAAGTATTCCCATGCGGGGGTTACATTTTGATTCTGTAATATGGGTGTGGTAAATTTAGTGGCTTCACTAGTTTAATAAAATCTACAGTGTTGTATTTGAAATGTATTAATATACAATTTGAGGGATAAAAACAAGTGGTTCTGTTCTTTCTTTGGTTTACAGATGAACGTGGAACATCTGACTGAGAAAATGAAAACCACAGTGAAAAGAGGCCTAGTATTGAGGTACCCAACTAAACTTATTAGAGGGGATTAAAAGTTTAGAAGTCATTCAGTTCTTTGTAAGTGTCATGAAAGATATTCCTTTTTTGGGAATGGGTTATGAAAATAACGTTGAGAAACAGGAGGAAGAGCTACAGCCTAGACAACTATCTGAGTTCAAAGCAGGAATGTAGTTTGAGAAGATCCTTCTCTTCTCATAATCCCATGTCCTGAATGAAAAACAGGCATTTTACATATTTGCTTGCTTTTTCACTTTCTTTGGCCAATAAGCGCCATGAGAAATGAAACGGGGGAAAAAAGTATTTGATCTCCTGGCAGATTTCTTTAGATATCTTCTGAACTTTGGCAACTTTAAAGCATATGGACTTCAGCTCCTAACTCCCCAGCCAGCCACGCTTCTGGAAGTTGAAGTCTATCTGTCTTAAAGTTGCTAAAGTTGAGAAATACTGATTTAGATAGTATAGACAGGCAGCTCTCAGCATCCTTCTCAACTAGCTATAGCCCAGGAAGGTCATAAGTTTTCCGTTCAATGGAGTATCGTGGAAAACAGCACAAGCATTTTAATACCTGAGGGGTCCTTGGTGCTCTCTGAGCTTGCTTGTTTTCTTGCAGACATTTCATTACCCAAACTAGCACTGATGTGTTACCTGGTTTGGGTAATGAAACATCCGCAGGAAACCAAAAAAGCTCAGAAAGCATCAAGGACCCCTCATTTCAACTCTGAGCTACCCAGGGCTTTTTTTCTCATAGAACGCTCAGAACGGAGTTCCGGCACCTTTTTTGGATGTAGGGTAGGCAAGGCGGGTTGTATGACGTGTGAGTTCCTGCACCTTTTTCTTTTACAAAAAAAGCACTGGAGCTACCAATATTCTCCTTTATTTCAATACCTATATAATATATGCATGCTTTAGCCTCATGCTGAGGCATACATCAAAACAAGTGCAGCAGCTTTTCAGCTCATCTGATTTCTGTGCAAAGGGTCAAGTTTGGAGGTCAAGTTTGCATTTGATGAAAATAAGTATGGGATGCTCAAAAGAGCCAGATTTTTCACAAAGGTTGAAGAATAATCTTAGGCTGCTCTTTGAAATCCACCTTCCTCAACCAGATGTTTTCCAGGTGGATTGAATGTTGGTACTCCTAACTTGCAGCATTAATAACTACAAATTATAGGCTATAAAATGAAGGCAAGATTTTAATCAGTGAAGCAGGAAGACCGTGGGAATAGAATAGATAGAAGTCAGAAGTATATGCAAGACTTGTCAATAACATTCTGAAATAAAATGCCCTTTGTACAGTATTATGCCAAAAACATTTTCCATTTTATGGACTATTTATTTAGCCAATTCTGTGTTTTCCTGCTACATGTATGCTTCTTTTCTTCATTTTCAGGAATGAAAAATGCAATGAAAACTACACCACAGACTTCATATATAATTTGTATTCAGAGGAAGGAAAAGGTATATTTGATGCCAGAAAGAACGTTTTGGGACATATGCAGCAGGTACATCAGAAAGATCAGACTTGGTACTATGTGTGAACTCTACTATTATAATCAGTGTCATTGGGCAGAAAAGCCCCAGTAGTCCATTGAACCCTGTTTCCTTACCTGTCTCAACGCCATCATTGCAGATCTTTCTATCCAAAGACTTTCAAGCTACTGTCCTCATCACATTTCCATAATGCTAAGGTTTAACATATAATTTAATATAACTTTTCTTCTACCTTCACAGGGTGGGTCACCGACTCCATTTGACCGGAACTTTGGAACAAAAATGGGTGCCAAAGCTATGGCATGGATGTCTGGCAAGATCAAAGAGTGCTCCAGACATGGTACATAGGACCTTACCATTAGATTGCCTCTTAGATTGGTGGGCAGCCAGACCTGTATTGGTAATAAATAGGGTAGGAAAGAAATCAATTACAGTAGGCAAAGGAGTATCTGTGCCAGAGGTTTGATACTATCTATGGTGTTCTTGAATCTTGGGGTCTATAGTTCAAAGTCAGTGCTTAAGATCTTTCCATATATTCAAAGCCTGATACTTAATTCTAGGGTTTTGTTTTTAATGGAAGACTTTTCTGCTAAATCCCAATATATCACTTTACACCCAATGTTTCAAAATAAAGGCTTTCCATTGGAGCTTTCAGTAGAATAGGAATTCAAGCTTCCATTAAAATGTCAACATTTTGTAATGCTTCTTTTGCAGGTCGTATTTTTGCCAACACTGCTGATTCAGCTTGCCTGCTGGGTATGCGCAGACGCGCCCTGGTATTCCAGCCCCTTACGGAACTCAAAGAAGAAACAGATTTTGAGTAAGTCTTCTCTGTAGGATTCATCAGAAAGTGTGGCATGGAAAATTCTTTGTTTGACTCAAGTCTAATACAACTTACATGCAGCTGCCATAGGCATTTACTGTGCCAGCTAATTTTCTGGTCTTTTTGTGGTGAACATAGATTCAGAAATCTAAAAAATGGCAGAGGACAGGGAAGTCTAAAGTTGGAAATTTCTCTGAGAACGGAACGTTACGTTTGACTTAAATCTGCAGCGAGGCACTGTAGTGGATAAGGAGGTAGGGGAAGACTAGGAAAATCCAGATTCTAATGCAACTTCAGCCATACATCCAGCCCAACATATTCACAAAGCTGGTTTGTGTGCATGAGCTGCTTTGAATTCCTTGAGAAGAGGATGTGTGTCTAATTAATAATATGCAGTTAAGCTTATAACGGAATGGCTTAAATAACGTGATAGTGATTCATTGAACCTGGCTCATTTTACGTGTAATGCTAAGCTATACATTACATACCCAAGCACAATTTGGGGATAGGGTTTCCTCCTCCCAAGTTCCAGTTTAGTAGATTCCTAGTTTGTTACACGAATGCTGATTTAAAATAAAATTCTAATTTGTTAAGCAAGCACAGAATTCGGTGTTTTAGGCATGTGTTTTTAAAACGTCAATTGTTAAATAACTCATAACTCACTTTAAACAAAGCAGGCCCCTTCTGGAATGAAATTGAATTCTTTGTTCTTTCTTTGATCATGTGGGTATCCCACCTTTTTTATTATTTTTATAAATTAACTCAAGGTGGTGAACATACGTAATACTCCTTCCTCGTTTTTCCCACAGTAACTCTGAGGTGGGTTGGACTGAGTGTGTGCGACTGGCCCAAGATCACCCAGCTGGCTTTCATGGCCAAGGTGGGATTTGAACTCATGGTCTGGTTTCTAGCCTGATGCCTTAACGGCTAGACCACTACAGTTTAACTTTGTGAACATGCCCATTATTACAACTTCCTACAAGTTTCCCAAGCTTGGGTAAATATTTCTCAAAGGCATAGTAGCTGTAGCCACCAAGTATGTTGGAGTGGAATGGGATAACCCTGCCATGAAGATCCTGACCTTACCTTTCTTCTTCTTTGACAGACATCGCATCCCCAAAACGCAGTGGTGGCTGAAGCTTCGTCCCATCTTGAAGATTCTAGCCAAGTACAAGATTGAGCTTGACACCTCAGAGAAAGCCCACTTGGAGCATATCACTCACAAGAGAGTATCTGGGGAAGGTGCCCTGTGAACATTTAGCAAGCCAGGTGCAGCTGTCCCTCCCCTTTCAATCATGGCATGGAAGGAGACTTCTAAATAAATTACAAATCCTCAGTTCCTCCCCCAGTTTAGCATGCAACTTTCCATCTAGTGTTATGTACTGTAACTGTAGCCATGTGCCTATTACATATGGCATATCATTACATCGTGCCATACCTAATACTTGCAAAACTTTCTACCGTTTACTTTCTTGGAAAACTCAAGGCAGCTTAAATAGGCTCGCTGCTGGCCTTTCTATTGGGATATTAGCTAGGGTCACTCTTAGGTTTATCAGTATTATATAATCATATGCTTCTGGGGGCCCTCTTTCTCCAGAGTGGAATGGACTACTGCTGCCAGATTTTCCTAGCCAATGTCGGAAAAATTAGCCAAGGCTATTTGCTGCACCAGGAATGTACTTCAATAGAATCTTCTTCCATCCTGTCATCATTTGAACTGGACAGAATTACGGTTATTAAAACTTTTGTCATCTAAATGCCAATTCTCAAAATAGATTCAACTCATCCAAGTGCTCGAAATAAAAAAAACCCGTAACTATTTGACTAGAAGTTGTAATATCTCTGCTCCCGACATCATTTTAATTGTATCACCAACCTCCGTACTGCAAGTGATAGACCCAGCCTGTCTAGTCATTGCTGAATACTATATCTTCTCATTGCTGTGTCTCTCCCATCCCCAGTCACATTTTTCCTTCTTTATCCAGAGCAAGATTCATTGAGTTTGACTTAAAGGGAACACTGTGCAAACTATATAAAATCATCTCTGCATTTTTACATATGACAGAAAAACAAACCCACAAAGAAGCACCAGCCACTTTGTGCGTCTACAAGGATAGGAATTTTGCTCTTAGAAACAAAATCAAGCTGTTGATTGGTACTTTTTCTGTTAAGGATTTCCCTATTCATTTGATGAATTTAATGCCTTTCACTAAAGCTACTCCACTCACAACGTGGCTCATTCATAATGACGTTTTTGCTTTGGTGAAATCCACATCAACATCATTAGTTCACCCAGTTCATCTATCCCCAAGTTTAGATTTCAATTCTCAAAATTCCAGTCAGAATTATCACTATTGAGAAATCTGTGGATTCACACGTCTGGTGAGTGTGGGGTCTATGAGAATTCACCATGGCCAACTCTCCACAGGACAACTTGTTGCCAGACAAAAGTTACACTAATAACAAATGTGGAATAGAATCATTAAAAGATGCAAGAGGAGGGACAAAATGAGATGTGGTTGACAAAAATTAAAATATTTTTTATTTATTTTAAATAATTAAACAGAATTGTTAAATTGTTCTGCAGTGAGTTGTCCTGCGGCAAGTTGGCTGTGGTGAGTTGACCACAGCGAGCTGACTGGGGCAAGTTGTCCCATTCCCTGAATGTGAGCTGGTCTACCTTATGAATATAAAAATAAGGAATGAAGCAGGAAGAAATCACTCAACTTTCTACTGCAAATAGTCAAGAAGAAGAAAAATAATCATATGAAGCATTCTTACGAAGACATAAACAACAGAATAAAAACTCTCCGGTACAATGTACATTTAATCAGCAAGCTTTTAATAATATCCAAGTCGCCTGTGCACTGAACAAGCGTTCTTCTACAACCAAGCACTTCAAAGAGTACTTTGAGCTTACAACGTTTTTCTTGTAAGCAGGTCCAGGTCAATATGGAGGAGAAGACATAGCAGGGGGAAACAAAACCATCTCATACTTAATTATTCCTTTGGAAATTGGCGTATGCATGAAACAAAGTTGTTTTGAAATTTTTCCCAAATCACCTTAGTCCAGCTGCAGTTCAGCAGAAAATCTGAAAAGTGGTGCTTCTGGGTTTTGGCTAAAACAAAATCTGAATCCTAGAATGATTTCCTGAGGCAAAGAAGGCAAGATAATTACACTTTGTTTCTTTTCTCCTCTCCTACAAGTGGCTGTGTCCCAACTCTTGTATTGAATAAAACAGACCCATTCTGTTCAGTATATAGACCTAAACTCCAAAAACGCATATTTCAGCTGTGGTGCCCAACTATCCAAATGCAGATGGTCTACGTAGAGAATATTTTTTTCCACTTCCCTATTTCTGTATGAACAGTGTAGGTTGTGGCATTCTAGTATTGTTAATTTGCCTGAGCAATAAGAAAGGAAACACATCTGAAGAGAATGATGGCTCTGTTCACATCAAGTAGATTCCACAGTCCAGAATTGTAGCATGTAACACTGATTATTTCAACAATTAATATAACTATTGCCACACTTGTCTAATTTTCAAGATGGCTGTTTAGGGTTCTAATTCCCATCTCCCCCTCTTCAAAACAGAAACAAGAATATTATCCCGAGCAGATAGGAGCCACTTCAGGAATCAATGTGAGCGCCAATCTTGGGGGAATAGCCAAAAAAGGCTTATTGTCAGAAATTACAACTCTTTCTGAAACTGAATAGCAGATAAAACAGTGATTGTAATTACAATGCCCACAAACACAGGCCGTTAGACTTGCTTAATGAAGGGGGCAGTTGGGACTCGTATCTCAGCTCCCCTGCATTCATAAGGATGCTACTTCTTTTTCTGAACCAAGGGAAATATTTTTGAAAGATATTTATCATTTTACACGTCTACAACTTTACAGTGATCAACAGATATAGGACTTAATAAATTATACTCGTCACCCCCAGTTTTTCATTTTGGTTAAGACAAATCAAGGCAATGGAAGCAACAGAAGTCTGCCAGAAAAACAGAATTACAATCATAATTGTATGGCAAGAAAAATATATTCCCCATTGAACACAATGGGGAAACCCCTTGAAGCATTTGAAAAATGCCTTAACTTCTTCAAAAATGAATACTTTGCCATTTCTTCGCCTGGGCACACTAGAACTGTACAATAATGAATGTGCTGGCAAGCTCGAAGCTGACTATACTAAATAGTTCCATTGTTGCTAGGCTCAATAAGAGCCTAGTAGTATTGTCTGGAGCTGCAACGTACAGGAAGTGAAACAACATTCTGAAAAGCTTTAAAGCCGTGAATAAAATATGTAAATGCATGCACCACAGGCAGAAAAGATGTCCTCCTCACTATGCAAGATGCAAACCTGCCATTATCATTAGTATGCCTCCAGAACAAACGCCACTGACTTAACTTTTTTCCATTGCTCAGGTAGGGCAATAGTTTCTACGGATGGCCATGAGGAGGTGAGAGTATGGTAAGCTAGTCTGGCTAGAGGTCTCTGTCAGCTTGATCCCGAATATTAACTTTTTATGATGATTACACATACAACCCAGTACTGTAAACAAAAGGCCGAGTTTTTTTTAAAAAAAACCTTTTTCGTTATAGAATGTTTGTTCCTTCCTCCCCAGCCCATCTCATTATCTTGTCACAAATTCCTCACCCAGGCCAAAGCAACACGCTTCACCATCTCCTCAGATTTCTGTCACTTTGTTCTGTTACACACAGAGATGGTCTAAAGCAGACATGTTAAACTTGCGACGTCATGCAACGTATCGGGATGGTTTTGCCTTTTTTTTTAATCCCATTTATATCCTGCCCTTCTCCGAAGACTCAGGGCGGCTTACAATCTAAGAAGCACAAATCAAGGAGCTTAGCAATAGCATTGCCGGCAATGGGGTGGGCGTGGCTTCCGGATGACGCGTCCAGCCTGCGGGCCAGTAGTTTAACACCCCTGGTCTAAAGCAATAAAAGATGGTCCAAATTAATGAAGTGCAGCACTCAAGATCCTAAACCAAACGATGCCCTGGAGCAAGGGTGGGCATACACATGTTGGCGTATACATGACTCTTGGTAGCGCCTCCTTAACGAAGCAGTGTCTTTCCTGGCCTCACCCTAGTCAAGCAAGCTTAAGAATTATGCATTTGAGTTAAAGAGGCATCAACTGTGCACTTAGAGCACCTGGCAGGCATCTTCTTGATGCAAATTGGTACTCTCTAGAATTGTGTGGCCGTTTTAAGATGTAGAAAAGGTCAACTGCATACTCACACTCACTCTGAAGCAGCTTTTTGGCTTCGGTTCCTAAATTGCTGGGATGCTCTGTTCTTGATCTTCAAAAAAGAGCTCTTGCCTTTCTGAGCATCTCTGCAGCTGGATGTGAGAATCTCAAAGGAGTTAATGTAAAAGAGAACAGCCCTTAAGCTCTACTGGAGCCGATCAGCTCACCAGATTTCTTTATTCAGATTCATTAAGCCGTTACATTCCTGAAAGGAAATCGTTTATCAATAGACAAAAAATATATGAAATGCATGGACGGTCTGTCTTAGGAGAGCCTGAAACTAAGAGGAAGGCTGGATTGCTCAAATGATTTGATGCATGGAATGAGTTTAAATGAAAGAAATGTCGCCATTCTTCAGCCACCTCGGCTTGTTTTGCAGTACCAGGAGACAACTGGCTCTGCGAATGTTTCACAGACAACAGACGTCAAATCCTGAATTTAAGAAGTGTTCTTCAGGAGGTAGAACACAGGCTTGTTTCACTTGGGCCTCCTGGTCTTAAGAAGCCAGAAGTCCTTTCCTAGCCTCCTTCGCTACAGTAAGGTCAGAAGGATACTACAGCAAATGGAGAGGCTAAGGGCAAACACTGGACAAAACCGCAATGTCGCCAGCTGTGTCCTGGAGCTACATCTGTAAAACCTATTCTGTGCTGCTGCTACTGCCACAAAGACAAAATGCCACGCCCACTGTGGCACACCAATCTGCTGGTTAATACAATCCTCTGGGGGGGAAAAAAGAGGAAGCCATCATTTAAGCAAGACATATTCTTTCAAAGATTCTGGCAGAGGCAGTTCCTTCACTGCATCTGGTAGGAACTGCATACCCAAGCTGTGGCGCACAGCATAGCGCGAAAGCGTCTTTAATGTGCCCGGGACAGAGCATAACATGGTAAGCTTCTCACAAAGCTGCTGATCTCGCAGAACCTCACGTGGCATAGCACCATTTTTCCTCAATTCAAAGTGTCCAACAGCTCTGTGAAGGAGATCAAAGCAGGAATCTTCTCTCTCAGTGCCAAGACCTCTGACCAGCAGGGCAACCAACCTTGAAATTGGGGTCTGCCCCTTCATATTGACCATCCGGACCTCAGCTCCATACTCTAGGAGGATGCTGACGCTCTCCAGGTTGCCCTTCATTGCTGCCCAGCTCAGAGGAGTGTCGTTGTTGTAATCCAGAGCATTGACAAAGGCACCGCTTTCCAAAAGTGTTCGGACACATTCAGCATTGTTTTTAAAAGCAGCCCAGTGCAGTGGGGTGTCCTTATTGCCATCCAGTGCATTGGGATTTGCTCCGTATTCCAAAAGGATCTCCACACAGGTCTCATCCTTCTCAGCTGCATAATGAAGAGCTGTTCGATTGTAGCCATCAAGGGCATTGACCTGAAAAAACAGAAGGAGGCGGCGGAAAGTATTTTCAGTATGACTAAGAGAATTAGCCATAGAAAAAATGACCAATAAACTCACAGAATGGGGTAGAGGAATCCTTCATTCAGTTCAAGCTTCCATTAGGACTGAGCATCAGGCAAAGCACTTTGTACACTACAGCAATCCTTCTCAAAATACAAATTCTTTCTTGACTACTTAATCTGGATCAAACTCAAAAATCTGCAAAGAAAATCCTGTCTATATGTTTTAGAAATAGGATCTTTCTGATAGGTCTCTATTATTTATCCCTACCTCCTTATTGCTCTATGTAGGGGCACCTGACTAGCTATTAATGCCGGATTAATCCTTGCCTTAATCTAGCATAAACTGTTCTTAAATTCCCTGTCTCTGTCTCCACAACAGGATGGTGATTTGTGTGATATAAGCAATCTCTTAAGAGGCTGAGATATGTCCCATTATAAGATTTTTATAACGTATCCTGAAGCCAATGATATTTTTTTTGCACATTCGAATGTCTTGTTTTCTCTTACTGTGAAGAAATGTTCTAGTTTTAATAACCAATGCTGAATTAAGCTTTCTCTTGTTCTTTATTTATGAAACAAAAATCACCGTAATTCATATTACAACAGATGAGAAAACTGAAACACAACAAAACTGTGGCAACAGAATTAAGTGACAAAAAATAAAAGCACTATTTGAAAATAATGGCAAGGGTACAAACGATACAAATCTCAAGAGAATATGAGATTCTGAAATATACATCCTTCTTAGGTACAACAGGGAAAGAAAGTATTGTTATTCAAAAGGATTTTTTTTTACATTAGAACATCTTTCTTCCCAGTTTTTGCCTTTGAGAATACGTAATATTTATCAATCTCAAAACTTGAAATAGCACTATAAAATACTATCCAATCTTACATCACCCTTGTATCCCATTAAAATGTTTGATAAATCTATTTATAACCACTGGCTTAATTGGTTTTTTAAATTTGTTTTTCAAAATGCTTGTGCCTCTTCTTACCTGGGCTCCTTTTTCCAACAGCAGCTCAATGCAATCAGCATCAGCCACCATGCAAGCACAGTGCAATGGTTTCAGAGTACCATGCATACAGTTGACATCTGCTCCCTGGAAGAACAGAAGAGAAAAAATGAAGGATACTCATCATGTACTTCTAGTCCAGGGATAGGCAACCTTGGCTCTTTTATGACTCATGGACTTCAACTCCCAGAATTCCTGAGCCAGCAAACTTTTTAGGAAATGAGCAGAAGGTTTTGCATGAAGATCTGCAGGAATTGTAAACCTAACGCTTTTCTTCTTCTTCTACTACTTATACAAGACAAACAAGAATTAGTAGAGAAATACAGTGTAGAGGTTCTTAGGACAAGATAATGATTTTCCGATATTCAACTCTCTGAAGTATTTCTCGAGATGTGCCGACTTCTGGCTTCTAGAATCCCTTTGCTTTTGATAAGAATTCTAAGTGTCCATGCATTTTGGGGGGGGCAATACAAATTGGTGAAAAATACTTGAATATATTAAACCAGCCTTTTTCAACTTTGCTCTAGAATGAACTGAGCAACGCAGCAATTCGGAGCTAACCTGCACATATTCTGGAAACTATAATAGTATACTCAGTGCTTTTTTTGTAAAAGAAAAAGGTGCCGGAACTCACACATGTCATACAACCCACCTTGCCTACCCTACAAGGTTCTATCCAAAAAAGGTGCCGGAACTCCGTTCTGAGCGTTCTATGAGAAAAAAAGCCCTGAGTATACTAAATTTAGACAGCGCCAGGGTAGGAATAGGAAAGGTCTTTTCTTTTTTTGGTACCTTTGAGTCCATCTTGTCTCCCCAGAACTTCCTGGCTGCAGACAAGATACTAAACAACTTATATAGCAAAGCAGCTGACAGTTTCAATCAAGCATCTCATCCTCTCTAAGAACTGTGTAATTGGAAACTGCTGGACTATTGCAATTTGACACTGAGGAGTATTCAGACCTTTTGAAGAAAAAAAATATCAGGCTTATAAATAAAATAAATAAATAAACCTTTATTGTCAAAGTACAACATGTGTACATTGAGATTAGCTGAGCCTCCCCCCGTGCTCCCTCCCCCCAACACACAGTGACAACAAACCCTCCATCCCACCACACTATGTGAACCAACTACACCACACACCGGCCTCCCAAGTCAATTCTGCATAAGAATATGTCCCATTTAAAAGCCTAACAGCCCATGGATAAAAGCTATTTTTCAGCCTGTTGGTACGGCTGGCTATATTCCTATATCTCCTACCGGATGGTAGGAGAGTAAAGAGATACCGTCCAGGGTGTGAGTCATCCCTGAGAATCTTCCTCACTCTTCCAAGGCAACGAGCCCAAGGCTCGCTTGAGAAACACTGACAAAAATACTACAAACTGTCTCCTTTTCTAACTGGAATAAGTCATGTTCCTTTAACTCCCTGTTTTATAGAGCCATGAACGTATGACAAGAAGCATTATGGACATTCTTTAAAAACCCTTCCCAACCATTCTTCAGTGCAAAATCTTTTCCCAACAAGATAATCTTCAAGATGTGAGGACTGCAACTTGGAAAGGCAATGCAGACAGGAAACAGTTCTAGTGTATATGGAAGACAGCAAATTAGGGGAGGGTGGTCCTGGAAGTTATTCAACTGGAGAACATCCATGAGAATATAAGATGATACCTTTTCTATAGTAGTTTTTCAAATGCAAAATTTCTGAGGGAGGGAGTTCATCTCCAATTAGTTTTAGGTGACTGACTAGACGTAGTCTTTTGTCAGGCTTCTGACAGATTTTAATTTCATTCTAGATCATTTTAAAGTGTACTTTGCATTGTTGAATTAAACTGTAGTTTCTTTTTGGGGACCTTGGTAGATCAAAAGGTAGGTTAGAAATACTATTGTAGCTGGATTTGTGACAAAAAAGTAATAAGATGTGGACCAGCAGAAAAAACAGCCAATATGATCTCCGCAATTGGAATAATTCTTAGAACATCTGTTAATATGTATAGGAATTTTTAAAAAACCCTAAAAAATATAGTTGCACAGATCATAGTAATAGTATACATTTCTAACAAGTATTTTCTTTTCAAAAAATTTTACATGCTCAGACGAGTGCATTTCTACTTGCTTGAGAAAGATCATATAATGTCTCCATTACATAGCTGCTGCCTTTTCTGAGGCAACATCTACTATATTCCCTTTTATCTTACACAGAGGCGGAGGAAGGAAGAGTAATGACAATGGTTTCCTACTGCTAAGTGGTATTATACTGCAGTAGGAAATAAGAGCAGAGTTCAGACCACGATACAGAGGGAAGTGGTTTCCATGCCAATTCTGGAGTTGCCAATTCCATGACAAAATCTTCAGGATTCCCCCCCCCCCAAGAGAATGTTAAAATCCAAACTTTACAATATTAGGCATTATGCAAATCAATTCAGAAAACTATTAAAGTGGTATTATTTTTAGATTGTTTTCCAGTTTCCTGAACTATGACACACACGATGCTAGAAATCTAGCAACTTCTTAAAGATCTATCAAATTTAAGATATGCTATTAGATAACAGCTATTAAATGTTACAGTTATCCATTGTCTTATCTGCTGCTGTGTCTCTCACTCAGTTCTCAATTTATTCACACTTCTTCCCTCGAATTCCATTCTTCACAATCCAAGGTAACATCTTTCTCTCACAAGAGGGGCAAGGCCATCCTCCTCCTAACTTGAACTTCCATCACAGTGTCTTCCAGTATTGAGACCACAATCCCCAGAAATTCCCATGGACTATCCGAGGCACCCTGTTTAAAGAAGGATGTTTAAAGTCTTCTTCCCACAGTGTCCTGAAATCAATTGCTGGTAAAAAATAATTGCTGTTATCTCAACTTAGTGTCTTCTAATAAATTCTCAGTATTATACTTTGGTATATAAATGGTAGTTTAACGTCTGCCAACGTTCTTGCTATGAAGACATTCTCTATCTAAGATAATAGGGAATCTCTAAGCGTTTGTTCCACTCATCTCTTAATATCTGTATATTAAATTGATTTATTGATAACCTTAATAATTTTAAAAATACGAATCCCAGGCATATTTACTTAAAGTATAAAATCTTCGAACACCAGGATGGATAAAAAACAGTCGTTTATCAGATAAATTTACAATTAATCGCCACATAGAATTGCCACCCACCTACCAGGCATTAAAAGCACATCAACAGCAACAGAAAGGTCTACCCACGATAAAAAGGAGAGAAACCAAAAGAAATCAAAGTTGGACAACCAGGACACCAGAAGAGATATCAAAAACACAACAACCCACCGAGCCCGAAAAACAGGAACAGACGACAAACAATCATGCAATAACTCCCGAAGATCGCAGGTGGATAGAGCGAGGGAAGAGAAGACAACGTCACGCGCACGCACAAACAGATGGAGAGCACCCGGAAGACAGGAGCTTAACAGGAATGGATGGACGGACAGGCACAATGAACAGAAGAAAGCGACCATCCCAAGGCCAGGAAAATAACCAGTGAATGTGTGACCCATCGAAAGAAATAAAGCAAACACAGGATAACCGACTCATACAAAAAAGAAGATACCGATCATGCAACAACTAGCCGAGAAGACAAGGAATGATCTGAAGACAACCCCAATTGAACAGATATGGGCGAACCAAGGAAAGACAGCGCTGCAACACACATACACACCAACACACAAAGAACGTCCAAATACAGCGAGATCAACTAAATCAGAGAGCAGACTGCAAGGGCGGCATATAAATAAACAAAAAACATTGGGGTGGCTAGTCCAGGGATCAGATAAAGATCAGTGGATAAGGACTGAAAAAAAGTCATATGTGCAGGTGAATCGGGGCGGGGAGCTGTTTGCAGAAATCACGGAAGGGAGTCAAGAGGGAAACCCAGGCATAGCACAGAATGGCCAATCACAGGCAAGGAGGGTACAGAAGGAGGACGCAGAGAACAAGGAAATACAAATACCAACAGCTATGACA
Source organism: Vipera berus (assembly GCF_964194415.1). Taxonomy (NCBI): domain Eukaryota; kingdom Metazoa; phylum Chordata; class Lepidosauria; order Squamata; family Viperidae; genus Vipera; species Vipera berus. Next base: position 134,488,252 of record NC_138203.1, read on the forward strand.
TTGGATGAGGAACAGCAAAAGAAAACAAGACCAGTTAAGGTAGGGAGGAGAAATTTTTTTAAAAGGGGACAGTAAGACCGGATTGCAAGGGAAGCGACGTGAGACAGTCAGAACAATCGCAATTGGCTAGAGCAAGGTCCATCGCATGACCAATGAGCAGAGCACGGAACTAAACAGGCTTACCAACGGTTTTTTTCAAACCTTCAATGTTTTTTCTCTGATGACGCTGGCAGAGGACCAGCGAAAGCTTACATTAGGTAGATATACTTTAAACAGTTACTTTTTATTGCTTATTATGATCTTTTAGCAATAAACGACTGTTTTATCCATCCCGGTGTTTGAAGATTTTATACTTTTAAGTAAATATGCCTGGGATTCGTATTTTTAAAATTATTAAGATATATATATATATATATATATATATATATATATATATATATATATATATATATATATATATATATATATATATATATATATATATATATATATGTTGTAGCAATAGCAATAAGACTTACATACACTTCACAGTGCTTTACAGTCCACTGTGGGTTTTTTTAATGTTAAAAGATTTAACTAGTTGTTCTAGTAACTCGGAGGTCTCAGAAGCTGAAAATGCTGGTCCAAACAATGTTAACAAATGTTGTACAGTAGTTGTAAATACTGCCATTGAATTACATTTGATAGATGATATTTATTTCTTAGCACAGAGTATCTTAAAAATTCATTCTTATCATGTATCAATTGGTGTAAAATCAATATCTCTAATTTCATCCTATTTTTCCATATCATCACCTTTTTCTCAATTTTTAATGATGGGTTTCCCCATAAAGTCAATGGGGAAAAGAATTAATTTTTTTTGTTTATATACATTCCATTCCACAGCTTTCTGATATAATGTTTTCCAGAGGTCTACTGTATTTAGATCCTAATACTATCCATCGAACCAAAACTGTCATATATGTCTACTCCAAATTGCCCAATTTGGAAAGTTAACACTAATCGTTGGCTTCCAGAAGCTCAAGTTTTCAGAGGATAAATATTCTCTTGAATTATATATCTAATACATGGAGTTTGACAACTGGACAATAGAAATGGATTTTCTGTGTCCAGACTGATATTACAACAATGGAATGATAAATTTATGGCCCCATTTACTGAAAGAACAAAGTCCTGATTACACTTGCTACTTATGGATTCCATATAGACATAAACTTTCTATGAATACCGGTAGATATAATGAAATATGAGACTGGTTTATACAAAATACAATAGGTTAAAATGTTATATAAGTGTATTAGAAATGGAATAGACTTATATAACTATAGAAATAGATATAGGAAGACATAGACCACCCATAAGGGTAAGACAGAAATTTTACTCTCAGACACATACACGTATTTACTATAAGTATATGTGTATGTATACTTATTTGCATAATGTTTTATTAGATTATACATAGAATTGTAACTTTTACTGTTGCAACAATATACTATGTATTTTTTTCTGTTATACTTTTTCACTTTTTAAGCATTTGTTATATTTTTATAATGTATGTATATTTGTGTTTTGTTCCTTTTGTGTTTTACTTTGTTATTATTAAAAAGAACACCTTAGCATCTTCCAGAAATCTAATACCATTAGGGAATACCAATATAAAGGAGGACAGTGTACTAACAGCTAATTGCTATGAACACCACATAAGTTTTAAAATTTTCTTTTAATCCTTAACTTTCTCTAAGTTCCTAAGATTTTAAGATGGGGAAACAAGTTCAGGGGTATGAGTTAAATAATCATAAAAGAGTCATATGTTATTATGATCTCAGCCTCAACAGAAATTAACTGATCCTAGAATTTAGCTAACACTATATGAAAAAAAATCTAGGCAATCTCTGAAATACAAAACCTTGTTTCCATCATTGTTTCCTTCTCATATATGATATAATCAAAAGAAAGTCCAGGATGAGTGACAGTCATTGCCTTTTTCAGTGCTGTTGTAACTTTGAACAGTCCCTAAACCAGGGCTAGGCAACCTTGGCTCTTTTATGACTCGGGGTCTTCAACTCCCAGCTGGCTCAGGAATTCTGGAAGTTGAAGTCCACGAGTCATAAAAGAGCCGAGGTTGCCTAGCCCTGCTAAACAAATGACTGTAAGTAATACCTGTATTAACTGCATTTGAAGAGGACTGGTCTATATTCTCTATCAAACCTGAAAATTTAATTTAGGAGAAAGGAACAGGAGGTTTTAACTGACTCCAAAGAAATCACTACTTAAAACTGCAACCAAGAGGAGCAAAGTCAGATTCGCTCTCCTAGACTTTATAAACATTCCCAGAAACTTTTTAAAAAGCAAATAAAACCTTTTCCTTAGCTTTTTTTCACCTACCCTTCTTATTAGGTCTTCAACATTATCATGCGGGAAGGATCGGATGGCTGCTATAGTCCGGATCAAGCGCTCTGACAAAGAATATTTACTCTGGATGCTCTGCATAATATACCACATACTGGAATTCAGTTTCCTTGGTTACTTTACATGCTCCAAGTTGCCTGAAGAAGCACAAACAAAAGAAGAACTTTTTAAAAGCACAATTTATTTTAAAAACTACATAGAAATCCCAGCAAGATGTATAGTAGTAGCATTAAAAAATATCATCAGATTTTTGCATTCATTAACCTATGATGGTGAGGAAAAATTAATAAAGAACAACCTGAGGTTTAGGAGGTGGCTCAAACTTACCTGGACAGTACATGTACAACTAAAACATATCTTCCAAATTAATCCATTCAGAAAAATCAACTGGTATCGGCAGACATTAGAGAATTATTAAGAGATGATAAAGATGTTCTATCTATACCATGCAAAATGGATTAACTGCATTGAAATCAAGAAATAAAAAGAGCAAACTTATGAAAACACCTTGAGAATAATGTCTGGAACATTATGAAAATAAGATAATTAATCCAAGTAATTTGGTTGGATTATGTATTTATTTTCACTGTTACATTTTTTTACTAGGCTATTAGGAAAACAATTATCTCTGCCACATTTCCAACAGCCTTTGTTGGATCATTCCTACAATGGATGAAGTCTGCACCTTGAGGGTCCTTCTAGAGCTCCACTATCAAATATACAAATGAAGCCTCTCCTACCAATTTAGACTGGTGTTACCTTCCCACCGTAGTGGTCCCTATTTTTCTACTTGCATTTTTTAAGTGCTTTCGAACTGCTAGGTTGGCAGAAGCTGGGACGAGTAACAGGCGCTCACTCGGTTACGCGGCACTCGACCAGCCAAACTGCCGACCTTCTGATCGACAAGCTCAGCGTCCTAACCCACTGAGCCACCGTGTGTGTGTGTGTGTGTGTATGTGTGTGTGTGTGTGTGTGTGTGTGTGTGTGTGTGTTTGGACTGCAAGGCAATCAAACCGGTCAGTCCTAGAGGAGATCAACCCTGACTGCTCTTTAGAAGGCCAGATCCTGAAGTTGAAACTCAAATACTTTGGCCACCTAATGAGAAGGAAGGACTCACTGGAGAAGAGCCTAATGCTGGGAAAGGTTGAGGGCAAGAGAAGAAGGGGATGACAGAGAATGAGGTGGCTGGATGGAGTCACTGAAGCAGTAGGCGTGAGCTTAAGGTGTGTGTGTGTGTGTGTGTGTGTGTGTGTGTGTGTGTGGTAGAGGACAGGAAGGCCTGGAGGAACATTGTCCATGAGGTCACGATGGGTCGGACACAACTTTGCAACTAACAACAATACACACACACACACACACACACACACACACACACTATTGATGCAATGTAGGATCAGATTTGGTTATCACTAATCTCACAGCTGCATGTAGGCAGACAGACAGAATCCATAGGAGACCGACAAGAAACCTCAGATGTAGATTGAGAAAATAAATAAATCCTAGTAGATGACATTGGAAAATTATTTACAAACTATTGCTAAGAAAGGTCTCTCTAAAGACACCAGGAGATGAGCTCAACTCAACAGAGACTTGGTTAGATTACTGCATTGGGACTATCTTTAGAGACAATTCTGAAGCATTAATTAGTACAAAATATAGCCACGGGAGTATAACTGTTTGCATGACACCCTTTGGCATGACCTTCACAGGCTGCGAACTCTTTTCCAGTCTTGATTCAAGGTCCTCAAACTAAAGTATAAAAGTCTTCCCAACTCTGAACCTTTTCACATATATTCCTATCAGCAACTTGAGTCATTTTTGAAGTCCTGCTCCAGTTGCCTTCTTAGACCAAAATCTGACAACTGGTTGCCTAGTAGTGGATCTTCTCAATGGTAAGAATAACTCCATCACAGTGAAGCATACCTGGATCTAACTTTAGAATCTTTCTAGCACCAAGCAAAACTATTTTACTTTCCCAAGCCTTTTAATATATTAATATGTTTACTGTGTACTGCAATATTTTAAATGCACATTTACTATGTTTTTATTGTTAATATATTGCATTTTAATTATTACTATGGGCTAAAGTGTGATTTTTTTTACTACTGTAAATTTCTCTGGAAAAACTCTGCTTGAAGGCTAGTAGGACAGGACATCATTATGGATTATCAAGATTGTAAACTAGGCAAAAAGGTTGCAAAACATCCTAATAAAAAAGGCACCGACAAACCATAACTATTCATATAATCACTAGGAATCAATGGTATTTTAAGCTTTTTTAAACAAAATTTTACAATAAATGCATTGGATTAAAAATTCTAGAATTTTTAGCCAGCATGATCAACAGACCTGGCAAAGTTTGAAAACTTGTGATTTAGGTTATTTGTTCCTCCTGAAAACAATAAGACTTCATTAGAGTCTATTTATATTCTATGATTAACATTGGTTTTATAAACTTTTACATTTTAAACTTCTTGTTTCTATTGGAATTTTTGAAATTTGGACTCAAGCGTATCAGTTAAAATGCAAGTGTCCCCTTAGTTGCAGAGTTACTGTTTTGACTACATTTTAAAGCATATTGTACTTCTGATTCCATTCTTGATTTTAAATTCCAAATTCTAAAGAAAACTCCTTATAATAAAGCATGCAAATAAACAATTTAATTCTTCTATTTGGAGACTTGAGGAACAAATTATGTTCACAAATTGGCAATTTATACATAAACAATCCTTGAGGCTATGTAATTATAACCGTCATAATGCAGCAACCACCTCAGGTTTTTTTTCTTTTTAATGCTGCAAGGAAGGCAAAATATTTGGTAGCTCCAGATCATCTTTAAATTCAGTTTGATGCTGCAATCCAGATCATTGCAATAGTATCAGAAAAGAACAAACCATACTAAGAACAGAATAACAAAGATGGTATAATGTGATAAACAAGATAGGGGGAGGGAAAGAGTATTAATGCATATGCCTGGTAAACATTCACATTCAGGAGATTGCCATCGCCACCAATTAGGAATGAGCTGAAAGAAAACTTGCTGTGCTGCAAGACAACCGTTAGCAAGCCCTTGAGAAATTAATACACAAGAAGAAATCTGAACCGTCTCCAGGATAGCTGTGTTCCTACACACATCAACAAAATGGTTCCAAGATACTCTTAAGGAAAAATATTTCTTCAGCCTCAATATACGAGGCTGTCCTTATCTGTCACACAGCCATGCCAATCACAAGTTGTTACATAACAAGCTGCACCTCTACTAAAATCACTGTATTTTTGCATTTTTAATACTGTATTAGCTGAGTAACCTTAGTACAAGATGATTTGTGGGTTCTGCTGGTCTATCAGAATCAGCCCACCTCCCAAAAATAAAAGTAGAAAACTTTTTAAAAGTAGAACTTTCTAAAAAAAAAAAGGTAGCCTGCAGTGTTTTGAATACATCTGACATTCCAAGCCACATGGCCAGTAAGCAAACATTTCAGTTAACTTCTAACTTGAGGAAGCTTTTTGGAACATGTTGTATCTTACCTCTAAGAACAGTATTAATTAATTTTCCAGGTGCAGTTTGGTTTAATACCATTGTTTTGTGAAATGACACTGACAGTTCTCATTTAAGAAGTACCTTAGTAGCCTTGGGTGACAAGACAAACAAATTGGCAAGAATAGAGTTAGGATAACAGTTATTTCCACGGAATCCAGTTCTAAAACAACTTAGCATCATCTAGCAAATAAGCTTACCAGCATCACATCTGTTATTTGGATGGGAGAGCACAAGGAAATCCCAGGGCTATAAGACAGATTAAAAAGTAGAAAAAAATATCCCAGAAAGCAACAATAATAAACCAATCAGAATTCTGGGGGCAGCTTTTCAGACTAACCATTTTAAAATAGTGGCAATTAACTTTTGCTTGTTCTAAACAAGACGGTCAAGGAATTTCTTGGAAAAGATACAGCATAATTTTTGGCTGCAGTCTCTGCAATATGTAGGCTGTAGACATCTTTTCAAAATGTCATGTTGTTGGCATTTGGTTGGACAAAGGATGCCCATTTGTATCTATGTTAGCTTCCTGAATTTTATGCATTTTCATTTCATCCAAAATTGGTGCTTCTTACTGTAACCACAGGAAGAGTGATGGTAGTCTACACAGTAACCAAGAAGCAAGTCTCCTGTAACACCTTAGCATCTAACAAATGCATTAGACTGAAAGGGTACTATCAGACTCCTGGTTTTTGGTTACCACAGACTAAAGGGCTTTTTTTCCACCTACAAAGAAAACAACAGAGCGCACATCTTTTACATTTTAGAGGGAATTATCTCCGCAATTCCGCACACACAAAACAGAGGGTCATTCTGCAAGAGAACAGGAGTCTCTTGCTTCTCAAACAGGTGCCAGCAACCTAATCGTGTCTGTGTGTATACTTTACCTTACTGACCCACACAGAAACACACACACACACACACACACACAAGAGAGAGAATCGATAGATCGATAAGAGATCGATCGATAGATATATTTTACCTGACACAGACGACAGGCATCCAAGAACAACTAAATGCAGGAACATGTTTTTCATGCCACCGTTTGGATCAACGTACAAGAAACAAGATTACGCGTCAGGAAAAAATCGTGATCCGGAGGAGGATCCTCCCAACCCGACGCTCTCCAGGCGCAGACACGACGTATTACTCCCGTGCCAGAACGGCCGGAGTTGAGAACAGCTGTAATCCAGCACGTGTGGACAGAGCTTGGCTGCGGGGGGGGGGGCGGGGAAGGGGGCGAGAGAGAGAGGAGAGGGACCCCTCTCAATGCGAGGTCGCCGCAAAGAGACGGACCCCGCTCTCTCGTCGCTCTTCCACACGGTCGCCTCACCTATCGCCTAGGCGGCTTTTTTTCCGTCGAGCAAATGACCCCGGAGAGCGCAACAACAGCCTGGCCACCACGTCACTCCCCCCCCCCCTCCGCACTCACCGACTTGGCGCCCACTTGACCGCGCGCCCTCCGCTGCTCGGAAGTTTTATTTATTTATTTATTATTTTAATTCCATTTATATCCCGCCCTTCTCTAAAGACTCAGGAAGTTGGTCCCTTCAACGACCGGAAATCCCGGACGATGACAGCTAGAGGCCGACTTTCCCGAAACCCCCAACACAAGCCGACAAGTTGTCGCGCCGCTCAATCCCTTCCTCCTCCCCCCCCGCCCCGCCACTTCCACTCCCCATCTAACTAAAGCCGACCCTTTTCACCAGGGGTCTTCAAACTTGGCCCTTTTATGACTTGTGGACTTCAACTTCCAGAATTCCTCAGCCAGCAAAGTTCTATTGTCTGTCAATCAACTATATTTTGTAAAATTTATTAGCTTGCCCATCTTACAACAACCCAAACATTTGGTTTCTCAACTGTAGTTTATGGCATAGCTAAACTGCAACTTCTAGACAATTGTTAAATGAGTTCTGATACTCTTTCTGCTCCATGATGCTTCAATAAGAGGCAGTGAAACAAATATTTCAGATCAGAGCCCCCAGCTTCTTGCACAGGTGGAGATATCTAGCATTTTGAGAACATGTGGTCAGTCTCACAAAACTAAGAGGTTACCCATTTGCAAATGGTTGCCACACTGTTACATGCCTGGTTTATCAGAATGGAGCATCATCATCAGAATAGAGATTCAACCAACAAGTCATCCATATTCCCCCATCTTGGTTTTGTTTTTGTTTTTTGTGGAGGGGGAAGGTGACTACACTTTGAACTAAACCATTTAATTTCAGAGATGTCCTGTTTTTGTGTAAAATGTTATCAGGATTACTTCAGTATTTTTCAAAATCAGACAATATTGGATTCTAGCAAAGTACCAGTTTCTTAGTTTACTATTTGGAGGAGGAGGAATGACAGAACCCTGGGGTGGAGTTAAAAGAGGGATTAGCCTAGAATTCCCTACGACCTACGTGATCCCAAGTGGATTAAGTCAAGTACCACCACCCCGAATTCTGTGTGGGGTAAGATCTGCTCTTTCATGCCTGTTATTTTTTAACACCAAAAATCAAGGGAGGTGGAAATCCTGATGTCCACCAAGAAAAATATCCATGGGCATAGTAGTTCTCTAGATTGAGATCACAAGCATATTCTACAACCACACCAATACATTATTACTTTTGAGGGTGGGAACCCAAGAGTGTGATCAGCCCCCCCCCCAATTTTCTTGTTCACACAATGTATTCAATGATGATATTATAAACATTTCTATAAAGGAAAAGAATAGGGACTAAAGGTTTAGTTTTTTTGTGTAAACAAAGCCACTATAAACTATTATGAAAAAAATTCCTAGTTTAATCCTAATTGCTCTACTTCACTTCTTTCAGTTCTTATCTAATAGAATGGCTGCAAATTGAAAAATTGATGGAAAATCTTAAAACTGAAAACTGCCATATAAGATGAATAGGGGAAGGAATAGTGTTATCAATTTTTTTCTTTTTACATGTAAGTAGTAAATTTGCCCACCTTTGTAGATTGAAAAAGTCCTGAGGCACCTTAAAAACTGGCTAATTTATTATGTTAGATTTCATACATTTCAGCCCATTTCATTATATGCAGAGGGAGCTGTCCACAAAAAATTTGTGTGTTGGAACAAGGAACAAAAAAGAGAGATCAGAAAATGACAAGATTTATTGACACTCCATTAAAAAATTACCGGTACTGTTTCCTGTTGATTAGAAATCTATAATGAATTAAAAGAGAATTAGCTTAGTTTTTTACTTTTTAACTTCTTTTGCCATTCATTCTCATTCAGGTATCCACCCATTAAGCAGCAAGAAGTTCCAACTTTTTATTCCTCTTCTGACAGTTAGCAACTCTTAGCACTGTGAAATCCTTGGTGCTCTCCGAGCTTGGCTGGTTGTTTGCAAATTATCACCCAATTAGGTAACAATATCATTGCCTCAGAACTCTAACCTGCTAATAATGTTTATGTCATAAGAATAGCAGCTTAGATTTCATGAGAATTAATTAAAACACATGAATAGGATGCCAAATAAGAGAGAGCAGCTCAAACTGAATAAATCACTATGTGACAGAAAGATTATAACCTGCAAACCTGCAAGTCAGAACAGCAGCTTACAAATGACTTATTTCTTACTGAAGCAGCCTCTCCCAATCTGGTGAAAATATACTTCAGGCATTAGACTACAACACGCATCATCCCTAATGAGCATAGCTTAAGATCAGTATAATGGAAATTACAACTACAATTACAGTAATGTTTAGGAGATCAGAATAGTCCTGCTAGATCAGACAAAATCTATTGGACAAAAGGATCCATTTTGTCTAACCTAACATTAACCCCAATGACTGGCTGCATCCTTTTCATGAAGCCTATAATCAGCCTGAAAGATATTAGCTGACATCTACTCACATCTTTGTTTCCCAGCAGTTGACATTAACTGGGACATGGCTCTGATTGTGAAAAATTAATTTAGAAGGATATTAGTGGCAAGCAAATTTAGGCCATAGTAATAAAAATTGGTAGATTAAAAAACAGCAGGAGGGTTACAGATACTCTGTTCATGAAATGCAATACAGTAGTGCTCGACTTACGATCACAGTTGAGCCCAAAATTTCTGTTGCTGAGACACTTAAGTGAATTTTGCCCCATTTTACAATGTTATTTACTACAGTTGTTAAATGAATCACTGCAGTTAAGTTAGTCACACAGTTGTTAAGTGAATCTGGTTTCCCTATTGACTTTGTTTGTCAGAAGGTTGCAAAGGTGATCACATGACCCCAGGACACTGCAACCATCATAAATATGAGTCAGTTGCCAAGCATCTGAATTTTGATCACCTGACCACAAGGATGCTACAATGGTTCTATGAAAAATGGTCTTAAGTCACTTTTTTCAGTGCCGTTCTAACCGAATGGTCACTAAATGAATTGTTGTAAGTCAAGGACTATCTGTACAGTACGGAGGGAAAGTAGCTACTGGAAAATCAAAGGCCAGATCTAATTGGTCAGCTACATTATTTAGAAGAGGGTGTCAAACTGCCGGCCTGCGGGCCCGTTGCATCATACGGAGGCCGTGCCCACCCCAGCTCCGGCAATGCAAAAAGAGTTGCGATACTTCACGACATGTCACGTGATGTGGCAAGTTTAACACATGTGATTTAGAACAAGAGAGGAGAGAGGAGACATAAAGTAGATGTTTGCTTGTTTTTAAATCAGGTTCAGGTTAGTTGGTTACAGAATTCCTGTAAAAAACAAAATAAACTAGAAATCTGCCAACCCTTAATTAAAGAAATAAAGTCAGAGGGAATCCTTGTCTTAGTGATTTGTTTAGTGACTATCTGAAGTTACAATGGCCCTTTAAAAATGGCGTATGACTATTTTTCACATTTATGACTGTTGCAGCATCCCCATGTTCACATGATCAAAATCTGGATGCTTGGCAACTGGCAATATTTATGATGGTTGCAATGTCCAGGGGTCATGTGATCACTTTTTGTGAATTTTTGACAAGCAAAGTCAATGGGGAAGCCAGATTCACTTAACAAATATGTTACTAAGTTAGCCGCAGTGATTTACTTAACTGTGGCAAGAAAGGTCATAAAATGAGGCAAAATTCACTTAACAACCTGTCTTGCTTAGATAGGAAATTTTGGGCTCAATTGTGGTTGTAAGTCAAGGACTATTGTACCTGTAATGTATGCAAAACTTTGAAGGTCCAAATTTTCCACTGCTTTGGTAAATTGTGTCACATTTCTACTCCAGTGGCCAGACTAGCCCGGCAAGTATGAGAATGGAATTGTACCCATATGGAGCAGGGCCAGATTAAGGTGAATTGATGCTCCAAGCACAGTCCAACAACAGGGCCCCTGACCCTTCCAATGCTAAATGACAAAACATTAAGTCTCAGTAAGTGCCAAAGGTGAAATAAGAGGCCTTCCCCTCAGGTTGAACCCCAGAACTACAGTATATTAAATATAAACTTTTTAAAAAAATATTTAACATCAAATAGCAATAAGCAAAATAAGCAAATTATTTAATAACCAGAATAAAAACTGCACATTTTCAATACTTTCAAAGCATTGCTAGTAAGACTGTTATACTATAGGAGAAAATGCAAACATACAAAAATATTGAAAACTAAAGTCAAGCTTGACAATGAAAGAGTTAAGAGCATGATAGCTGGGGGGGGGGAAGCTGAGCATAATACTGCCCCCCTTCCCTTAGTTCCCTAAACAGATGCTTATCTAGGTTAATGCTTAATCCAGGGTTGATCTAGAGGACACAGATTCCAGAAAGTTATATCAAACGGTAAATCGAGTTAGCTATGCCAGAATAACAGACAAAAACGCAAGTGCAACAAGCTGTTCCATCTTTGGCCCTTGTTTTTGCTTTCTACCTACATGACCGTTGCAATCAGAGAAGGAAGATCTATATTTATTTCTAGCTGCTTGCTACACCTTGCGTTCACCGACGTTCATTCCAGCGAGCCGCACAACAACTTTACACGCACCCATTCTGAACCTATAAGATTCATGCAGCCTGCACCCTCGTTTCCCCCTCTGGAATCGATACCATTTGCTACCAACGCCCCAAACCTGCTATTTGCAAGTCTGGAATCTGAGATAATCCTCTTCGACATGTAATTTGGATGCATAGACCAAGCCCTGCAAATTTGCATCCAGCCTGAGAAAAGCGGAAACTCACCCAACCCTTTTCTTGACTTCCTTGAACCATTAACTCGAACTCCGGGAGCTGGACCACCTCTTCATTTCTACCCTCGCCTTCAAGAGCGGGCAAGCAACACGCTCACCCTTAAACCATAGAGCTCCTAGTTCCTCTCGGTTCCTAGCGATCACCAGGAAATGCAGCGAGGAGGAGGAGGTGGAGAAATAGGGGGTTAAATTAATCGGGGAACCTTCCTGTTCCCAGCAGCCCCCAGAGCCGAGAGTTGGGCTTTAGCGAAGTCGCTGCGGTGGCTGGATCCTCCCGTGGTGCTTAGGCGCCCCGGGGACGTGACTGGGGATTCCTTCATCCCGGGCAAGTGAGTTTTAATCGGGGGGGGGATCCGCGCGGGTGGGTTAGACAGAAGGGGGGGGGGGTTGAAGCATCGCCTGTAGGAAAACATTTGGGGCAAGATTGCAGATTTTGAAATAACCTCCTTCTCTGCTCCCCGACAGGTCCTAACGTGGGTCTGTCTGCACGACCAAACGCAGGACCCCTTCGCGTAGCAAAAGACCGCATTATTTGTTGGGATCAGATTGTTTCTGCTGCGAGCTTGAACGAAGGGTTTCCTTATTTCCCCACTCCTTTTCTTCCTCGACCAGGGGGAAAACGGTTATTCTTTTCCAGCGATGAAGCCCCTCGTTGACACTCAGTTTAGGCGACGCTCTGACCCGTTTCCCTCGCACTGCCTGCGGGCTTGTTTTGCTGGCTGCCCCAAGCGAGACTTCCTCGCAAGATGGCCACCCCGAGAAAGCTGTCATTTAAAAGTTGCAGTTGAGGAAGCAAACCCCAGGGCCCATCTCCACCAAGTTAGGGGTTGCTAGCTTAGAGTAACGAAAGCGAAAATGAATGCTTGTTTTTTTCCCAGGGCAATCTCGGAGCAGTGCACTAGGAGAAGGAAGTGTGGTAATGGGGATGGAGATCAAAAGATATGAAACTGACAGAGAAAATGTATAGTATCCTGAGCTATAATAAAATTGATTTACGTCCTGTGCAAACACAGCCATTGAGATTAAAAATTTATGGTTTATAACACTAAACCCAGCTAACTCTGTCTTAGTTATTGTCACCCGTAATTCTCACCCAATAATCCAAGGCTTACTGCAACTCCTGAACCTGGTAAAGTGTTCTTTGGCACCTTAAAAACTAAAAGGTTTCCAGTAGAATCCAGATTGCTTTCATTGTCTCTCATCTCATCCTTTTCTAGCACAGCTTCTGTGCCTTTTACTGCTGCATATATAACTAAAATAAATGGGAAATGTTTTCTCAGTTCAGAGATACTGTGGAGCAGTGTTTCTCAATCTCAGCAATTGTAAGACACATGGCCTTCAACTCCCATAATTCCCCAGCCAAATCCCCACAAGTCTTCAAGTGGCTGAGGTTAAGAAACACTTATGTAGAGGTGGGAGCCAGATTGTTTACCAGGTTGTTTGTCTTCTTGTTAATAATGTAAACAACTACATTGGGGAAATCACAATCTTTTGGAACTAAATATACGTTTTCTGTCGTTAGCATGCTGAAAGTAGCTCTTAAAGCTGACAATTTGTATAGAAGTTGAGAACAAAAACTCAACTATGCATACATGGAAGTTAAAATGAGAACACTCCTCAGTCTTACTGCATTAATTATTTTGGAAGCCACAGTCTCTGGGTTAGGTCATAAAAAAGGGCAGAATAACAGAAGAGAATAACAAAATTGGAAAGGACCTTATTGCTCTGGGCAGTGGGCAAAGGTTATACTTGGTGGCTTTATAGTCAAGTATCCCTGAGTTGGAGAAGAGATAGCTGTTGGGATCCTGATACTTGTAATATCCCTGGTCTTTGGAACACCAAACTAATGGCAGGATGCTGATAAGAGCATGCACTTGTTTTGAACTCCAACATATTTATTTATTTATTTTATTTATTTAATTAAATTTTTATACCGCCCTTCTCCCGAAGGACTCAGGGCGGTGAACAGGGCATATCTTAAAACTACAAAAGTACAAAAGTTAAAAAAGAATTAAATTATTGCCCACAATAAAAACAATAAAATATATATATAAATATTAAAACCCTAAGTAATTCCCCATCAGGCCAGGCCAGCTTGTTCAAATAAATGGGTCTTTAACCCACGCCGGAAGGAGCGGAGATCCGGTGCCATCCGGAGCTCAACCGGCAGCTGATTCCACAAAGCCGGAGCGCCCACAGAGAAGGCCCTCCCCCTGGGGGCCACCAGTCGACATTCTCTGACTGGAGGCACCCTGAGGAGGCCCTCTCTGTGGGAACGCACGGGGCGGAGGGGAGTCGACGCCGGCAGCAGGTGGTCCCCGAGGTATTCCGGACCCATGCCATATAAGGACTTAAAAACCATCACTATTGGTCCAGGATTTTCAAATCAATGTCAGGTATGCATATAAGATTAAGTTAAATTGGTTCCCCTATTTGCAAGGCAAAAAAGGGACAAGCCAATTGTATAGTTCCAATAATTCAGGATCTAGCTGGTTGATTTACTACCCGTCTGTGGTATAGGAAGAACTTCATTTGCTGTCAAGGAGATCAAGCTTAAAATGCTAGAATTCTCTATACACTGTGTCAAGGATGTATTTTGGCTTGGACTTTCTCAGGATTACATTGCTAGACTGGATTTGAGCCCCAGAAACTAGGCAGTACAAAATATATATAATGAATTTGATCACAAGCAACTAGCTTTTACCCAAGTGCTAAAAGAGAGCGGGGGGGGGGAGTAATTGTGGCCAATTATATTTTCTTTAAACCAACATTTGCTTGTTTGTATAGTACCAAGATCATCATTACCTAGATGACCTTGGTTGACCTCAGAATGCAAAGCAAGATCAGATCTGGTTATTACTTGGATAGGAATTTATTACAGAATCCCAGAAATTTATGTTTAGACTGAGAATTGAAAAAAATCATCTTTGAAGAAGGCAGCAACCAACCAGTTTCATACTGCAACTGAGAAAATGTACTAGAAGTGTCCAGAAAGCCACCAAAAGACAAATGTTTACATTACCCACAAATACAGGGTGGCTTTTCTGATTCTTTCTTTCTTTCTCTCTCTCAGATACATTCTGACTTAAAAATTTCTCAAATTGAAATGGAGCATGAAGATCCTGGCATTGCAGAGATCCGTGGCTCAGATAAAAGTGGGACCATAAGGAGAATCTACATAGGTGAGAAACTGGGGCATTGTAGAGTGATCTGATAGAGATGTGCAAACTCCATTGCCAATGCTGGGGGGAGGGGGAACGCTAAAGCATGTTTTAGGTCCAGAACAAGGAACTTAGGCAGATGCCCCCTAAATTCACTGAATTGTAAAAAGGAAGAAGAGGGAGCATGGACAGCACAATTAGTCTTGCTAGTTTCTGTTATTCCAGCCAAGAAATTGAATCCAGAGTTCACTAATCCTAATTTAGCTTTTTAGACGAGTGTCTGGGGATGAAATCTTCATCTCGTCTCTTAGAAGTGGCACAGTATCCTTTCAAAAACTGCCATTGAAATTATTTCATGTATAGGGCATATTACCTGAACAAATTACCTTTAAATTCAACTGAATCAACATTTCAGTTATGTAAGGTATTTTTTGTCCTGATCTTCTAAAAGTGATTTTTAAAAGACTTTTAAAGTCTTTTGTGCATAGCAGAGATAGGCATCCTTTAGTTTTCCAGGTGTTCCTGCTCTTTCAGTCAACACCAGGCAGTGTGGACAATGGGTAGACAAGATGGAAGCAATTATAGTACCTGAAGGGCCAGAGACTCCTCACTCCTAACCCTGTGCAGAAGAGGCAATCAATTCTTTTTTTGTAAAACCCAGATGTATCTTTCTGAGCAAAGCGCTTCTTCCCTCCAATAGCGGACAGAGGTGTGGTGCGCAAGAGTGAAGATGATTTGAAGCATGAGGCCATCCAATCCACAATGCAGAACAGACAACCCACCTGGAGGGCAAGTTCACAGCAGGAAATCTCTTCCACAGAACGGCAGGGGAATCTGTTAGTCCCTGGCAACTACGGTGAGGGTGACATGGCTGTAGCAACCAATGTTGTCTCCCGGTCCAGCAAGCAGCGCCCTTTTATTTGCAACGAGTGTGGCAAGAGTTTCAGCCACTGGTCAAAACTGCTACGGCATCAGCGCACGCACACCGGTGAGCGTCCCAGCACTTGCACTGACTGCGGCAAAAGCTTCTCTCAGAACTCACACCTGGTGCAGCACCGGCGCACCCACACAGGTGAGAAGCCTTACGTCTGCCGTGACTGTGGCAAGAGCTTCAGCTGGAGTTCCAACCTGATCCAGCACCAGCGCATCCACACAGGTGAGCGCCCTTACACATGTGGGGACTGTGGTCGCAGCTTCACACAAAGCAAGAACCTGGCCAAGCACCGGCGAACACATACAGGGGCCCGACCGTTCTGTTGTCCTGAGTGTGGCCGTGGCTTTGCACATAGTGCTGGCCTGATCAAGCACCAGCGTTTGCGCCATGACACGGACTCCCCCATTGGCCACCCGTGTCCAGAATGTGGACAGCGCTTCCGTGCTCCTTCAGAAGTGGAACGCCACCGCATTGCCCATCATGGGGCCACCCCATCAGAGCCCTTCATCTGTGTGGAATGTGGAGAATGTTTCACCAAGAGCACAACCCTTATCCGCCACAAGCGAGTGCACAAACCAATATTTGTACGTTGAGGGTTTCTCTCCCTGGTGGGATGTGAATTCTAAGTGATGTCCAGGTTAGTAGCCTGGAGCCCGAGGATAGTTTCGGTCCAGTGACTCCGCATCCTGGATCTTGCTTGCACAGATCAAAGGCCCCGAATGAGCCAGTGTATCAAACTAGGGAGCAGCAAGAATGGGAGGAGGCGGGAAATTCAGCTTGGAGCTCAGGATTCTGGTCATTTGTTGGAAGAAAAACTGTTTTTGTGTCCAGATCTTGATCTGCCTCTTGAGGCAGGATCAAAAAATAGTTCTCACCATCGGAGAACTAGAAGGCTGTGACTGTAAATAAAGTTTTTAGTTAAAAGCTATAAGAATTTTTGAGAAGCAGGAGATCTGATCTTCAGTCAGACTAAGATTTATTGGGACTTCAAAGGGAAAAAATGGATAAGGAAGTACCTTTGAGTTATTTTTCTCTGGAAAGGTATGGATGTGAAGTGGGGAAAAAGTGAGGGCACTGAAGAGTGGAGGAATAAGAGGACTGAAACCCAGTTTGTGCAATAAAGTGTTTTGTATCCCCTAATCTTAGTTGCTTTCACTTTTACTTTGTTTTCTTATGATTGTCTTTTCAGTAGAAAACTAGGCAAAGGGTGTCAGAAATGGAATATGGACCAAACATTGAATAGACAATAGATCTGCACTGCTATAAAGGTGGAGGCACACAGCAAAAGAACAGATTATGATTGTGGGAGCTACTATATGAAGTAAACATATTAAACAGACATGAACTACAAAATATTTGGGCTTTTTAAAAGAAGTTTCCTCAAGAGCAGGAATGGTCTGTTATTATTATTGGTAAAGAGTGGGGTTTTTGATGCCACATATTATAATTGGATGGTGATGCGCTCTCTACATTTTCTCAATAATTTCCCAGTTTCAAATGACTTTAACCTAAAGCTTAAAACGCCTTTGTGTTTTTCTTTCCCTCAGGAAATCATGTGTCTAGAGTTTGGCAGTTTGCTATTGAGCAAAAAAATTAGTGAGAGGAAATAAGTAGATAACCTGAGCAATTGGCAATAATATATAAGCTTTGATGGAAATTGTCAGCATTAGTAAATCAAAGGTTCTTGCCTATAGATGTGTTTATAAAGTTAAGATAGAGGTATATGTTTAGAATGGATGTTCTAATCTAGGGAAAAAGCAACCATTTCCCCTGCTTATCACCCTTGAAACATTTTTTTTGCAGACTTCAGAACCCATGTTGCTCAAATTCAGAGGAAAATTGCAAAATAGAGCTATGATTTCCCTTTTGAAATGATGAAATATCAAAACTGGTGGCTCTTAAAAAACAGTGTCCAAAACCTGATGTTCAAACCCCAGGATCCTGTTTGGAAAAGCATCCGCCAAAGTGAAAATAGCCCACCCTGAACTCAAACTGTTTGTATTCTAAATATTTTGCTTACCTGTAGCGAGACCCCATGTCTGGATTTGAGAGGCAGTAGAGTGCCTCAGACAGTAGAGTTCCAGACAAAAGTGGAACGCTTTTTGAAAAAAGGCAGGGTGAAATAAATAGTCTGGTAGTAAAACAAGATGACCAGGGAAAGAGATATAGTTTAATTCTGAGGAAGGAAATACTTTCAGACTGGCTCATTTCAGCTAATATAGGTTTGTCTAAGTGGCTGACACTATTGCCTGTTTCCATTTGTCCTGTAAGTTCTAGTCCTGACTTAGGCATGAAAGCCAGCTGAATGACTTTGGGCCACTCACTCACAGCCCATCCTACTACACAGGGTTGTTGTTCTATGGAAAATAGGAGGAAGGGGTGTTATGTATGTACGTATGCCTTGAATCATTTATAAAGTAATAAAGGTAAAATAGAAAAAAATACTCATAAATAAAATGAGACTAAGAAACAATAACTCAAAAAGAACTGGGGAATATTAGCAAAAACTATTGTGAGATGTACAAATGACAGCAGGTTCTTCAGCTCATGGAGTTGTTGATGCACTTATTTTCTGCTTGTGGTTTTTAATAAACATCCATCACACCTCTCTGGAATAGAATACTGGCCTGGATTGGCCTCTCAGGAATCAAAACTATCTTTATTCCCATTTTAACAGTGGCCAATCGAGAAATTCCAAAAGCTTATAAGCGTGGCGTGGTGTTCCACTTTTGACAAGCATCTGCTAGTTGAGGTATTCTATCTTTTGAGTATGGGATAATAATTCTAAAAACAGAAGCAGACTAGCTTGGACTACCAGTGGCGATGACCTATCTCAGCCAGAAACAGAAGAATGTTTGCTGTGAGAAATTAACTCTTAACAACCCGACAGCATTAAAACCTGACTTAGATCTGAAAGAGGAAAGGCTCTTCTTTGGCAGCAGAATTTGTAAACCCATGAAAGAATCATTCAGATAGTAAGAGGAAACTAAAAAATGCGTATTTGTAAAATTGCAATGTTTGTCTTGGTTTTAACATACTCTTCAATATTTGCAAAATCACATTAGAATGTCATTAGAAAAATTTAAAAACAGTTTAGGAATTATGGTAATACAGTACTTCAGAAAAGGGATAGTTTTAAATTCTTTTGCATCTGATTTACATGTGCACAAATACTTGAAAATATCAATCATTACAGGTAGTCCTTGACATACGACCACAATGGAAGACCTTCCATTACAATTGTAAGTCTGTCATAAAATGGGCCACCCATGTTATTGATCTGATTTTATGATCTTTTTTGCAGCATTCATTAAGCGAACCAATGGTTTGCTACGAGCCAGTTTTGCCAAAAACTGGAAGTAAATGCTGTGTTTTGGCAAATCTATTGTAAACAGTTGTTTTATGTATATTAAAATTTAAATAATATAAACTTTATGTTTTAGATAGATTATGTCATAGAGCCAGTTTGGCCTAGTGGTTAAGGCATCAGACTAGAAACCGTGAATTCTAAACCAGCCTTAGGCATGAAAGCCAGCTGAATGACTTTGGGTCAGTCTGTCTTCTCTCAGCCCAACCTACCTCACAGGGTTGTTGTGTGGAAAAGAGGAGGAGGGAGGTGTGCTGGATGTGTTTATTGCTTTGAGTTATGTGTAAAAATAAAATTAAAGGCAGGATACAAAATAAATATATATGGCTGCAGGACACTGCAAATGGCTGAGTTGCATGATATACAGTCATGTGATCACTGAGAGGGCTCAGCCATCAGACCTTTGGAACTAGATTACCCCCAGGGAGGTCCTACATAATTCTGAACACTCACTAAGCGACCAGTCCTATGTAAGTAGTGTACCTTTTATCGTGAAAATTAAGTGGAAGCAATAGAGAAATCATACACACTTCGCACTTCATGGTTCACTTAAAGTATGCTTAACTATGTTTCCACTATACTGGCCAGTTCAACCCTGCTGAGGATCCTAGTGTTAAGGACTGCTTGGCCCTGGCACCTAGATCTAGGCTTCTTTATATTATCTCAAGTATGTGTGCACATGTAAGTACAGCAAAATCTCATTTTACTACACCTCGGTACAATAGGCATCTAACTATAACATGGTCCGAATTTCTGCTGTGCTTCACTCTATTCATGCAAATGACTGTACTAGTATATAAAACCATTTGCTACTTTGTACTCCACAAACGTCTGTTTCCTCAAAAGCTCACTCATGTGTTCCCCACTCTAGTGGTTCTCAACCTTTTCTTTACCATGGACCCCCTTTAAATACCTTTTGTGGCTACGGACCACCAAGACTTAAGATTTAAATCAACATTTTTTCAAGCCTTTGTGGACCCTCTGAGACAACATCACAGCCCCCCAGGGGTCTGCAGACCATAGGTTGATAACCACTGCCTCACTCCTCTCTAGTCCTTCATCATGGAAGGATACTTGTCCCTTTTTTCTTGACAAGTGAAATGCTTCTAAACAATGCTGTGATCTGCAGGTCTCACTTAATTATTTTCCAAGAGTACCTTCAGGATACACAGCAAATACAGAAGTATTCTTCAAACTACAATTTGTAACTCAAATTGATTACATCCCTTTTTAAAAAAATCAAAAGAACCTTAACAAAATAAAATCAGGTGGGCCATGGAGCTTTCTGGGCAGCAATGCATTAGTCAATATGCAATTATTACTTGCTTTGTTCTATTTATTTTGTACAGTTCCATTTACAAGCACTGCATTTCACTGGGCATCTTATGAAAGATGGCATCCAGGTGCCATAACTAGCAAAATGTAACATCTGAAAACTCAACGAGTTGAGCAGATGAGGTCCTCAAGATGTTATCATTCCCAAAAACAGAAACACTCCCACATTCATTTTAACAGAACAGAAAATTATCATCCCCTTACCCTCCCACCCTCCCTTTAAGCTGCATGCAGCAGGAATGCTGCTTCCCTCCAGATGTTTTGACTATCACATAATAGGTGGGCAAGGGAGTCATCTTTGCTAGGCCTTTGTTGGCAACATTTGTGAGGCACCTGCTGCTGACAGTTGCTGAATCTTTTGGTTCATCATTTCTATTACAGCTGTGAAAGAAAAGAAATCAAAATGAGTCAAGAAGGCATTGTAGCAGTAATGGCTACAATCAGAATCAGATAGAGTTACATTTACAGTTTTTGCGTTCCTCAGTTTTTCCCTGCTGCTAAGGCCTACCTTGCTTCATTGCATGCTTGTCCTGCAATGCTGGCTGGATTTTCTCTATTTGCTTTGTCAGGAAATCAATCTTCCTCTTGAAGAAGTCTCTAGCCTCATCCACTCTCTGCCAAGATCAACGGCATTGTTACTCCACTGTTTACAATCAAATGGCTTTATCAACAAAGAATACCCAGCTAGCACCTTGCAACTGCTAATGTGGTAAATCCAAATTAATTGGATGATTTTTCCCAATCAGATTTTGGCTTGTATTTTTCAATCAACAGTGGGCAGAACTGGGTGTTTTCTGGAAGATTCAGAGAACACTAAATGGCCCATCTTCAATCCCTTTTACAATCTACCCCTGTATATAGTGGAAACTGGATGGGATCAGCTGAGGTAAGCAGCAGCAAAATACTTTGGTGGCATAGAGTCATATAAAAATGAATGAAATAAAAACACTTTGAATTTGGTTATTTCTGTCAAGATTAGAATTCTCTGTTAACTCTTTTGAAGATCCCCTTTGTTGCACCTTATACTTTCTCAGGAAATGTGCCTTTTTTCACAACCTGGTGTAAAAATCAGACCAGGAAGAGCCTTGTTTGGGGTACACACAAGTAGGGACCCATTCTTTTAAAGCCTCTGGCTCAAAGGCAAGCCAGGGAGAGAGGAGTCATAGTTGCACATATATACCCATTGAGGAAAATGGATTTATTTATTTATTTTATTTTATTTTAATTCCATTTATATCCCGCCCTTCTCCGAAGACTCAGGGCGGCTTACAAGCTTAGCAGTAGCCTTCATTCTATGTATATGCCTGCTTATTAGAGCTTTCACACCCCCTCCCAAGCGGCATTATTACAAAGTCAGCTTATTGCCCCCAACAATCTGGGTCCTCATTTTACCTACCTCGGAAGGATGGAAGGCTGAGTCAACCTTGAGCCTGGTGGGATGCGAACCTGCACTAATTGCAGGCAGCTAGTGTTACTTAAGGAGGCATTAGCCCACTGCTCCACCAAGGCTCATTTGCTTAACAAATGGTGGTGTTTGCTTAACAACTGCAGCATTAATGACCATTGCAAAAAAATGAGGTCCGATTTACGATAGTAATTCAAGGTTCAATTACAGTTGTAAGTCGAGGACTTTCTGTACAACTGTGCCTGCATGGTGGAAGACCAGAACTCTGCATTTCCTATGATGTTCAATGATGTACTGTTGCCTCCTTGGAATTGTGATGCTCCTTTAACATCAGCCTCACAGAAATGATAAATGTCTTACCTTTTCTACATAATAACCTGTACCTACATCTAACAATACATGGCTCACATCAGAAAGCTTCCCAGGAACATACATCTGTAAAGAAAGGTTAAGGAAAAGCAGAAGATCCAGGAGGAATCAAGCACAATCAAGAGGAAAAAAGAATTAAATTTTTAGTCCAAAGAGGAAGTCCCCCAGTGGAGTAAGTAAAAAAGACACAAGCATTGCTAGGTCGTAACTCTCATGCTGATGAAGAAACAATACTGGAAAGAATAGTTATAATAACTGAGGTAATATTATAAAGCTTGGCATCAGTATTTCTCCACGAAATAATATAAAAATTGCAAAATAGTAATGAGTATTTTTGGAGTTGTTTGGAGCTTGTGGGATGCAAATATAGCACTAGACTTAAATTGCTTCAGGCAATCCAAAGAGTGACAGAATGTACAACTGTCTCATCATCAGTACCTTTTGGGAACTGGCTTGCAAACTCTGCTTAGTTTTACAAAACATCCAAGCTATAACTGTAGACATTAGAACAGCTTTACTTTTGGCTGATTTACGTTAACACAGTACCTTGGGACCACTTTACACTAGCCTGGGGTTTCGTGGTTGTCTCCCATGCAAGTACTCGGCAGATTTAAGCTCACAGTTGTTCTTTTTCAATTGAGCCAGAGGTTGCCATTGTATCTAAAAATATACTCACAACAAAATACACCTTCCCACCTGTAGGCTATGCATTGAGAAAACCTAAAACAAAGCATATCTTTGTAGCTCTCTAAGTAAAGGACACAACTCCTGTGGTCTCCAAGATTAGAAAACAGGAGATTCTTGAGGGTTTATATTTGTATAATCAATGTAGCTCCATATTTAAAGTTTCTTTTGCCTTCTCTAGTATCTTAAAAATCCCAAATGTTATAATCATGCTAAGTTACAGAGGTCCTATCATAGGTACAACATTAATTTGGAAAAATATCATTTGACAACGGCTGCAGGAGGAAATTAATAATAATAATAATAGTAGTAGTAGTAGTAGTAGTAGTAGTAAGTTGGAAGGGACCTTGGAGGTCATCTAGTCCAACCCCCTGCTCAGGCAGGAAACCCTATACCATTTCAGACAAATGGCTGTCCAGTCTCTTCTTAAAAACTTCCAGTGTTGGAGCATTCACTGCTTCTGGAGGCAGGTTGTTCCACTGGTTAATTGTTCTAACTGTCAGGAAGTTTCTCCTTAGTTCTAGGTTGCTTCTCTCCTTGAGTAGTTTCCATCCGTTGCTTCTTGTCCTGCCTTTAGGCGCTTTGGAGAATAGCTTGACTCCCTCTTCTTTGTGGCAGCCCCTGAGAGATTGGAACACTGCTATCATGTCACTCCTCCCCCTTCTCTTCATTAAACTACACATACCCAATTCCAGCAACCGTTCCCTATATGTTTTAGCCTCCAGTCCAATCATCTTTGTTGCTCTTCTCTGTACTCTTTCTAGAGTCTCGACATCTTTTTTACATCGTGGTGACCAAAACTGGATGCAGTATTTCAGGTGTGGCCTTACCAAGGCATTGTAAAGTGGTATTAGTACTTCACGTGATCTTGATTCTATCCCTCTGTTAATGCAGCCTAGCACTGTGTTGGCTTTTTTGGAAGCTGCAGCACACTGCTGGCTCATATTTAAGTGATTGTCCACTAGGACTCCGAGATCCCTCTCACAGTCACTACTATTGAGCGAGGTACCGCCTATACCACGGGTCGGCAACCCGCGGCTCCGGAGCCGCATGCGGCTCTTTGAGCTGTCTCCTGCGGCTCCCAGCCGCCCGGTGCGCGCGCACCTCTTCGAACAGGCAGTGGTGCGCGCGCACCTCTCCAAATGGAGAGTGGCACTGCCCGTTCCGAGAGGTGCGTGCGCACCTTTCCGAAGGGCGGAGGTGCGCGCGCACCTCTCCAAGCCGCCGCCGTCCCGTCCGGAGACCTGCCGCGTTCGTCCAACATTGACGAACACGGCAGCTGTGCAAACGGGATGGCGGCGGTTTGGAGAGTGCGCGTGCACTCGCCAAACCGCCGCCATCCCATCCGGAGACCTGCCGCGTTCGTCAAACATTGACGAACACGGCAGCTGTGCAAACGGGATGGTGGCAGTTTGGAGAGTGTGCGCGCACCTCTCCCAAGCCGCCGCCATCCGGAGACCTGCCGACGTTTGGGGAGGTTTGGGGAGGTCCGCGCGCACCTACGGTCGTTCGGGGAGGTGCGCGCGCACCTCTCGGAATGGGTAGCGGCGCCGCTTCTTGCAAAAGCTGCCGCGGCACGTTTGCAGGCTGCCGAAAGCAGCAGCTTTGCAGACGGGCCGTCACTGTTGCGCAACCGGGAACCGGTTCCACCACACATAAAAAAAGGCAAACGCGCGCGTCCACGCATGCGCAAGAAAAAACCGTTTTGCGCATGCGCAAAACGTTTTTTGCGCATGCGCGTGCATGGACGCACGCACGCGGCTCCCACTTTTTTTTATGTGTGATGGAACCGGTTCCCAGTGGCTCTTTTCCTTTTTCAGGTTGCCGACCCCTGACCTATACTATACCTGTGCATTTGATTTTTCCTGCCTAAATGTAGAACCTTACTTTTTTCACCATTCAATTTCATTTTGTTAGATAGTGCCCAGTGTTCGAGTCTGTCCAGACCTCCTGTATCTTAAGCCTATCTTCTGGAGTATTGGCTATTCTTGCCAGCTTGGTGTCGTCTGCAAATTTGATGAGTTCCCCATCTATCCCCTCATCCAAATTGTTGATGAAGATGTTGAAGAGCACTGGGCCCAGAACAGAGCCCTGGGGCACCCCACTACACACTTCCTTCCATGTAGATGCAGTTCCATTGAGGACCACACGCTGAGTACGGCCTGTCAGCCAGCTACGAATCCATCTGGTGGTGATGCTATCTAACCCACATTTTTCTATCTTATCAAGTAGTAGGTTGTGATCTACTTTGTCAAATGCCTTACTGAAGTCCAAGTAAATTATATCTACAGCATTCCTCTGGTCCACTAGTTTTGTCACTTGGTCAAAGAATGCAATAAGGTTTGTCTGGCATGATCTGTTTTTGACAAACCCATGTTGGCTTTTAGTGATAACTTTGTTTGCGTCAAGGTGTTCGCTGATTTGTTGTTTGATTATCTTTTCCAGAATCTTCCCAGGTATCGAGGTCAGGCTGATAGGTCTGTAGTTTCCTGGATCTATTTTTTTCCCTTTTTTGAATATGGGAACTACATCAGCTCTCTTCCAGTCCTCTGGTAGTTCCCCAGTGCTCCAGGATCTTTGAAAAATATAGTTCAGTGGTTCTGAGATCACGTCTGCCAGGTCCTTGAGAACCTTGGGGTGTAATCCATCTGGTCCTGGTGATTTGAACTCGTCTAGGCTGGACAGGTGCTCACTTACCATTTTCTTGCCTATCTTAACTTGCGTTTCTATTGTTTTTTATGGCACTGGTTTTGGTAGGTTGGACTGTTTTTTCCCTTTGTGTAAAGACAGATGCAAAAAACGAGTTAAATAGTTCTGCTTTCTCCCTGTTGCTTGTCACCTTCTTGCCACTTTCCCCCACTAATGGACCAATCATTTCCTTAACTTTTTTCTTGTTTCTTATATGTTGAAAGAAGCTTTTTTTGTTATTTTTTACTTTGGTCACAAACCTTAGTTCATTTTGAGCCTTAGCTTCCCTCACTTCATCTTTGCAGGCACGGGCTGTTTGCTGATATTCTGCCTTAGTTATGTGCCCCTCTTTCCACTTCTTATACTTGTCCTTTTTATCTTTCAGTTTATCAGAGAGTTCTTTATGCAGCCATGCTGGTTTCTTTTGAGAGCTGTTATTTTTCTTCATTTACACAAATACAAAATGAGCTAAATGAAAAGATGCCTCTCCCCCTTTTAAAAAGGAGACTTTTCTCTTGGAGAGTTTGAATTAGAACCACAGAAATAAGAGACAGTTCTCAGCTGTTTTCTATTGTTTTTTTCAATGGAAAGTTTGTTCTAATATAGGAATTAGAGGTTGAACTACAACAGACCACCCTAAGATGCTTTCTCCTCCTCTTCTCTTGGTATAGTTTTTTTTTGTGCTGGTAGTTGATGGCTTCAAAGTGCTGCAGTTTCTTGTAGAAAAACACTGTTTATCAATACTTAAAACAGAACTTCTACAAGGTTCTGAGACTTCTCCTGCAAGTACGATTAGTGTGTCATCAGGCTACACTTTGGGTTGCCATGGAAGCATTTTTGTTTCTCAGTTGAGCAACTGGTGGAAGTCACAACAGAAAGCATAATACAGAGCCAGCCAGCACTGGTTCGCACATTATGCTTCATCATAAGCTGTAATTAATATGTCATACAAATGTGCCAACTGCTTTCTGCTGAAAAGTATGGCATTAGAAGGGATTCTGATTTCTTACTGATTAGATCCTTCCTTCCTTCCTTCCTTCCTTCCTTCCTTCCTTCCTTCCTTCCTTCCCAGCCCGTACAAAGCTTCTAAGTACAACATATAGAAATCTACAGCTTCCAAGGTAACTTGCCTCTAGATTTATTCCCATGAGAAATGATGGCAGAATAGCTAGCCTGTGCAAACAGTGTTTCTTTTTTAGAAGTGGTAAAACACATTTGGGCTCGCTGAAATAATAGTAATTCAGTAAACTGTTTGACTGTAGATTAATCCCAGTGCCAAATTATTAGAATTGCTAGAAATTACTATACTTACGAGGAAGAAAAAGTCAAAAAGTTGAAGATCTTCCATGATATTTTGTAAAAAGGATACAGAGCTGGAGAGTGGAACCAGTAGCTCTTTACCTAAGCAAAGGAGAAAAATAGGTTTTGCAATATGTTCTAGATAAGGCTACCCTACAAAAGGATAAATTATAACTAATACAGAATATAGCAGCTAGAACAGCCCATATACCATGTTAAACAAATCATACTAGCTGGCAACACGTAGTTCCAATATGATCTGAACTGTTAGTGAATGTTGCATAATGATTGTAATTGGTTTAGGACCATAATACTCGAGGAAGGACAACTTGCAAGATTTATTAATATAGATATTAAGGTCTGCTAAAGAATGTTTTCCTTAGCTTCTACTGCTGAGATCAACTATCCATCATGTGGAAAGTGCACAGAAATGCCATCTCACCTATGTAGCCCCCATACAAAATGGTCTAGTCTTAGACATTAAGCTAACAAAGATATTAGTGTCATTTCAGCAGTATCTTAAGATCTGAATATTTTGGAGAATCTTTGAGCCATGTTAAGTGCATCTTTTCCCCTTTCTGTTATTTGTTTTACATTTATTTTACTAATTGCACTTTTTTTCTTTTTATGACCCTATAATCCCTTAATTCTGGGTACACTTGGGGTGACTCAATGAAGCTGAGTGTTTACTGGACGGATGCCCTTCCTCATGCCTATGCAGAGTTCACAGCAGATATTTTCTCTTTGCACCCCGAGAGAGAAACATCTGTTGCTACTTAGGATTGAACTCAAACTTCCGAGTATGAGGCGAATGTCTTCAACACTAGCCCACCGTGCTATTCATTTTACTAATTGCACTGTGAAGCTTTAATATAGAACAGGGAAAAAAATAAAGAGGAAAATGCCCAGAACTATTCTCCCAATCTGCAGAATATTTAATAGTAATTCAGAAACAGAGTTCAATACAGGACCATTTTTTGAATCTGAGACACAGAAACTATTGCTGAGTTCCTATTGAGTAGTGTTTCTTAAGGTGTGGTACTGGAATCTCAAGAGGTCCAAAAAATCACATTTCCTAGCCTATGCTATATTAAAATCCCACACAATCATGAGAAGCAACGATGGCAGCGAATGCATCAATTTTAATTTTAATATGATATTGTTAAATGTAATGCATACAAACAAAAGCTCTTTTTGAGGTCCTTCATAATTTTTAAAAATGGGAAAGGCTCCTGAGAGAGAGAGAAACCCTTTAAGAAACATTGCTTTAGCAAGTTTTATAATATTTTTCCAGTCTTCAGTTAAACCACAGATGAATAATCTCAAACTGACCACTAAAATGTACCAATGAAACTTCAGCCAACCATGTAACCAAAACAGACTTATTATAATCAAAACAGAGAAGAATCTTCTAGGCACAAGGAGATGAGGCATAAGGTCATAAAACAGGTGGGAAACTCTGGTTTGGCAGATGTAAAACTCATCCCAGCATCAGCCAGCACAGCCAATGTGGGGGAATGTTAGGAGCTACAGTTCAGCAAAACCAGAGGTTTCCCATAAAAATCTCATGCACATTTTCGAGATTGAGCTGAGGCTACAAAGGGAGAGAGATTTTAAAAAGGGAATTACTACTTGCCTTCGTTGCTTTTATTTAACACATTCAGACAGTCCTTTGCTTCCACATATTTTGTCTGTACCACCTTAAGTTGTGCAATGGATGAAGAAAGGAATTCAACTTCCTGGAGAAAAAACATACAAAACCCAAGAGTTCAGCAATGAAGGCCATACTCTCAGCTTCCAAACAATTATTGGATTAGACATTCTAAAACACTCTTAGAAAAATTCATCACTGTGCTATTTAGTGCATTGAGAGATGTGGCAATTATTTAAATGTGCCTGTTCTCATCAAGAAGTTTATCATGCTTTCTATGACAAAATGACACCATGTAACAGATACACTGCAAGAAAATGATGGAGATGTTGTGGCTATATAGTTCACAAACGTGCCCATTAACCACAATTTCCTCTTGCTCCCAGTGGAATATTTTGGCTTATTGCACATATGAACATGTAAGAAGACTGAACTACAAGCATTTCCATGTGTGGCAGCATAATGTCCAAATCAGGGAGGAAAATCTGTGGCTTTTCTGAAGTTGTTAAAATTTCCAAACACGATGTTAAAGAATGTTGTGAGCTGTAATTCAGCAACGTGAAAGGGATTACAAAAACATATGTTTATACTAAGCTTACCTTAATATTGACCAATGAAAATCGGAGATCTGGTTCCTTAACAACTCCATTAGTGAATGGAAATGTGGAATTTAAAGAATAACAGGACCCACAGAGAATGAGTGACAAGAGTTGGCTCAAATTCTAATTGCATAAATCCTTGCCATATAATCTTCTATAACCAGTCTAGTGGACAATAAACTATGTAAGATTATCACATAAAGCAAATATCTTTTTTTTTTAAAAAAGTAGGAGAACATAGATTTTAAATATCAAAATGATAATCCTGGGATTCTTAGGAAAATTAATCCCAGGAATTAAATTGAGTTCATTCACTAATATTAACATATTCAGTTAAAACATATTTTTCGGCTAGATCTTTTCCAGCTAGATCCTCAACATATAACAACAACTTTTATTGATTAGCCCTTGGGCCATATCAAAGTACAAAGTTCCAGCAACAAACCGTCACCAAAACTAGATAAAAGCAATCCTCAACATATGAACACACTTAGAATAATGGCCTAACAATAGAATCACCCCACTCATTTTAATCTTGCATGGATTTCTCTTTCCTGCCCTCCTCCATATTCCACATAGGCTTTAAATTAGGAAATAACAATACCCTCTCTCCCCACTGCTGCCTCCCCAAATACCCAATACTGAAAGATGCCTGTTGTAAATGAAAGCAACAGTTAACATGCATAGCAAGATACAGTATATACCTGTCAGACAGGGACATGGCGTAAACAGTAACATGAGCTTGACAGAAATTTGCAGAAATTCTTAGGTTCTTAGGTCCAGAATAATGAGATAACATTCAGAAGCAACTTGGATACTTCCTTAATTCACTGGATACAGGAAGGAGGAGGAGGGACAGCATAGCTTTCTTATTACAACCAATCTCAAAGTAGTTTTAGCCTTTCTGTGGAGTTGATTTCTTGGTCTGATCTACATGTATTCCTCAGTTAATGTCCACTCATTCAGAAACTGTTTCAAGTTGCAACAGCACTGAACAAGTGGTACTTATGACCAGTCCTCAAAGTTGTAGCCATTGAAATACCCAGTCATATCATCCAAAATATGGGCACTTAGCAACCAGCTTGCACTTATGTCAGTTGCAGCATCCCAAACCTTGAGGGCCTTGCGCCATGCCTCCTCAGCCACTTGTGCACCCTCCCCAAGCCTTGCTGCACCCACGCCACACCTCCCCTGCCACTTAGGCATCCCTTCCCATCTGGCAGCAAATACACCAAATCTTGCTATGCTTGCACCCGCCACCATTCATGCACCCACACAAGCTGGCAGCAGCCAGTCCAAGCCTTGTTGTGCAACACACCTCCCCAGCCATCCACCCCCATTTCCCATGCGGCAGTAGCCATTTACCTGTCTGCTAGCTTGGTTGTGAACTACCTGGGACTTGCAACTGCCAGCTTCCCCACCGACTTTGACGAAGTTGGCAGGAAGTTGTTAGGAGGTCCTCTCTTAATAACCCACAATCCTTTCTTAACAACAGCAATGGGGACTGCAAGAATTGCTATTACTAAGTAATGAAGTCCCATAATGTTGCACTTAGTCACAGAAATTCTGGTCCCAATTGCTGTCATAACTTGAGGACTACTTCAAGGAACCATGATCTAAAATCAATGGAGCAAATAGTCCTGTACTGTAGCTTTTATCTTAGCTCGTATAATGATTTGATTAATCCAGTTTTACAATCCTTTCTTGGACATTCTAATCAATTTTATATTAAATGTCTTCTTTGTGATCAAATTCTTCATTGCTGTGGCAAAATTTTTAACTAGGGTTATTTGGATAAGCTAGCAATTTGATTTTAATTCCTATAGATATATTTAGGATTATGATTAAGGAAATTTACATAATATTGGGTACTTCAAAATAATTTGTTATTTTGTTATAATCTGTAGATGTTCTACATAAACTGACAGATATAAACTTTTAGCTAGGAATACTGTGCTAAATTTAATTACTTTTATTGTGCTGTGCTAGTCTTTTGCTACTTTAGTACATGGTCTGGAATTCTGTACCTATGAATATTACTATAAAGCCTTGTAGTCTGAAGTAATGTTGAATTTCATTCCAATTTCTTTTTCTTTTTTTGTATTTGTAGTAGACCAGCACCATCCTGTGGTCTGCTTAAAACCTGTTCATTTTGGCAGAGGTTTGTTCTCTGAGCTTGCTGTTTAGCTCCCAAATGTTTCATTACCAAACTAGGTAACATCTTCAGTGGGACTCTGGGTGAAGTATCTTGTCCTGTTTCTCTTTAGTTTATATAGGTCTTGTGTGGTGGTGTAGTCAGTTGGTCACGTGACTGGCTGTTCGCATTGCGCGAAAATCAAATGGTGAGATTGGTCGTTCAAATGGTCCAGTTCAATGACAGAACCAACCACCTCACCAGTTGATTTTCTTTTTTTTTTATTAAAGAGTTTTACAAAAACAAAATTTTACAATATATCCCCAAATCCCTCCCACCCCAAACCCACCCACTTCCCCCCCACTTCCCAGAGCTAAATACAGGATTATAGTTACAATAATCATATTCTAAATAAAAATTATGCATAATATACAATTAACCAAATTCATAATGCGCTTTAACTCTCTTTTAACATAACTACAAACAACGTACCAATAACAATATCCCACTAAAATCTACTCATAAGCTAAATGGTACTTTTTGGTCCCATATTTGTTTTGAATATAATTTATCCATCTCCTCCAAACTGAAATATATCTTTCCTGTGAATGATCCTTCAGATAAGCAGAAATCTTAGACATTTCTGCAAGATTCGAAACTTTAAACACCCATTCTTCTACAGTGGGCAAACTATCCTTCTTCCAATATTGTCCCACCAGTAACCGTGCTGCCGTTATCATGTTCAACATCAAGTTAGTTTCTTTAACATCACAATCTACAACAATGCCCAATAAAAACAATTGCTCACCAGTTGATTTTCGCAAAATGCAAACAGCCAGTCACGTGACCAACTGACCACACCACAAGACCTATATAAACTAAAGAGGAACAGAACAAGACACTTCAGCCGAAGTCCTGCTGAAGATGTTACCTAATCTAGTAACAAAATGTTCAGGAGTTAAACGGCAAGCTTGAAGAACAAACCACTGCCAAAATCTACACCCAAACTACAAATATTTTGTATTATTTCAGACTTATTCATTTTGTTTGGCTTGCTGTCTGTTTGGTTGCTGATCCTGATCAAGGGAACTCCATACTTACATCTTTAGTAGGGAAGCTTTGTATGTTAATATCTCAAGTTAAAAAGAATTATTATAGTTTTCCCATTCCCTTTGCCCTTCCTTTCCTGCTTGATGAGTTTGATCTATCACAGGGATAGGCGATCTTGGCTCTTTTATGACTCGTGGACTTCAACTCCCAGAATTCCTGAGCCAGCATGGCTCAGCTTGGAAACCTCTCTCTTTCCCCTCAGCATGGCTGGCTCAGGAATTCTGGGAATTGAAGTCCACGAGTCATAAAAGAGCCAAGGTTGCCTACCCCTGGTCTATCGTGTAAGGATGGGAGGTAGTGCTGAAAACTCTAGTCATAAGTCTCTAAACTACATGCCCCAATTTATGAAACTTAATTCCCCTTGATTTTTAAAAATCTTTTAATAACTAGAAATGCAGCAAAGAGTCCCGTCTCACACACAAAGGATTGGAGGAAGGATACTATGTGAACCACACCCTCTCCCCCTCCCCCCTTGGAAAAGAATGAAACCAACCAGCAAACCAACTGTCAAACTGCTAATCCAAAGGAGAAAGAACCAGCATTTAAAAAACAAAAAGGCTGCTGAGAGAGAAGGCTTAAGAGTTCCAGTTTGCCATGCTGTATTTGTGAATGTCATTTAAGTCAGTGACATTGGCAAATAAAACACCATCTCTGTCTTCAAGTTCAATGTTAAAAAATATTTTTGAATGAATTTTTCACATTAACAAGAGTGGATAGACAAACAGGAGATTGTGAATTACATCAGTCTCTTAAAATAAGAGTGACCATACCTTTTGAATTCAGATCTAACTTCATTTAGAAAGCCATTAACAAAGCAACCTCTTATTTCTATAATTCTAAGCACTGACCCTCCTCGCTTAATTTATACAGTAACAGAAAGAGATAATGTGTCTGGCCTATTATATTAAAATATTGCAGGAATGATGGAGAAAATATTCAGAGTAAAGCACTCCAAATATTAAAGTGTTATGTAAAACTAATATTTATGGAGCAGTGAAATTATTTAGAATACTCATTTTGAGAAGAGGAGAGACATGATTTTTACCTGATCTTCCTATGGCATCTGACATTAAGCAATAAACTTACCAAAAGATCCACAATTTCATGTACATTTTGAGGGGAAAGAGGGGAAGGCAAAGCATAATGACCCCAAACAGTTGAATTAAGCAAGGCGTTCCCAAGAGAACATACTGTTTTTTTGAAGGACTGATGGGATAAAGGGTTGTCTAGCACACTATATAAAACCCAAAGCTGGTGAACATCTAGGTAAGTCACTTTCATGTTCCTCAATACTCAATACACATTTCCATTTTAAAACTACCTATCTGCGAGTTGCCCAAAGTCCTGAGGTTCAGACTTCAAGATACAACCTAGAGACTCAGAGGTACAGGTAGTCCTCAACTTACAACCACAGTTGAGCCCATCATTTCTGTTGCGGAGTGAGAAATTTGTTAAGTGAGTTTTGCCCCCATTTTACGACTTTTCTTGCCACATTTCTTAAGTGAATCACTGCAGTTCTTAAATTAGGTTGTTAAAGTGAATCTGATTTCCCCATTGATTTTGCTTGTCAGATTGCAAAAGGGGATCACATGACTCCCTGGGACACTGCAACCGTCATAAATGTCAGTTGTTAAGCATCCAAATGTAAATCAGCTGACCATGGAGATGCTGCAACGGCCATAAGTGTGAAAAATGGTCATAAACCACTCTTTTCAGGGCCACTGTAACTTTGAACGGTCACTAAATGAAGTTGAGCCCCTGGAAAGTCACAGGGGGTCGTGGCATCACAATGAACGTTAGAAGACAAAGATCTCTATGGCCATAGACAAAATCCTATTATCCGGTTAAAAGCTTGCCTCCCCTTCTTTTATTCAATGGAGATTCAGGGAAAGTCGTGACGGCTGCAGTCTCACTCACACTTATCTGGGGATAATACTGAGTTCAATGGGTCTGTCCTCCTTTTTTTCTTTCTTTCGAATAATTGGGCTCGGCATGAACATCCACCCCAACCGGGTGCCCTCCAGGACGTTTGGCTCCCAACTCTCACCTCCTTCCCCCATCCCTGGGGGAGATGGGAGCTTCTGAAGGCCAAGTGGAGGAACCCCCGGGTTAGGTCTCGAAAAGGACCACCTAATTCCACCCGCGAGCTGACCAAGCGCCCTCTCCTTCTGTGCCGGATGACAAGCCACCCTACCCACCTCCGCCCACCCTCCGCTTTCTCACCTGATCCAGCTGGGTTTTCAACACTTCCAGTTGCGGCAGGGAGAGCTCCGCGATGTTCACCTGCTGCGCCATCTTAGAAGGCGGAGAGATCCCTCCGCGGCAAGGTAGTGACGCTCGCTCTAGCTGCTGGAGTCTATGATCGAGGCGCCCTTTGTGACTCACGGCCAGCCGAAAAGGCCGCCCTGCCCAGCCAATAGAAAGACGCTTAAGGACCGGGACGCCACGCCCCCACTTCTTCTTAGAGGGCGGAAGCGCTGTTACAGAAGTAAGAAGAAGGAAAAAAACAACCGCACTTACACGCGTCCAGAGAGGCAAATCTATATTGAAGCGTGTAAAAAACAAAATCGGGACGGATTCTTTGGACCATGCAAGTGATTTGCGTTCGCTTATGTATTTGAATCTCCCCCATCAAGCGAACTTAGCCCGCTGCTGCCCCTTCCAAAGCTATTGATGGAAGATCTTAGATCTATTGATGGAAGATCTCAAACATCATCCCCGTTGGTTGGGGATGACGCGAAGGGCAGTCCCAAGCATCCGGAGGGTATCTGAGGTCTTCGTTGCATCTCGGCGTCTAACCGCAGCCTCAGTCTGCTTACCCGTTTATTGGTTAGATTAGTGCTTCTCAACTTTTGACAACTTGAAGGTGTGTGGACTTCAACTCCCAGAATTATACATCCTGTATAATCCCCTCCAGATGCATAACTTCAACTACTGTTCTCCTGGTCGACCAAGTAACTCATCTAATCCAATGCAGCTGAATGGGTAAAACTGATTAAGATTGTTTTAGAAAGTAACCTGTGCCTTTGAAGTGCTGACTAAAAGTGAATACAAAATAATCCGATATCCTTACTGAATATCTCCTTTTTGAATCTGAGGATCTGTAGAGGAAACAATTGGTTCAAGAATGCAGGTTATTTGGATTTGAGAGGTTTTTCTCTCCTACTGCCTATGCACAGAGATTACATCTATTGATATCCCTGGACCTGAAGGCTCCCTAAGATCAAAACAAGAGTTTCTCAGTGCAAAAATAGGACTTCATAACGATCAAGGTTGCTCACCACATTCCATGTCATAGCCTCTGGAAATTTAAATCAGAGGCTCTGACACAGAGTTAGAGTTCTGGAGATCAAACAGGAAAGAGTTAATTTCCCATTTTATGGTAAATAATTTATCCAGCTCTGGGCTATTGCTCATATACTCAAGACCTTGCTCAATCAGCACATAAAAAGGACATTTTTGTGCCAAGGTAAGCCAAAAGAAATGCCAAAACAAAATGTAGAAGCTGTACATATTAATAAAATTGTGTACCTTTGTTACCAAGTAATTTATTAGCAGCCATTTTCAAGTCTATGCCACCAACAAGCTCTTACCAAATTTATAATTTTAAAAAAGCTATAATAAAGGTAGAACTAAAATTCCAAGGAAGGATGTATAAGTTGTCTAGTACAGGGCTTTTCAACCTTTTCACTTATTGTACCACTTTTAGGATATGGCAATATTCGAGTATCACCTAGCAAGGTGTCAAAAACTTGATGACCAAAGTTGCAATTGCACTGAAATGACTTATGACCATTTTTCACGCTTATGACCATTGCAGCATGCCCAGGATCATGTGATTTATATTTGGATGCTTGGCAACTGATTCATATTTATGATGCTCACAGTGTTCCAGGGTCACGTGATCCCCTT
The DNA here is from genome assembly GCF_964194415.1 of Vipera berus. Lineage (NCBI taxonomy): Eukaryota > Metazoa > Chordata > Lepidosauria > Squamata > Viperidae > Vipera > Vipera berus. The sequence continues at coordinate 134,525,017 of NC_138203.1, forward strand.
TTGCAAACTTTTGACAAGCAAAGTCAATGGCAGGGCTGCTGGTGGCCAAGTGCTAAGGCGGGACTTCCTTCCCTCCTTCCCTGCCTTTGTCTTTCTCATTCCCATCTCCTTCTGAAGGAAGAATTTGAAAACACACACACACCATATTTTCCCTCTTCCATATACTCATCAAACAAGGAAAAGCCTGCAGAGACAGAAAAGACAAGCCGCTGAGGGAACTAGCTTAAAAAGGTGCATTCCACTTTAAGAATTAGCTACTGGCTAGAAAGGAAAGTTAAGGAGCCGGCACTTACAGAAGAAAAATAAATGTAGTAAGTACTGGCTGCCGGCTAAGGCAGCCTCCCCAAATGGCTCCATTCATAAGTAAAGGAATGCTACAGGCAAAATCCATTCAGGAGAAAAATACTTCAAAATCCCTTTCAACAAAACTTACAGCTAACAATAGCAGAGCAATAGAACCTAACATGAGACATCAGCCATCAGCCAAATAGAAATTGCCAAATACTCCTTAAGAACACAAAGCCCACATTGCACAAATCCCAGAACTTCAAAGTCACAAAAGCACATAAGAATCTCCATCTCCTTCCCTCTGTGCCTCACCTCCAGCCGATGCTGCCTTTCTTCATTTCTCGTGGAGGGCGACCCCTGCCCCCCCCCCCGGCTGCGTTTCTTGCCTGTTGTAGATCGGCTCATGGCCGGCCTCCTTGATCTCCTCTCCTCTCCCCCCACCCCCTCCTCCTCTTCTTTCCCTTCAGTGCAACTAGAGCTGACTCCGCCTCCTCCCCAGGCTGCCTCTTTTTTTCTCTCCCTCTCCTGCCTAAACTGCCTCCTTTTATAGCATCTCCCTGTCTCTGCCCCTCTCCTCCTCCTCCTTTTTCTTATGGGTGAGCCAGACGTGAGCCTGGGGCCTTTGCCTCACCCCAGCCACTCTGCAGCTCCGGAGGACTCTCTCACAGTAAGTCCTTGCCTGCACTGGCTCGTTCCCTCCCCCACTACACTTGGCTGGGCAGGGCTGCGTACCACCTGCCACATGCTAATGTACCACAGGTGGTACACGTACCACCGGTTGAAAAGCATTAGTCTAGTACACAGGCCGGCAACCCGCAGCTCCGGAGCAACATGTGGCTCTTTAAGCCGTCTCCTGCGGCTCCCAGTCCTCCTCCGCCATGTGCAGTTCCAAAAAAAAAGTGGGACTAAAAAAGTTCAATCAATTCAAACTGCTCACAAAAAAAAAACCTCCCGAAGTTTGAATTGATTGGTTGAACTTCTTTGGTTTGTGGGACTGCCCACAAGCCATTTATGGGACTGCCCACAAACCTCTTTGCTTCTTTGGACTGCACGTGGTGGCAGCGGAGGAAGAGATGGGAGGACTGGAAAGGTGAGCAAGTCCTTTTTCTACCTGCTGCGTGGGTGGGGGCGGCCAGTCTCGGGGTGTCCCGAGCTTGCCTCTTCCCTGCCCGGCAGGTCTCCCCTTGCCCTGCTTCGCTGCTACCTCTGCTAGCCGGGGGGGGGGTTTCCCACCGGGGGTCTCAGAAATCTTCCCGTCAGCCTCCACCTTTTGGCCGTCCCCTTTTCTCAGCTGGCTGGCCCAAATGTAGAGGAGCCGAAGGCAGCAGCTCTGCAAGCCTCCGCCACCCTCTTTGTTCGGGCCAGGCAGCTGAGAGAAGGGGGAAGCGGAGGCTGGATGGCCTGAAAGAAAAGGAGCCGAAGGCAGTAGCTCTGCAAGCCACCGCCACCCCCATCTCTCAGCTGCCTGGCCCGAATGAAGAGCCGAAGGCAGCAGCTCTGCGGCGGAGGCAGGCGGATCCCCATACGGGGATGGGGACGCCTCCAGGTCCCTGCACAAACGGCGACGGGGCAGGCAGTACTCGGCAAGCGGGTGTGGGTGATGCTGCCAGCAGCAGCAGCAGGAGGTGTGAGCTGTGAAGAAAAACTCTTTGCACTCCGATTCTTCCCAGAGAGGGACTTTCATTACTTGTTTTTATTCGGGAATTAAATTTCACATACGTTTGGCAATGTTCACACCAAAGCAGGACACGTGTGCGCAGTACCATAATCGAAGCCACGCAAGGAGCCGAGCTTAGCAAAAGCACCTCCAATGCCTTTTCCTCCACCCGAGAAGCAAAATAAAGGGTGCCCAGGGCACACGCTTACGCTCAGTTGTGTTTGGAACCCACGCGCTCCATTTGTAGTTGCGGTGTCCCCGGCTCTACTTGGGTGGGCTCTTTATTGCTCAGCCCACCTGCCTTGCAGTTACCCACCCTTTCCTCCCCCCCCCACTACTACCCTTCTCCCCCTGCACTCGGTTGGCCTTGGAGCTGCTGCTGGGCAATGCCGTTTGTGTGCTACCGAAAGGTGGTGATCCTGGGAAACCGCTCTGCCCAGCCAGAGGAAAGCAGAGGGGGCTGTCCGTGGGAGGCACCACATGGCTGGGTGGCTGCTCTGCTGTGAGCGGTGCCTCAAGAGCCGGGCGTGGGTGGGAGTTGGCAGTTCGGTGGGGAACAAAGGGACCACTGTGGAAAAGGGAGCCGGGCAGGCTGGGCACGTGCCGAAGCGATGGCCGGGAGGATAGCAGTGAAAAGGGGAGCGAGGGAGGGGCGGCGGGTTTGCACCGTTCCTGAGCTGACCAAGTCTGGAGGGCAACTCACGAGGCGTCTGGGAGCTGACGGGTGTTGCCTGGTGGAGAGGCAGGGGCGGCAGGAGTTTGCAGGCGAGGGAGGGGAGGCAGGCGAGCGCCAGAATGCCAGGGAGATTCCCACCTTGGTTGCCCCATTTGCTGGGGGATGGCAGGGTGTGAAAGAGCAAGTGGTTGCGCATATGAAGTCGCAGAGAGATGCTAAGCCGGAGGCAACCCTCGGATTGAGCTGCAGAGAGCTGGACCGGGGGGAGGGGGGGCAGGGCCAGTGCATGTCTCGCCTTGCCTTAGGCTCCTCTCTTCAATGAAGCCTGTTGTGCGCATGCGTGCACGCATTTTGCAGCTCCTACTTTTTTCTTTTGTGAGGGAACCGGTTCCGAGTGGCTCTTTCACCATTTCAGGTTGCCGACCCCTGGTCTAGTAGAATACAAATATTTTAAATTGCATGCCTTCCCAAGCATCCCTAATGACTGCTTATACTGGCTGAGGCTGCTGAAAGTTGTAATACAGGTAGTCTTTGACTTACACATGTTCATTAAGTGACCATTCAAAGTTACAAGGGCACTGAAAAATATGACATGACTATTTTTCAGTTACAACCTTTGCAGCATCCCCGTAATTGTGTGATCAAAATTCAGACGCCTGGCAACTGGTTCATATTTATGACAGTTACTATGTCCCAAGGTCATGTGATCATGTTCTGCAATGTTTTGACAAGCAGTCAACAGGGAATCCTGATTCACTTAATAACCGTGTTACTAACTTATCAACTGCTGTGATTCACTTAACAACTGTAGCAAGAAAGGTCGTAATATGGGGCACAACTCACTTAACAAATGTCTCAACAGAAATTTTGGGCACAACTGTGGTCATAAGTTGGCCACCTGTACAAAGTCTGGCAGGACTGTTACCTATTTCCCATATTATTCCAGTCTCCTAACCCTAGACAAGTCAGCTCAAACATCCTCAGTTAAGACTAGAACATATACCCTGTCCCAGGTTCAGGATTGACTGCATGTATACACAGAAGTTATTTGCTTTTAACTTTATTGAGGTTTTGAAACATTAAAATACAAATAGATTTAAGAATAACTTACAATAATTATTGAACATTTACTCTATACAAATTTGATACATATTCCAAAAGATAGCAGCTTACATAGGTTCTATAAGAGCAATGCAGGCTTGTTAGATCAAAAGGGCAAGGCAGACTGTGACCAAACATACTAGCATAAATTAAATGTTTATCCTTTCCCTTGAAACGCAGTTAGACAATTTATACTTAAGGGAATTCAAAATGTAGTAATAAATTCATTCAACTCCCTTCAATTTTTCCCCATGAAATAGATCTCGTGTTTTGTTGAGTTTTCTATTTCAGGAATACTGGTAAGCCATATGCAATGGGAGCAGCTCCAATCATGTATCTGAGCTTGGGAGCCTGGCGGGATTCAATGACGTACTGCAGCAAAGGGGCTCCAGAACTTGCCTTGAGCCAGTTGTTCAGAAGTGCCTGCATATAGCGATCAATATCTCGATCTGTTACATCCCAGAGATTACCCAGCACTAGGGGACTGGAAAACAAGGGAGGGGAAAGAAGTATGAGAGCACAAGTCATGTTTATAAAAGAATCATGGATCTATCAATTGGTAGGCAAAACAGAGCAAAAGGTTTGGTTGAGTAATACTTAGGCTTGCACAAGCATTTCATGTTGGATGATATCTCCTTGCTCCTGAAGCCTTAGGACAGGGGTAAGCAACCTTGGCTCTTTTATGACTCGTGGACTTCAACTCCTAGAATTCCTGACTCAGGAATTCTGGGAGTTGAAGTCCACGAGTCATAAAAGAGCCAAGGTTGCCTATCCCTGCCTTAGGATAACAAAGATTTCCCAAGTATTGACTTCATAGTTTGGAAGCCAGTATATCAGGATTTAGGAACTGATTCTGGGCAATTACCAAGATGACTGACTAGATTTTAGCAACTTACCATCCTGCCATGATGAACTTGAGGATAGCACCAGTTCCCTCCAGGTTGCTCTGTACTGCTAGAGCAGCACTGCTGCAGCCAAAAAGAAGAGCCACAGCTCTGCAATCCATTTTTAAGATGGAATCCACAAAGCGTGCGCCTGCCCCATGACCAGCGTAGCTAAAAGAAGGGGGGAAAAATGACGGACACCTCAAAAAAATCTGCCAAGATTCCCATTGTACAATTTCTTGATTGTCTCAGTTTCCTGATCATTTGCAGATCTGAATGACTAGATTTAATAATATGTGAAAGTGAGCTATTTTTATATTAACACTTTATGGATGTATTTTTAATTTCTTAAAATGCCATTCATTTAATCACTATTCTGTATATTCTCTTCTGATTTTATTAGCACTGCTACATTCATATTGTGTTTTTGATATATGAAATATGTGATATATATGACATGACATATGATATATAGGATATGATATACGGTCTGATAAGCAGCAGGGTATTGCCTGCTTAGTTTACCACCCAAAGAGACCATTTTTTTCCTCTGGCATTCTTGCTTAATTCTGGCAAAATAATTAGGTTTGCTAAAAGATCTTCTCTCCTCATTTAGAAGTTGGCTACAAGGAGCCAAAACCTCCCAGCTGAACTGAACACATTTATTAAATATATTTTTCAACATGGCTTGCTGATGAGATTCTTGGAAAACACTAGGCTTGGATAAGCATTCTGCTTGTTATTTAATATAGGGTCATAAAAGACACTAATAAATGTTATAGAAATGGGAAACAGAGGGGTGGGGAGGAAATCAAGGAATTTCCAGTACTGCGTGTCCTGGTAAGTAGCCCAAAATATAGTTATGGCATAGAAACTTTTTTCTTTCCCCATAAGCCAGTTCTCACTTCTCTGTGATACCTTGGTTTTGCATAACTATTTTCTGAGACTTTATATAAATACTTAAGGAGCAGAAAACAGTGTTAAATACATTCAGAGAAAAATATTGTATTCCTGAGCAACTTTTTTTTAACATTTCTATTTTCCTGCTTTCTCTATGGCTCTGCTCACCTATGAATAGCATTGCTCTAATGAGCCTCTGTAGCTGAGATCTACTGTATTAAAAACATTTTTAAAGGCAAGAACACTTACAATAAAGAGCCTAATCTAGAAAAATGTGTTCTTTCGGAGCAATCACATCAGACCCAGAATCCACTTCCTCTATGCTTTAATAGCTTTCATTATGCAAGTTTTCTATCTGCAATTCATTCAAGCATTCTCACTTTTTGCTGGCGCTAGTATAGGATATGCAGCACTGCCTCGTACTCACATGTAGAGATCACGTTCTTCGAGGGCCAGTGGTACTTGGTCTGTACTGGGAACCTCTCCCACCACTCCTGCCCATCCAGGTTCACTATCATGTAATAAGCAGAGGGGGGAGGAAAAGATAGTTATCAGTTGAATGAGTTTAGTTGTGTCAACATGGTAAGCAACCTTGATCCAAAAGGAAGCCTCCTGCTGACCGATTGCGATGCTATGGCTCCCCTGAAGGATCCAAAAGTCTGTGCAATATAGAGTGCAAATTCCTACCTTTGAAACCATTCTTTGAACATCATCTCTGTGCCAGGAAGATTTTTGTGTGGGTTCAGAACGTAGAAGGTGCTGCTGCTACTGACTCCGTGGTTGAGGATAGTCTCTTCCTGATACTGTTTTGAGGGAGATCAGAATAGTTGCTCCATTAAATGGGGACAAAGCACCAAGAAATCAGGCACTAACTTTAGCATGTGAGGATTTTCGCTTGATTACCCAAAGTCCATGAGAAGAAAGTGTGTGTGTGTGTGTGTGTCTACTATTATCAGCTGGAAAAGCACCAATGAAGAATTGGCCACTGTGGGCTTTGTGCTGTAGCTAGCACATTGCTTCTGGGTTTCTTCCACAAACTCTACTATGCTTTGCAATGATGTCTTGCACACAGCATACCAAGCCCTAGTGCGGCCATATTTTTGTTTCTCTGTCTATATCCTATCTATCTATCCATCCATCTTTGGTCTCCCTTAATATTGTTCAGTCTTTTAAAATTCTGTTTAATGGTTATTTTAAACTTTTTTTTGGGGGGGGGAATGCATACAAATTCTTTAAACAAACATTGCTCCTTATAAGCAATATTTCACTTTCATGGAAAGGTGATTGTTCCTTCTTGTGATTAAGAGCAGCCTACATCAATCCTTTTTTAGTTTGCACGCTGGCTTTCTCAGTTACAGAAATTATGCTAGCTTTCTGAACTCAAAACAGCCCAATAGCTCTACTTAGGCTGGCAGAACTAAGTGACTCTCAATTGTTGTTCGTCCATCAGAACTAATACAAAGCAGAGACTGAGGTTTTGATGCTAATAGCGCTGGCCAGCTTAAGTGAAATTGATCTTCCTTGTCACAGAGGAAGCAAAGAAATGAGTACTATCTCCTAAAGAGCTCCCCAGATTCTTGCAAAATAGTGTCTCCTAGCATTTGTTAAGCACTCCTTTTCCCTCTGCACTTCAGGGATGAGGCAAAAATCTAAGATGCCAAAGAACTGTTATTTAGTTATGAGAGTGTTACAAGTTGCTATTAAATGCATCAATAAGGGCTGCTGCAGAAGAACATATCTGAGTCATGCTCTCAGCTTCCAGAAAGGTAACAGATACCTCACCTTTTTCATAAGTGAGTAGCTAAGCAGAAAGTGTAGAGATGGTAATCGGGTTATTGACTGGTTTCTTAAACACGGTATGTTTTCCCAGGGAAGCTTCTGGAGATGCTGTAAAGAAAGATCAAGTGTTCAGTTCCCCTTCCATAAAACATTTATTGGTTGAAGCAAGTCAATAATAGGGTAAGTTACTGGGCCAGTCCTGGAATTTATTTATTTATTTTATTTATTTTATTGGATTTATATACCGCCCTTTCCCAAAGGACTCAGGGCGGTTTACAGAGTATTTAAAACAAGGAATACAAAAGTTAAAAACAATTTTTAAAAAAATTACATCAATCCCTGAAAAAAATAAAACCCCAATTAAAATTAAAATTCTCAGCCTGGGCCAGAGAGCTCGAAGAGCCAGGTCTTCAGGTCCCGGCGAAATGAACAGAGGTCGGGGGCAGTCCTAAGCTCCACGGGCAGCTGGTTCCAGAGGGCAGGTGCACCCACTGAGAAGGCCCTCCCCCTGGGTGTTATCCGCCGGCAATCTTTTACCGGCAGCACCCTGAGAAGACCCTCCCTGTGGGAGCGCACTGGACAAAGGGAACTTGGAATGCTTATAAGATTGGGATATTTCATGACCATTCTTTCTACCTGTTTCTATGGGAAGAGAATCCAGGCAGCAGCCTCTGGCACAATACAAGAATGCTGTCCCGAGGTTGCCATTTGCTCATTCCTGTGGTAAAACAGCATGGCTCCATCATTACTCACTTTATCCAGCACAAGCACCAAGTGGCCACTCGGCGCCTGGCCAGTGTATAATTTCAGTTTGTCCACTGTCTCCTGTAGAAGGCTCAGGGCTCTCTCAGGTTGAGCTGGGTGAAGGCCCCGCACCAAGTGCTCTACAAGTTGTGGAGTTAACAGATGGGATCCAGCCAGTATGACCTGTCAAAAGAGAAAAGAAATTCCCGTATCGGGCTGCCTGATATAATAACCTGAGCCGATAACAACAGTAGAAAACAAAAAAGGCAATTGGAATGAAAAACTATATATATATATATAGCCCGGGTTCGAATCTCAGATAAAGGGTATGACTAACTGATGAGAACATAAATGAGTTCGAAATGATCATCTTAGCCTCCCAAATTCTTTATTAGCAATTTGAATAATTTACACACACACACACACACACACACACACACACACACACACACACACACACACACACATATATATATATATATATATATATATATATATATATATATATATATATATATATATATATATATATATATATAAAAGGGACCATCCTGTTGAAGACAAGTCACACCTGGCTAACCTCACTTTCTAAAGTCGAAGCCTGACCACCTCCTCACCTTCAGCAAAGCCATATCAATCTTTTCACAACCACATTCCCTGAGGTGTGTTAGGAGATGGGAGGCTTCTTCCCTCCAGCTGTCATTTTCACAGGTTGCTAGTAGTGCAATCTTCCAGCAGCTCAGCACATGCATCTCCAGAGAATCCATCAAAGCCTGTGAAGTCAGAAGAGTCCTTTTAACAAGGGGCGGGGGGAGCGCAGAACAGCACAACAACAGTGTGGTTTGGAGGATGCCACCTTTGACCTGATTCTGATTCCCACCAAAGGCAGAGAGCTGTAAGAGTGCATTACGTGTGTGTGTGTGTGGGCGCTATTGGGGAGGGCGAAGAACTTGAAAGAACAGAGCATGAAGGAATCAAACGTGATGGCACAATCAGGACAACAAGCCGTCCTGATAGTCTCGATCTCCTCTTCCCATTCTTTCTGTCGAGGCCAACTCAGAAAGTTTCAAGCTTCTCACGAGCTCAGCTTTGTACAACGCATGCCTTTTACATGTGCTTAAATGACCAATCTCATCATCTTGTCAGCACCATCTGTGTCCAGAGGATCGTGGGCATAAAGGTCAGCATTATATACCTTGAAAACTATAGAGCAGAGATGAAGCCACCAAAAGGACCTCAAACCGCAAATTTTAATTTGACTGAAGGAGGAAAATAGTTTTAATATATGCATAATAAATGTACTGAATTGGATTAATTTAGTCTACTAAATTAAGGGTGGATCTGAAAGAAAAACACATGCTGCAGGAAAGCAGATCGCACCATCATTCTTTTGTCCAGTGCTATCCGGCCAGCCCACCAATCCTCTTTCTGTGTAAAATTTGAGATCTCTTTTTGTTTTTGCAGGATGGCTTCAAATTCACTTAGAGCTGCACTTAAGGAGACCTGGGGGGGGAAAAATCAAAAGGAATATTATGAAGCAAAACATGGCCTAAATCCAGAAACTTAGCATTCGAATTCTCCTTCTCGCTCTTACCTTGGCATGCAGAGTCTGTATCTGGATGTTCACAGGGATAGCACCTTTCTCTAACCTTGTCAATAAGAGGATGTCCCCAATGGTCTCTGGCTGGGTGCTCACCAGTGTCATTATGCACACTGTGACTCCTAAGGAGGAGACAGGAAGTCTCTTAAATAGGTCAATTGAAAAGAGAAAATGTAACGAGAAAATAGTATCGTATTAAAACAAGACTTTGTTTGCCAAAGCATAACACAGCCCTTCAAGCCATCATCCCTGCTCATCGCTCTACACCTTTAAGCCCTGTACTTTTTAGCCTCCAAAAGGTCAGAGTAATAAAAAAAAGTCAAGTAATGGTTGAGAAAAGAGGGCAGGACAGAACTCGGCTCACCTGACCCTCTGATCACTTAGCTATTTTCCAATTCCTACTTCCAAGCTCCAAATTCCTAATGGAATACAGCCAAGAGAATTGAATAACCTCGACTGGTGGGTGGGCAGCCTAATAGTGTCCGTACACTTTTTTATTATAATTTCCCCAGATTTCTTCTATTGGTCTTGCTGACTGGGCAGATGGAAAGTAAGGCAAAACATTTGCAGTGCATCAGATTGCTGCTTAAAAAAAATGCTAAGAGCACTCTTTTTTAACAAATCTAGACAGTATTAAATATTTCATCCAGTCTTTTCTGCAGATGTTTCCTTCTAGATTCTAGACCAATCTGCCAATTCATTTAATGTACAGTTAAAACAGATATTGGAAACAAGTGGTACAGTAGTCGTTGCTGAACTACAAATCTCAATAGCTCCAATTAGCATTTGCCAGTGATGACAGCTAGTGAGAATATATGCAGAATCTTCAGACAATATATGCAGAATCTCAGGGTCTCATCCTGGTACTCTGGCAACAAAACTTACTGTGTTTCCTACAAAATAAGATCCAGTCTTCTATTTATTTATTTTTTTGCTCCAAAAGACACATTAGGGCTTATTTTCAGGAAAACACCGTATTAGGGTGATCAGCATGGCCAGGCACCCCCACCTCCCCGGCGCACGAAGAGGCAGTGAGCACGCAGGGGCCGACGGTGTCCAGCAGGAGCCACAGCCTTTGCAGCAGCGCAGGTAAGTCCGAGCATGGAGGCAGAAGCGGAGGGGGAGACAGGTGATCCAAACGTGCTGTGCAGCCAACTGGCACACAGCAGGCTCACATGGTGGCACTAACAGCAGGTGGAGGCAGAGGAACAGGGGGAGGCAGACAATCCCACCACACAGCTGCCTGCTCCAGCGCAGCCGTGGGCAAGCCAAGACAGTGGGACGGAGTGGGTGGTGCGCCGGGATCGCCAGCCTCCGCCTGCTGCAGCCGCGTGAGCCTCCCATGAGCCAGGTGGCTGCACAGTGCGACCAGATCGCCTGCCTTCCCCTGTCTCAGTGCTTGGATTTACCTGTGCTGTGTGAGCTGTGGCTACTGCCAGACACCTCGGCCCCTGTGCGCTCACCACCTCCTGTCCTGGCCATGCCCACCCTCCCCCCCAGGCTTATTTTTGGGGTAGGGCTTATATTAGTAAAGGTAAAGGTTCCCCCACACATGCGTGCTAGTTGTTTCCTACTCTAGGGGCCGGTGCTCATCTCCGTTTCAAAGCCGAAGAGCCAGCGCTTGTCCGAGGACGTCTCCGTGGTCATGTGGCCGGCATGACTAGACGCCAAAGGCGCACGGAATGCTGTTACCTTCCCATTGTAGTGGTCCCTATTTTTCTACTTGCATTTTTACGTGCTTTCGAACTGCTAGGTTGGCAGAAGCTGGGACGAGTAACAGGCGCTCACTCTGTTACACAGCACTCGGGATTCGACCCGCCAAACTGCCGACCTTCTGATCGACAAGCTAAGCATCCTAACCCACTGAGCCACCACGTCCCTTATGGGCTTATATTAGGAGCATGCAAAAAATATTGGGCTAGGGCTTATTTTCTGCGTAGGTCTTATTTTTGGGAAAACACAATATTTTTGTGCCATGGTATTATTAATGCACAAGAACCAGTTTGGTGTGGTGTTAAGGTACCAGGCTTGAAACCAGGAGACCATGAGTTCTAGTCCAGCCTTAGGCATGAAGGCAGCTGGGTGACCTTGGGCCAGTTACTATCTCTTAGCCCTGGAAAGCAAATAAGGGCACAGCACTTAAAAAAACCAAAAAGCTTGCCAAGAGAATTGGAGGGGCCAGGCCAGTCACGACCATTCAAAACTGACTTCAAGGCACACACGTGTGCACGTGTGCACACACACACACACACAATATTAACACACATCCCTGAGAAGGCCTCTTTATGACTGAGAACTGTCTTCCTTTTCAGAATGGTGGTACTTGCCAACCACAATCAAAATACGATTCCCTCTTACAGATCAATCACATACCAGAGGGGATTTCCTGCAGGCCTTCTCTGAATTTGTTAGTTTCCAACTCTGCTGAGTTGGGGCAACTGAACTCAAAGGCCTTCTGAAGTTCCAAGAGGTGCTGAAGCTGAGAATCTGCTTTTCCTTCTTGCAGGGTGAGTGCCTCCAGTTGCTTAGAAGCATTGGCCACTGATGTTTTTTTCATTTTGCTAAGGAGGAAATGGAACACTAAGATCATGAAGACATTCTTAAAATATGTCTCTGCTTTATTGCAAAAATATGCTTTTCAGATGTGTTCCCTTCGGTAGATGTGACACACTATTACTGATGAAGACAATATTCTTAAAGACGGTTCTAAAATTCATGTTAGTCAGAGAAGTCTACTCCACCTTGACGAACCTGATTGGAATGTCTATTTATTTATTTGAATGCATTACCCGCCCATTTCCAGTGGGCTTATTTAATGAAGTATTAACTATTTCATTTACAGTTTGGACCGTGCAAGTTTTGTTTTGAATTCTAGGCCATGAAGTTTTGCAAGCTTCCGGTTCATTTAAAGTTCAACTAAAAGCTGGGATGGGAAACAAGTGCATTCAAGCATCAGGGGAACTTCAAATATATATATATCCACAGGGAGGCTACCCACTGTATCTCTGCATGATTTACTAATCTACTTCCCAGAAGATTCACAGTAATAGACAGTTCTGCTACATCTCTTGCAACTTTTCTTCCCTTTGGTTTAAAATCACAGCAAAACCCCTGAAAGAGGCTGTCTGATAGTACTTTCACGAACTCCTGTTCTGGGATTATCTCCTTCCAATGAGGAGCCTTGTTCAGATCCATCAGCATGGTGAATAAGAATAGGATTGTTTGGGGGGCGTTTTTACATTTTTGCACTTGCCATGCTCATCAAACTGATAGATAACATGTTCCCATTTCCCCCCTCCACCACTATGAACTTACTTGAGCTTTTTATGAATCATGGCCAACTTCTGATGACGAAGAGTGATAGAGACTGACTCAGAAACCAGATAGGCAGTAGCAATGGGGTCCCGGTTCCCAATACACAGTGCCATGAGTTGGCAGAGATGGTGGTAGAGGGCACCCAGTGGATAATGGGCAATTGAATGAAAAGCGGCTTGCAGGGAGCCATAGACTGAGTCCATGGACAAGATGTCTGTAATAATGCAAGTTAGGGAAGAAAAATAAAACCTGAAAGTCAGTGAAAACCTGAATTTTATTTTTATTTATTTTAATCCCATTTATATCCCGCCCTTCTCTGAAGGGCGTTATGTTCAGATTAGTCATATTCCATAATCAAGCAGTGTTAGTTCTCTTTTTGAATTTGCAATATTCATCTATTTACTCAATTCCTCTAGCCACGGTTCCCTCTCCAAATGTGCTGGAATTCAACTGTCCTGATTCCATGTCGGCATGGTAGGAACTGAAGGCAACACATCTGGACTACACCAGCCAGAATGCATTCAGAAATAAGTTCTAATTTCATAAAGCTCCATTTTTATATCTGCATTCCACCTCCTTCTAGTAGCTCAAGCCAGGATAGATAATTATTCATTTCCCGTTTTTAACATTACAAAACTCTACAAGGTAATTTAAAGTACACCCCCTGAAGGCAGGAAACTGGCATTTCAGTAAATTTTAAATACTTTTTCTCAAGTAACCAACTCTATTCCTGTGTTTGTCATGGGGAAACAAATTTTACTTTTTCTCTTGCTAGCATGAAACCCATTTTGAGCGAGTCATCGCTCCTTAGCTAGTTTGCCTATGGCTATCATAGAAACTTCCCTAACCTATACTTTTGACACCCAGAAAATTTATTTATATCTCAGCATTACTAAGTCGATACCAAGAAAGCAGATAATTTCTTAGTAATCTAAGAATTCTGAGTCATGAGCATAGCAAGTATAGGCTGAAATTCTATGGATTTTTGCTTGGGGAAACTTCTGAGTGAAGCCAGCTTGCACAAAGGATTGCTGATATTCTAGCTCAGCCTTTCCCAGCCAGTGCCTTGCAATGATGCTTAGTTTCTCATCAGCCATAGTCAGTACAACTAATGGCTACGGGACCACAAAAAATTACAGCTAAGGGCACTCTTCTAGAAAAGATCCCTAGGCAATAGATTGAATTTGGTCAACTATAGCAGTGAAAACTAGGATAGAAATTTAAAAATAAATGATCCAGAAAAATATCAGAATTCAAACTTCTGTTAAAAAAATGCAAGGGTTTTCATGCAGTATATTGTGGAAGCCATAGTTAGGTAAATCTTTCCAACAATAGTGTTTTTAAAGGAAGAACTGAGAGAAAACAGATTTGAATGGCTCTTTACCAGACGGTGCATCTAGTGAAGAGGCAAGTGCATGGAAGTTGAAGGGATCTTCCAAAACTTTATTCTCTGTAGCTGAAAATCCTCCCTGTAAGACAGTGCCAAAATCTCTCCGGAGGACCTCCTGATCTTCTGTGCCTGGTTGTCCTTGGGTTTCTGCAGAGGATAAAGAAACAGAACACCAAAACTTTTCCATCTTGTCCAAATCAGATGTGAAATATTGCCTTTGAGACTATGATCATAATCTATGCCTTCGTTGTAACTCCACAAAGACTGCAAATTCAACAGTTGATACCTACTGGTGTTAAGTCAGGGCTGCTGCTGCTGTTAACCTGGACAGTAAACATCTAGAAACAGTTGATTTTTGGATTTACTGTGCATCATCTATGTGGGCTATAACTGACTTCAGCCTGTTGCTGCAAATCCACAGTAAATATACCATGTTTTCCCAAAAGTAAGACCTACCCCAAAAATAAGCCCTAGCTTGATTTTTTTGGGTGGGCTTAATATAAGCCCTACCCCAAAAATAAGCCCTAGTTTTGAGGCGAGGCGCACGCCTAAAAATCAAGCTAGGGTGCGGGTGGAGCTTACCATTGCAGTCAGGCCTGCCATGGATCGATCTATGGGTCGGTTCTCGGTTCCGGAAAGGCCTGATGGCGAAATGCAGGCCTGAGCTCCATTCTCAGCTGCTGCTCAGGCAAGCTGAAATATTCAGCTACATGATATTATGATCCAATCTCAATGGACAGGTGATAATGCTGAGCCTCATAAAAATCAATTTTTTTTTACAAATCCCAAATAGACATTTTAGAATATTTAGAACATTTCCTTTCTTACTTGGCTACCGCAAATTGTTTGGCCAGGCAGACAAGAAGAATTTAAAGTAAGCAGGAAGTTGGAATCAGGAATCAATACTACTTCCAATGGTAAATTTTGGGTGTAAGTCAACAGATTTTTTTTTCTGTTGACTTCTTCCCTTCCTCGTTGCCTTTACGTTTTTCCAAATACCTTAAGAATTTGCATTTAACAGATCTCCCCACAGTATGCGCTGTGCTTCAAAGCATGAAAGACAAGAAGGGAAAGAAGGAAGCCGATGGGGAGAAGAAGAGACTGACAGAAACGATGTGTCCTCCAGTTCCTTAGGTCAGATAGGGCTTGTTTATATCCCTACAGTCTCAGCTCTATTTCTTATTTTCTCAGTGTTCTGCATTTTTGTTGATATTAATATGAATCTACAGTCTGCTCAGCCCTTGATTTTTGCTTGCTATTTTCATAACATAAAGCCTACCTTTAATAGCTTTCTCCTCATCCGAACCCCGCAAGACTTCAATGTTGTCTTCTGAACTCTCCTTGTTTGCCTTTAGAATCTCTTTCTTTTCTCTTCCTCCTTCATCTTCCTGATGAACTTTCTCCTTGGAAGCTTTCTGGGTTTCTTCTTGCTTTTCTTGTCTAGCGCATCTCCTAGTTCTTGGCCTCCCAAGCTGGGGATTTACCATTTTGGAGCAATCCTGTGAAGAGCCAGCACTGCATGTCTCCATTTTAGCAAAGTTTGCCTTAGCTGGTTTTCTGTTAGATGCTACCCTCCGTCCCATCCTGCGAGGAGCAGACATTGGTTCATTCTCAACACGGAGCTGGGATTCTGGCCCTGCTTCCGGATGGCCTTCAGCATCGCTGTCATCGCTGAAGGGAATCTGGGGATAACAAAGGGATGGGATTTCTCATTTTCTTGGAAAAGAAGGCAAAGGGAGCAGCAGGGATGGTATAGTACAGGGTGGCCAAAAGAGTCAGAGATGGAGGGAGTTAGGTGGGCGGGTGAGTTTGAAGTGGAGGCGAGGGCTGCAAGGTAGGAGAAGCATGAGGTCCTCACCTAATGACTGTCAAAACCACCATCACCAAGCAATGCAGTCATTTGATGTTTTGCCTAATGATTTCATGGATATTAGTGATGGATATTCTGGTCCAGATTAGGATTGTTAAGCAAGAAGTGCCTGTGTTTTAAAAATTTAGAAACAAAAGAGATTTGTACGCTTTTCAAGTACTGTGTTTCCCCGAAAATAAGACCGGGTCTTATATTAATTTTTGCTCCAAAAGACACATTAGGGCTTATTTTCCAGTTAGGTCTTATTTTTGGGGAAATAAGGTACTACGTGCATCCGTCTGGCTGATGATTTTTAACTGGGGCTTATTTTTGGGGTAGGGCTTATATTACGAGCATCTTGAAAAATCATGCTAGGGCTTATTTTCCAGTTGCATCTTATTTTCGGGGAAACACAATAGAATTGGAATAGGAATAGGAATTTTGCGTTCTTGGCCTCACCTAGGCATGAAAGCCAGCTAGAAGACTTTAAACCAGTTGCTCTCTCTCTCTCAGCCCAACCTATTTCATTGGACTGTTGGTGTGGGGAAAATAGGAGGCTGGAATATTAGGTATGTTAAGTGCCTTGAGTTGACCAAAATATATTTTAAAATGTTGGGGTAAAAATCTTAAAATAATAACTGAAAAGGGACATGGGAAGACAAAGCACTACATGGTCAGTACGTTAAAAAAAAGCAGGCAAAGCAGGTAATAATAAGACCTGGCCATGGCTAAGAGTAGGAAAGCTGAAGAAAAAGACAGAGGTGGTAATTCTGGCTGCACAAGACCAAGCCTTAAGGACAAATGCATACAAAGCTGAAATTGAGAAGACAGTAACAGACAGTAAGTACCACTTCTGCAAAGAACCTGAAGAAACAGTAGACCACCTAGTTTAGCTGCTACAAGATCGCACAGACTGACTACAGGCAACAGCATGACAAAGTAGCAGCAATGATGCATTGGACAATATGCAAGAAATATCATTGCTCTGCAAGCAAGAACTGATGGAACCACAAAATAGAGAAAATAATTGAAAATGGAAGAAGTTAAAGTGCTCTGGGACTTTAGAATTCAACAGACAGGCACCTCAGATTTAAAAACTGTTGATCAGAAAGAGAGGGGGGGGGGAAAAGCCGACGTGGCAGTACCTGGGGACAACAGAAGAGAAAGAACTAGAGAATATAACAAACATCAACATTTGCCTATCCCAGGTCCTTGGCAAGGGCTGGATAGGTTGATAAAAATGCCATATTTAATCTAAACAAGGCAATGGGCCATTAGCTTGTCATCCTGCCCAACCACTGGTTAAGGTTCTTGGAGATTTTGAGACCACCACTATATCAATACACATAAGGATTACCGATGTAATGCATTTGCAATTACCGTATATACTTGAGTATAAGCCGAATTTTTCAGCCCACTTTTTGGGCTGAAAAATTCCACTTCGGCTTATACTCCAGTCAACAAAAAAACTTACCGAGGACTTGTGCGCGGCCGAGGCTTTGGTGCTACTTTCAGAGCCTTCTCCGCTAATCAGCTGTCTGCCCATCAGCTGTCCATAGGGATGCTGCAAAGCTCTCCTTCTCTAGGCCTTGGACTCCCTCCTGGCTGAAGAGTAG
Source organism: Vipera berus (assembly GCF_964194415.1). NCBI lineage: Eukaryota > Metazoa > Chordata > Lepidosauria > Squamata > Viperidae > Vipera > Vipera berus. The sequence continues at coordinate 134,542,816 of NC_138203.1, forward strand.
ATGAACCAAGCCAGCAAGGAGACAAAATGTTTCTGCAGCTGTTTTTCCTCTGAAGTTTTTTTTTTTTTTTAAAGTAATCTCCGAAGGTTATGCCAGAAAATGGAGGACGCTGGGTCTTTGCAAGCTTTAGCTGTCCGCCTGGCTGCCTGAAGGCCGCCCTTTTCAGGCAGTCTGACAGACAGCTAAAACTTGCAAAGACCCAGCGTCCTCCATTTTCTGGCACAACTTTTAGGGATTTATTATTATTATTCCTACTACTACTATTACTACTACTACTACTTCAGGAGTAAAAAGTTGCAGAAAAAAATTCTCTCCTTACTAGCTTAGTTCCTCTACTCTTCCATCTGGAGCCAAGGTAAGATTTTAAAAAGGGATATTGGTTGGAAGGCAGAGGGAGAGTTTAGTTTTAGCATCTAAAAAAAAGGGGGGGGGGGAAATCAGCGAGTACATCCCAACCAGCTTTTTATGTTTTTGTTATTGAAGAAATATGGGGGAGGGGGAGGGGTTCTGGGGTGGGTTGGGGAGGGGATAATATTGTAACTTCAATAAAAATTTTCAATAAAAAAAAGAAATATGGCTTTCTGGGGGAAGGTGGGGAGGGCGTTAAGGAAAGAAAGGGTTTTTGGAAGCTCGTCCTGAAGCTGCCTTTTGTGCAAGGGGCCTTTTCTCAAAGCCTAGAGAGGCAGCTTTGTTGCCTCCCCGTAGACAGCTGATGGGCGAACACCAAAAGCTCCAAAAGGCTAGGGAACTAGTCCCAGAACAAAACGGAGACCTGCCTGGTGGCAGAGGCTTGCAGAGCGCGGATCCAGCCTCCGAGGCATGCAGAATGGCGGATCGGCTTATACTCGAGTCAACAACTTTTCCCAGTTTTTGGGGGTGAAATTGGGGGTCTCGGCTTATACTCGAGTCGGCTTATACTCAAGTATATACGGTAATAACTCTTGTAGTTTTATCAAGCCAACTCGCAAGAAGCACATACATGATCTATATTTGCATGAAGTAGAAACTCTTTTTTCATCCTTGTATGGAAGAAATTATCTCTAAAACAAGCTTGTATCAAGACATCCACAGCTAAGCAAAATATCTTTTTGTTTTATTAGAATAACATCTTTATTCATTTACAAGGTCAAACATCCTTTTAACTGCATAGTACCCCAACCCTTATGTTAATTAAGTTACCTTAATTCGGGCTTTCATTCTCCTGGTTACTTTGGGAGCTTTTGGAAGTTCAGTGTTCAGTTTTGGAGAGGATTCCTCAAACACCACAAATGCAGCCTTGTGAGTAATGACGGACCTGGCACTTGAGGACAGGTTTTTCTTGGAGACTGGAAGGGATTTTTGTGCTGGGGTACAGAAGGATTCAGTAGGGGGCTTAAGAACAATGAAAGGAGTGTCTGAATCAGAGTCACCAAGGGCAAAGGGGTCATTTGGGTTGATCACAGGCCGAGGTTTGGTCCCTTGGATTCTCTTAGACTTTGATTTTGAGACATGTCCTGGCTGCTTCTTCGTTCTGCTTTTCTGAGACATTGCATAAACTGTATTGAAAGTCTCTTCTGTTGCTGTTCCCTGCTTGATTTCTTGGTCTCCAGTAAGAGGCAATGGGGACTTCCACGACCAAGTACTAGACAGGATATTTTCTGTATAACTGTCTTGTCTGGAGGCGAGAACAGAAATTGCAGCCACAGCTCTGGCAAGTAGTAGTTGGGCCCTGCAGTATTCAAGTTCAAGCAGCTGAGGCCCCCTGGAGGAAAGAAAGGTCAACCCCTTCTCAAGAAACTGCCAGAATTTCTTCCCTTGTGTCCTGCTGTTCATGCTTTGCTTCGTCAGTAGCACGTAGGTGTGGGCCACGAGACCATCAAGGAGCCCAACGGTGGACTGACATGGACCAACAACTTTCTTCTCTTCCTGCTGAGATACACGTGCTACCACGTGGGCGATCCGCTGAGCCACACTGGCGCACCGTTGCAGAATAGCCTCAAGGAGACGAAATCCTTCCACTCTGTTCCCAAAGGTCAGCTCTCCATCCACAGAGGTGATCAGCCAGCGGAGGCAGACGGTGGAGAGGAACACGTCGGAACACAGCAAACAGCAGCACTTGTCTGAGTGGCTCAGGAAGCTGAGCTGTTTCTTCAGCTTTGGCCTCAGTACTGGTGAGGTAGTTAAAGTCTTTTGCACAGGGACCGTATCAATGAATTCAAGGCAGGCTTTTTTCAAGAATGACTGTTCTTCCTCGGGAGACTCCAAGTGCGGGCTTTGGGGCTTCCTGCCCTTAGGGCTTCCTTTCTTGGGCTTGATTTTCACCTTCCCCTTTCCTTCTTTGGTTTCAAACACTAGCAACAAAAGAGAAAAAGGTTCATTTAGTCATTTCTCCCCCTTGCAACGAACTGAACAAAATGAAAAAAATCTACAACCTTTCCTTAAATGCTTAACACGTTTGCTACTATTCTAATGTATTTCCTCCCACGAATCTTGACAGGCTTGCAAAGATTCTCCTACTCTAGGGAAGACCTTTTCAGAAACAGACTCTGAGTAGAACCCATTGTCCAAGTTTGTGTCAAGAGATGCCTAGCCCAATTATTTGGGCTCCAGATGTAGAGAAGTACAAAGAGCAATTATGTAAACAGCAACTTAAGCCCTGAAAGAGAGAAGGGAGTGAGGGGAAAAAGTCAAGACTCAACCACATTTAACTTCTTTGGCTAGTCCTAAAAAACAAAATCATTTCACTGAAAAACTATGTTTCTAAAGAAACTAAGTTCAGGTCTAAAGTCTGAAATGCCATGCATACGGTCCTCAAAAACTGACCAAGGTACCTTTTTTCAGAAATAATTTAAGTAATGAAATGCTGGTAGAAGCAAGACAGGAAAAAAAAAATAATCTGTAATTTTTGATCAAACAACTCGGTTTCGTCATGGGAGAGAGTTTTGCTTCCTGATATTTACTTCTGTTGTGAAGATTACTGAAATTTGAACACAAATCTTAAGAACAGGCTCTCAATTTATTGCTTCATAATTTAACAATGAATCCTGTCCTGCACATTCCGGATTCCTTTGCACAATATGAGCTGATGCAATATGGCACTGCTCATCAGGAGGGTAACATAACATAGTTCTTCCCTCACCAACACTTTTTTTTTAACCCTTCATTATTCCTGAAACACAGCTTAAATAAACTGCAGCTTTGAAATGAAATAACAGTCTATCGCCCTGGAACCTCGGTTGCTCCAAGTAAGACTGAATTTTTAATAGAGTGGTTGATCGACCCGTTCAAACCGACATGCTGCTTGCAACAAAAAGCCCTCTGCTCTGCCAGGATTATGGTTGTTTTTAATGCTTTGATGTGTTTAGTTTAATAGTTTTAATATGGCTTTATGTGTTGTTTTAACTTTTGATTGGGAGCTGCCCAGAGTCAGTTAGAAAATGGGCAGGTATTTAAGTATCTTAAGTAAATAAAATAAATAAAGTTCAACCCTGCTTAGATTTATCACCTGTGCCCGATTCGAGAAGAAAGAAGACCTGCTCAAGATCTGAGCCACAAAGATCCAGATTGTTGCGCTGGAGCTCCAGCTCACTCTTCAGAACCAGAAAGCGAGCACACCTAAGAAGAAAAGTAAAAAGCCACCTGGTTATCCTCTGTAACAAGATGGCATCCTCCATTGTTTCAGTGGGCTTAGCGGCCCACTTAGTCAATATTTCAAATTTTTTGACTTGCAACTGGGATTCACTAATAGATGCACCCAGGGCTTTTTTTCTCATAGAACGCTCAGAACGGAGTTCCGGCACCTTTTTTTGGATGGAAACTTGTAGGGTAGGCAAGGTGGGTTGTATGACATGTGTGAGTTCCGGCACCTTTTTCTTTTAAAAAAAAGCACTGGATGCACCCAATCTTATATACACCACCCACAATTCCTTTGAAATCATTCATAGTCCTCTCGTTAGCGTTATTCTTGCTGTAATAAGAGCAACAGCAACAATAACAAGTATAATGTTTTATGAATCCCAATGTATTTTAAATGATTAGTTCTATATGTCAAGGCAAACCGGGAACCCAGAAATCGTCTTATGTTTTAGTGAAGGGTTAGAAGTTCATTTTAATTCGAAGTCTGTAATTTCCCATAATTCTGCCCCTTTTGCTTTATCTGCATGTTTCTTACCATCGAATGGATTGCACCTTCATGGAAATTTTGAGTGTTTCCAGGCAGAAAGCTTTGGCTTCACTTACAGTCTCAATCTTGCTAAGGAGAGACACAAAACGCTCTGAACAAACAAACATATCTGCCAGCACTTCCCATTTCTGCACCAGGTTATCACCTGAGAAGGAAGAGAGAAACAAAAAGGGAAAGGAAACACTTTAGGTGGAGGTGGCAAAGATGAGCATAAGCTGGGATATTAAGTGGTTCTGTCGGTGAAAAATATAAAGCATTCTGGAACATGAGCAAAATTCCACTTAGCTCACAGTTGGGTCACATAATACCCATTTTGAAATTCCATAAAGTCTCTTCAAATCATTATCAAAAATAAGTTGTTTGTGCCATTTTGAAGCCAACATATGCTATAATTATGGTACATACTTTACAGATAGATAGGTTAACATACTAAATGAAACTCCAAAACCACCAAACCGTTCCCCAAAGCTAGGAAAAAGAAAGGAAATAGTTGACTGGATATGTAGTCCTGCCACTTTGCATCATCTCCAAACCTACTCTGGTAATTTATTTTTCCCTAAATGTTAAGTATACCCAATAATTATTGGTTTAACCAAAACAGACTTACAAGGCAATTACTAAATATAAAGTAATCATAGTTAAATGTGAAACAGGGCAGGCTCCCTCTGGAATATAGCGGTACCTTGATTTTTCACAATGACTTTTCAGATTTCTAAAAATTAGGTGAGCATTACCCACACATTCTTAAGCCTACATTTTTAAATATGCAAACTTAGCAGAGCAAATGGAGCAAGAGAACAAAGAAGCAAGCAAAGTGATTGTTGACCCTTTATTCAAATCCTTAGAAACGGGAATTTCATCACTAAGGAGTCGCCAAACTTACAGTGTACAAAAATATTTTTTTTCAGCCTTTATACTATGCAAATTTAATTAAAAAGCCATAGATAGCTAATGGCTTTAAGATCACAGGCTTTTAGCCACAGCAAGAGTTCTTATACACATAGAAAAGCAACAATAATTTACCCTGATCGATAAATGGATGCTCAAGAGACTCTTTTGTTGATGCATCACTGGTAATGAGTGAAAAGTTCAAGAGGATGCTACGGTACAGTCTGTGTGCATCACTTAGAGCCGTTTCAGGGGTCTTCCATCCTGCATGGTAGAAGACAAAAATATTACATTGTTCAAACACCTTGGCTTGGAGAAACTTTTCTCAAGAAATCCATGTAATGGGATCTTTGTGTTGTTGATATTTCTGAGGAGTGTTATAAGCAGGGCTTTTTTTGTCATAGAATGCCCAGAACGGAGTTCCGGCACCTTTTTTGGATGGAACTTTGTAGGGTAGGCAAGGCAGGTTGTATGATGTGTGTGAGTTCCGGCACCTTTTTTTTTTTTTACAAAAAAAGCACTGGTTATAAGTATTGTTGAGGACCGTTCTTCCCAACCTGTGGCTTGGGACCATAGCTGCAGATACTTTAATTTCTGCAAGCGCTAAAATTAAGAACACAAATAAACAAAATCCCACAAAAGTATTCTTCCTTTTAGTAATTTATTTAATTTATATTTTATCTGGGAGAACAGTGTCTGTCTTTACATCATAACATAGTGATCCATACAACACTATCCACAAGCACATATGAAATCCACACACTAAACCTTAGTCACAAGAATGCAATCTACAATATTTTCCAAGATTGCACATTTAAGATATAAGCTGGTTTTCACAGCGGTAAATCCACCACTACATAGTTTTCCAACCTTCTGAGGATCAAAAAAGCCATTCAATGAAACAGTGAAGCATTCTAGAAGCAATCGTTTTTGAATTTTATAGGAAAGAATGAAATTATTTGTAAACCCCTTCCCAAATACCCCAGTTTTTAACATTTGATGGATGAGAATGGGAGCTGAAAGCTTCCAGGAGGCAAGACTCTTTAATCTTACTCTTTAATCATCTATCTTCCCCTGCAAGATGGAATTTCCAAATGGCTACTACCGATGCAGCTTCTCTAAGAACGTAGAGCTTTTTGCTCCATATGCTCTAGGTTTGAAAGTCAGGTCTCTAGATTTGAAAGTCAATTTCTAGACCAATTGAGGAACTTAAAAACCATAGGGTAAAACTTTCTCCTTGGATGGATTGCACTGCCATTTTACAGTGTGGTACCTATAAAGGATGAAGCATATTGCATGTGAAAGAAAAAGGGGAACACAGATTTTCACACTCACCTTGAACAGAGAGCTTTTGCCGGAGTGTCAGTGGGAGAGTGGAAGAAGGTAAGATAAGATAAGCAGCAGTTAGCTGGAGAGCACTGGCTCGCAGCAGATACCAGACCTTGGAGGATCTTTGCAAAGCTGGATTTTGAAGGATTTCTACTAATAGATTGAGGCCTTCTTCAGTCTGTTCATCAATAGAAAAGAGGAAGAAACATCAGTTGCTAAGAAGATAGTTCTCCATTCTGGAAACTAGCCAGCCGTTTTCAGTAATTCATTGTTCAGATTGCAGATGATTTGCCAACTCCAGAAAAATTTCTTGCGAATCACAAAGTGCAGATTGCATCCAATATTTGTTAGTAGATTGAATAAGAAAGGGGACTGGGTCAATTTCTTGCTTTCTGCAATAGTTTGGTTCCCAGAAAGTTGGTCACTTGGGGCCTTCGAAGTGCCAAGCTCATGGGGCCAAAGAGATTGGTTCCTTATTTTTCTGCTAAGGCAGATGGCTCTCTTCTACACCAGTTCTATCATCCAATGAATGATACTTCTTGTTATTCTGGAGGAAAACCTTATATATCATTGCCGGCTTGAAAATATTTTTAATAATCTTTTCACAAAAGTATGCCAACAATCTTTCTAAAGGATAAAATGTTAAAAATGGAATAACGTGACCATGAAAATACTAACAAGGTTTACTAACAATTATCACTAAATTTACAATTACAAGCTTACAATGACTACTGTACAGTCCTAAAGAATAATGTTTTTTCATGATTTAATTTCTAGTTGTTACTGCACAAAAATTCCAAGTATCCCTCACCTCTGCTCAAGGCACTGGGAGGTAATTCAGCAGCATCTGTAGGGACAGGGTGCACCATTTGTAGTAGAATTATGGTCATTCTAGGTATGGAAGGTGCCACTGCTATTTATTGTATAGGGAGTCAATTGGGTACTGTATGTCTTGAAGACAAGAAGTTGATAGTCTAGCTATGATGAATCTCCTTGCCATAAGCATAGCTGAAGAAGTAATATCTAGGCAAGAAGGGTAACTAAACGAGAAGGTTAACTAACTTTCGATAGCAGAGCCAAATAGTAACTATTACAACAGCCTCCCTTTGGGACTCTACAGAAGCAAGATATCCATGTTGCTTTCTAGTATGTCATATGAGATACAACTAGAATCAATTATTATCCTTGACTAGAGGTGAACTCAGCCAACGGAGGCTAGATCTAACATCGATGAAGGCCAAGGTACTTCAACTTTTTTTTTTAGCACACCAGCTTATTAATCCAACACATATAAAAAGGCATTCATGTAAAAAGGTTAAAGCTTTCTGGATTAAAATTTGGTGGAATATGCAAAAAATATTCAAGAAAAGGATAAAGTTTTCTCCGCAATTGTTTTTATTGGGTATTATCACAGATACCACCGTTGTAGATATTAAATTGATGTTGAATTTAATTACGGCAGCGAGACTTTTAGTAGCGCAATATTGGAAGAAGGAAGAACTGCCGACTATAGAAGAATGGACTTTAAAAGTTTCTAACTTGGCGGAGATGGCAAAGATTTCAGCGTATTTGAAAGATCAATCGCAACAGAGATATACTGTGGAGTGGAAGAGATGGACAGATTATATTCAGAATAAATATGGGACTAAAAAGTTTCACTTAGCATTTGAATAAGTAGCGGATTTATATGATGTATAATTAGCTTGTAGTTATTTCATTAAGAGTTAAAGTGCGATAGAATTTTATTGTTGTTTGCATATTTTAAATTATGTTTGTTTGTATTTTATACCCTGTATTTAGCTCTGGGAAGTCGGGGAGGGGAGGGGAGAGTTGGGGAGGTTTGGGGAGAGGTGAGAGGGAGGGCTGGGGTTTTGTATTTAAAAATGTATTGTAAAACTTTTCAATAAAAAAGGCATTCTACAGCAAATACCTTGCAGTTTGCTAAATACAGCTTGCTATGGAGCACAGCCAATGTTTGATTCATCAGCGAGTAGGAGCTATTATTTCCATCCACGTTTTTCAGGCATAGTTCAGCTTCCCTTAAAAGAGTCTAAAATAAAAGGGGAAAAAGGACATTGTTGGAACAGGTAGGCCACTAGCATTTAATAAGAGAATGTAGCTAATGATTGAGCATTAGCAATTCATCTCAACAGCCTAAAGCAGGGGTGTCAAACTGCCGGCCGGACGCGTCACCAGGAAACCACGCCCACCCCATTGCCGGCAATGGGGAAAAAGCTCTGATACATTGCATGAAGTCACGAGTTTGACATGTCTGGCCTAAAGACTCTTAAGTTGTGAAAAATCCTTTAAAAGGAGGAGACTGTTCCTCCATATACCTTCCCCTCTAGAACGTAAGGTAGACTTTTTCTCTCGAGCTGCTTATATAATATAAGCAAAGGTGATGCTACAACGCGCTCTACGTGGTCCTGCCTTTGAAGACACCCCCCAGAACCTTCAACTGGTCCATAATGCAGCGGCACGAGCGGTAATGGGCATGTCTTGGTATGCACTTGTAACACCTATGCTTTGCAATCTGTACTGGTTGTCAGTTTGCTTCCAGATGTGATTCAGAGTGCCACCTATAAACCCTTACATGGCACAGAACCTTGTTTCTTACCACCACCTGCTTTCCATAGCCTTTGCCCAGTCAATCCAGTCTGGCAGGGTTGGTGTGTGCTGGGTTTCTTAATTAAACATCATCATCTCTCAGGACCAAGAACTGCACCTTCTCTATAATAGCAGCTGCCCTCTGGAATGAGGTTCCCTGTGAAATCTGGGTGGCCTCCACTCAGCTTTTGTTTAGAAGAGCAAACAGGACCTAACTCTTCACCAGGCCTTTGGCAAGGAAGAATGACACCTTTTGCTTCTTTCCACTTACCATCTCTTATCTTTTACATCTTATTGATCATATCTTAATTTTTTTATTGATTGTTGTGAACCGCTCAGGATCACTGGGAGACATATGGCAATCTATTGCTTTCATGGCTGTCCTAGTTTAATATGAACAAACAAAATCCGGAATTTATAGTCTACTTTCCTCCTCCTTATTCCTCCCTTCATGAAAGACAGGAAATATTCCTTTATGACTTCTGAATCTGGCTTGTATTATTTTAAAGAAAATAAAAAATAGTAAACCAGCATGTGATAACATCAGGAGAAATCCATTAAACTCCATGTTTGTTATACTGGATGTCATTTTAGCAAACTATGTATTTTGGGTGCATAAAGTTCAAGATCCAATTCCAGAATTCTCCTGTTGCCGAATTTTAGTTGTATGCAGGGGCAGACCTAAGTGGACCAACAGAATAATAATGGGCTGAATATCTATGGAGATTCTCTGTCATCCAGGTTATGGTTGTCCCCAAAGTGCTTTTTCAAGAAACAACTGGACTTTCTTGTTTTTCTTTGAAGATGTTTCGCTTCTCATCCAAAAGAGAGCTTCTTCAGCTCTGACTGGATGGTAGGGAATGGAAAGATTTATATTGCTTGCAGAGAGCTGGTCGTTTGCATTCTTTTAGAGAGTCGTTGAGGCCATTTGGAGGTTTACCTGTGTCCTCAAGGTCACCTGAGTAGTGCAAGTGTGTGTGGAGCCTTCTAGGCTGCAGGATGTTTTTTGCCTTGTGTCGTTTCAGTGGAAGACAGGCGCAGGCAGTTGTGGATGAGTCTGTGTTGTATGCATCTCAAACTGAAGTGCAAATAGTTCCTGTCGCCTGCAATGTTTTCTGGAAATCCATTTATACTCTGCAAGGAATATAAATTCTTCCGTTCCCCACCATCCAGTCAGAGCTGAAGAAGCTTCTTGGATGAGAAGCGAAATGTCTTCAAAGAAAAACAAGAAAGTCCAGCTGCCTCCTGAAAATGCACCTTTGGGACATAACAATGGGCTATAAACAAAGATATGGGCTTGTGATGTGCTCATATTTGCGTTGCGACCACACCTCATACTCACCTCAGCATAACTGGGACACTCCAGCTGGAGAAGGAGCTTAACTATTTGGCACAAGGCACTGGTTTTCCCAACAAAATCTTTAAGTGCATCAGAAAGAGCTGTTATGAGGAAGAAGCTCTCTATAGCCTCTAGCGGCTGCAAAATAAAAGCAGAATAAAACATTTAGATATATAACTTTGAAAGGGAAAGGTACAACAGGAAATGTAGAGGATGATAATATGATATGTGGAATAGAGACAGCGCTATAACATTCTGGAAAATTCTGATGGCCCAAACCTGTTCCTGTAGAACTGAGGTACTGTAGTAAAAGTTGCTAATGTTTAAACAGAAAGATGGTCCTAGATTCATAAACTAAAAACAATATGCAGTTTGGAAATTATTCCTGGAGTTGAATAATCTACTCTTCCCATTTCTCCCTGAACAGGAACAAACCGAAGCTGCAAGCCTGATTATTCAGCCAGTGCATAAGCTTACAAAGCAAGCAAAGCATACAGTGTATTGCTGGGGACTCTCATTTCACTAAAACTGAACAAAAACTGAAACTCTACTTTATTAACAATTTTATGGCCATTATCTTCCAAATAAAGCTGCCATAGCCATTGGTCACCAGCTGGCCAACTACTTTGCTTTCTTTCTGATCGGAGAAAAACTTTCAAACATAAACCTAAACCTAAACAAACATAAACATAAACAGAAATCGTAAAGAGAACTATCATACATTCTGCGTATCATATTTTATTCAATTGCAAGAATTCATTCAAAATGCTGATTCAACGTTTTGGAAAGGTGTTCCATTTTGAAATACATATGTATGATGGTACTTTCTTTGAGAAAGCTGCATCACCTATTTTTTATTTATTTATTTTTATTTTATTTTTATTACATTTATATCCCGCCCTTCTCCGAAGACTCAGGGCGGCTTACAAGCTTAGCAGTAGCCTTCATTCTATGTATATGCCTGCTTATTAGGGCTTTCACACACACCCCAAGCGGCATTATTACAAAGTCAGCTTAATTGCCCCCAACAATCTGGGTCCTCATTTTACCTACCTCGGAAGGATGGAAGGCTGAGTCAACCTTGAGCCTGGTGGGATGCGAACCTGCACTAATTGCAGGCAGCTGGTGTTACTTAAGGAGGCATCAGCCCACTGCTCCACCAAGGCTCTTTTTTTCTATTGTTCCTGCACTGAAAATTATAGAAGAGCAAGAAAAAGGAACAGTAGCAAGAAACTGGAAAACCATAATTCTAAGCATCTGCTACTCACTTTTACAGGGCTTTAAAATCTTTATGACTACCGTATTTTCTGGTGTATAAGACGACTTTTTAACCCATGAAAATCTTCTCAAAAGTCAGGGGTCGTCTTATATGCCGAATGCTGAAACTTTAGGGACAGGGCTGGCTGGAAAACCTGGAGCGGATCTCCCATTTGGTCTGCGCAGGGAAAGCGGGACCAATTGGAGAAGAAGCTGCAGTCTGTGATTTTTTACAGGCTGGGGTCTGGGAGTTTTTCCTTCTAAAGTTGAAGAGCAGCTGCAGTCTATCCCAACTTGAAAGGCAGGTGGGGAATGCAGCAGCCAGAGCAGCTGCTTAGCTCTAGGGACACATTTGACTCAGGAACTGGGCAGGCTGGCTGGAAAACCTGGAGCGGATCTCCCATTTGGTCTGTGCAGGGAAAGCTTTAGAGTGAATTAGGAAAAGTTTAATCCACTTGCACTGTTTTATATTTACATGTTTGATAACAAACAGCCTTATGTTTATAAGTGACACTTTTCCTACCAAGTACCTGCATGTCATAAGCATTTGAATTAAAATTACCATATTAAAAACAAATCTGATGTTTTTAATTTTTATTTGGTGTGCATTGGAAGAGGGTTAGTCTTATACGGCGAGTAAAGCCCAAACCCTATAATTTAACAGGAAATGTAGGAGGTCGTCTTATATGCTCAGTCTTATACACCGGAAAATACGGTAACGTTCCCACTGTGTTTTTTTTTTTAAATGAATATACTGACAGACTACAATCTCAAAAAATACCTCATGGAATGCTACAGAAATTCAAGACATTTTTATTTTAAAAAGCCTGGAGATCAAGAGGAGCTACTTAGAGATGCCACACTGCCAATTAGCATCCTTTTATGACAGCCAGTGGGTGAAAAAGTAGAGGTGGATGCTACAAATAAAACTACAGGTAATCCTTGTTTCGCAACTGCCTTGTTTACAAATAGAGTGGTAATAAACAATAGTAAAAAAATAATTTTCTGACCAATACCCGCATTTATGCCCAAATTTCTGTGCCTCACAACGTATGCTGAAGAGTAACAAACATGTTGCTTAGCGGCCATTTCGCCAAAGCCAATTGGAGTTGCTTAAATGAGGACTACCTGTACTTCATTAATATACCTCACCAAACCCTTTTGTACATTTTGACTTAGTTCTTGCAACCAGCATTAACATTTCCACCATGCATACATTTGGGAAACCTGCAGAGCTTCAACTGTTCTCCTATTTATAACTCCCAGTCCTTCCCCCAATGATTATGATGGAAGGCCAGGGATTCTCCACTCCTTCACTAACCTAGCAATTAATATCCACTCACGGTTAAAATCAGTGATTCTTTTTAGAGCACCTCAATCCAATATCATTCCAACTTGGTTATTATAACTGAGCAAAATAGTTAATCTTGCTTAGAAATTTTCTACTTGCTAACACTACATGATTGAGAACAAACAGGAGTTACTATAAGCAGCAACAGTTGAAGGCCACTCTTTCTCTTATAATCTGATTGGGAAGAAAGTTAACATTTGTAGTTAGAAGAGCAGAAAAGATACATCACATTTGCGAGGTGCATAAACAGTTGTCATCTCTCATCTTCTCTAATTCCTGAGGCACAAGGCTTTACATAAGTATCCCAGACAGGCAAGAGAGGGTTGGAATAGGAAGGGGGGAAAAAAGAGCAAGCATCAAGGAAGCTAAAGAAGCAAAATCAAGTTATACAAAATTCCCAGAACAGAATGTCCAGCATTTAATATACCTTCCCCATCATTCTGTATAAAGCTGCCATGATATGCATGGATGCTGCTGTTTGCTCAATGCTCCGTACTGCTGGAGTCCTGCCTTTTGATAGGAGCTGTTTCCATAAGGCCAGGGCATCATCCAAACATCTGGATTGCACTACAAAGAAAGCAAAGGATTAGGCAAAGACAGTTTGCAAATTTAATAGGATTATTTTAGCTCAATTGTGCCTTCAGCCTGTACAGGACCCAGCCTACCTTCAAGAGTATATTATTATTAAAACATGTCCCATCTCAACAGAAGAGAAACTGTTTTGAAAGAGACAGAGTCATGTCTGATATCTATTACAATTCTATCCCCAAATTTTGGTAAAGTAGTCTAAGGAGAGGAAAGCTTGGAACAATTACAAGACTATATTTGTTTTTTGCTAATCAAGTAATGACGGGTTAAGTGCCAGAATATGTGCATTTCTACAAACAGCCAGACCCAACCCTACTTTTATCTTTCTGAGGAGCTCATCTGCTGCATCCTAAGCAATCTGAGAAAGAACAGGTAAAATCGTTCCTTGAGCAGCAAAGAACTGCTAAAGACATTTGTCTAATGTCCACAACTACAAGACACAGGGAAACAAGATATATGTCCACTGGACACAGCTTGAAATTCAATTATTTTGGGTGTTTTCCAACCTGTTGTCTTTCAGATAGATAAAAACACTAGGGTAGTAACAAACTCTCCTTTAATACCCTTGTGTAAGGTAACAGGGTTAACAGCTGAAGCAATGTACTTCTTAATTATAGCATGGAATGCTGTTCCTTGGCAAATGCCCTGAATCTGCAGTATCAAACACCTTTCTTTAAAAAAAAGTTGTGTTTATTGTTATTGTTGCTACAAGTTGCATGCTTTTATATTATGCTCATTTGTTTTTAATTCTTTCCAGCAAAAGAACTCCTATAAAGAGCAAAAACTGAAATTAAGAAATGAAACAATTGTAATATTGTGTAAACTGGTAGAACTTGTTTATGGAGCCTAGATTCAGACTTCCTGTTTGCTATTTAAGTGTTTCCAATAGAAAATTCCCAAGCAAGATTAACTATTTTGCTTAGTTATAAAGGTTCAGAATGATATTGAATTGAAGTGCTCTAAAAAGCATCACTGATTTTAATCTTGACTGGATATGCAAAGTTGTTGTAATTACAGTAGTTAAAAGTAACCCAAACTAGAGAAATAAGAGAATGGGAAAAAAGAACTAAAGAAAAAGGGTTGCCAAACTATTACAACATAATGTCTTAACTTTGAGCAAATAATAAACCAATAAGGGATGATTCCAGGTGCTCGCTCGCATTTTGAGTGGCCTGGTTCCCAACAGGCTGCGTTCTGGGACCAGCCCTGCTTTATGACATTGTTTTCAAACTAAAATGAAAAATTATATTTGGTAAAGTAGTCCAAGAAGACTAATATCTCTTTCAATTTAACAGTTCCATTCAGTCCAATAGCAATATAAATATCCTCACCAGAATCTGCATGTAGATTAAATGCAATGCCAAGATACAGGAACTTGTCATCGTGGGATTTATCCTCATAAGCGAGATCATTGGTTTCAAAGCTCTGAAGAACTTCTGTGTCTTTTTGACCCTGAGTATTTCTGGTTCTTTGCTCTTGCTTGATACTCTGTTTGAGAGAGGAGAACTAACATTAAACGAACCAAGTATTGCAAACAGCATCCTTAGTATGTAAGCCAGACACTGTTCTTACTGTCTCTGTTCCATCCCTTATGCCACAATTTTAGATAAGAGAACTTCAAAACTATCTGAGAGAGATTTCATTGAGCCCATCCTGCAATATGCATTATTTTATACGATAGCGGGGATTTCACGTAACCACCTGTGAATGAACTCTTGAGACATATCATTTCCTACCATCAATTAATACAAAATAACAATGTAGTGGTTAGTCTGCTTTTAATGGTGGTTATTGTTATTATGGTTGGTCACACAGTCAGCCAGATGTTTAAATTGGATTTGGCATTTTTATACATCGAGTCCTTCCCAAGAACCTGGGATAGGCAGCTGTCATAGGTTCTCACAGCCTCCTGCTTTCTAGGCCAGCAGTTGAACCCACTACACCACGGGTGTCAAACTTGGCACGTCACGTGACGTAGTCATGAAGTATCGAGACTCTTTTTGCATTGCCGGCAATAGGGTGGGCGTCGCTTCGGTCTGATGAAACCGGCCCAGCAGCCAGCAGTTTGACACCCCTGCACTACACCAAAGTTATTGTTTTCATCCTTTAACAAACTTTTAGAATTTAGACCATTACTATACAGTATATATGATTTTGGTACCATGGAAACAAGTTCTTACATTGACCACTCCATTGAAATAGTTCAATGTTTACAGAAGATGGAAAACAGCTCTGGGGACAGCGTATACCCCTTGCATGGAGCATATACTTGTTACTGTAATCAACATTTCCAATCATGAAAGGTTAAGCAATGATGTAAAACACCTTTGCTGAAATCCTTGGAGAACTGTACTAGTTTGAAAGCTAGCCAGTAAATAAGTTGCCAGGCCTTTAAATGACCTATTCTAATCTCACTGGGCTCTTTGCTTTGTGATTTCTTATACTGATAGTCCTCGACCATAACTGAGCCTAGAATTATGGCCATAAGTCATGCTTGTCGTTAAGCAGGTCACCATGTAACACTGTCCAATTTTAACAATATGTTTTGCAGAGGATATTCAGTGAATGCCGCAGTTATTAAACATACACTGTGTGTCATGGTTCCGATAAATGAGACAGTTCAAACAAAATGCAAACATTGTTAAGCAAACCCCTTGAGCCAATGGGTGTTTTTTGCCAGAAACCAAAAGTAAATGCCAGTTTCTGGCAAAAAGTTATAAATTGTGGCCATGTGATTGCAGGACACTGCAAATAGTCATAAATGCAATCTGGTTGCCACGCACCCAAAATGTGATCACATGACTGGGGGGGGGAATCAAAATTTGGAAATTTGATTGTAAGTATCTCTGGGGAAATCTGAATGATCACTGACTGTAGCTGCTTCTAAAAGGTTATCACTGTTTCCTGTTATATAATGTATATTGAATTTGTATATTTTGGGATAACCTTAAATTATATAGTGATATAGTGAAGTAAATATTTCTGCATTCTCGTTTTCAATTAAATAAGCTTATGTTCCTTCCAGCGGTTTTCTTAGCTATTTTCCCCCTCTCTCTGGAGTACAGAATACACACAAATCAGTATTTAGCTCTTTTAGTTCTGTGCTATTTTGCTTTTAGTCACATACCTCACGCATTTTGTCCTCAATTGTGCAGATATAAAGCCAGAGTAAAGCCTGGGCCTTATCATCCTGGAGCTGTTCCTCATTCTGTGGGCTCTTTGGCACATATTCTAACAACTGCAGGGCTTCATTTATAGAGTCCAGAGCAGAACTACAAGAGAGAAGACCTAAATTTAACAATCATTTCAGACATAATTACAGACAATTGCTGAGAATTCTTTTTGTAACTGGGCTCTCATATGCTCAGAAAACATAAATGATACGGTCAGAAGATTGCTTGTTCATTTCTAATTAGCTTAGCCAGCATTCTCATCACTTGTAGATTATTGTATCTAAATCATCCAATCCCTACATAAATAACTGATAAAATCGTTCTCCCTTTTTTCATTAGAGATTCAAGTACTTTAGTCAGAAAGTATGGCAACAGCAGCACTTAAAATATGTAAGGGTCCATCCAGTACCCTAATTATTAGTATTTTTGAAGTGGCAATGGATCCTTACATTTATCAGTTTTGGAGCATCAGTCAGCAATCCTTAATTAGCAAGCAAGGTTGATTCTCTCCCAACTCATCTCCAGTAATGACAGGATGGGAGAAACAAGATACTGCAGCTCTGGCAGTTTTTAAAACTGAGCAACACTTCAATAAAGAGGTATCCAAAGTAAGACTTGAGGTAAATTATAAAGCTACCATCAAATCATACTAAATACTCACCATTCTGTCTGCTCATTATAATCATGATAACACAACACCTGTGCCAATTCTACTAGGATAAAAGCTCTTTCATGGACCCATTGGCTCCCTTCTGAACATATATCTAGGAGGTCACAGATCACATTGAAACGCTCTTGGCCAGTGTCAACTCGCAGAGTTTTGTATGTCTTTAGTTCCTCCAACAGGACTTTCACAAGGATCTCGTCATCTAAGTGATACTCTTCAAGACCTTCCTTCAGAGTCCTATAATGAATATACAAACCAAACAAGAACAGAAATTAAAAAGGTGTAAAAAGCAAAGACATGCAGCTTCTGTCAACTGCACAGTTACACTGTGCTTCACGCAACATTTTGAGGGCCTCATGTCATAAATGGACAGGGATACTCATTTCACTGTAAAACAGGGGTCTTCAAACTTGGCCCTTTTATGACTAGTGGACTTCAACTCCCAGAATTCCTCAGCCAGCGTGCCTGGCTGAGGAATTCTGGAAGCTGAAGTCCACAAGTCATAAAAGGGCCGCGTTTGAAGACCCCTGCTGTAAAACATTTTTTGTCCGTTTGGTTTGTTTTATGGATTTTTTTATAACACTTATTTTTTTTAAGATACAAGCTTTCTTCATCAAGAGAGTGCTTTAAAACTGATACTTTTCAGTATCAGCTTTTTCTACTGATAAAAACTTTCAGTTTAGGGTCCCCTCCCTATAGTCACAGAAGATAGCAGTGACTCTAGCCAATCTTGGCAGACTTTGAAAAAGCCAAGTAGACTTGGATCTCACTAGTAATTGGATGGAAAGCCCTCAGAAAAACATAGGGTTATAGGTTACACTGATGTTCCAGAAGTTGGCAACTACGACTCCCTCTTGAACTCTTGCCTAGAGGTTCAAAAAGGGAACAGACACTGAGTTTGCTTCATGCTCAAAAGGACAGATTCAGACACAGGAGAGGTTATGACATGCAAAATAATCCTAATGTCATACTCCTAGGGTACTAATAATTAAAGCTGCAATTTTCCCTTGTTTAATTTTTAAAAAGAAAAGAAAAGCTTCACTCTGTGACCAGGTCAATAAGCATGTGTGGATTCCGGAAAGGCAATATTTATTTATCCAATTTTGAGGTTGCCTGACTTTAATGATTCTGGGTGGCTACAGAAAAAAAAAGTATAAGAAATCACAGGAAGAAGAAAACTTGGAAAGACTAGATGGTTAGAAGGCAAAAAAGTAATGAAAAGAGATGATTAGCAAGTGTTGGAGAAGTAAGGGAATTCAGAGAAAGTGAACGCAGAAAGTGGCAAGAAAGAGGAATCTGGGAGAGAAATGGAAAAGGCAAGAAAAAAAAAGTGGTGAAAGTCTTGGGAATCAATTGCAAGGAGGCATTTGACACTGCATTAAACCACCTGTCCCATGTTCCCACTTCTTGCTCTTTTTGATGCAAAAGGCAATCAGTTCTGAACACTCCATTGTTAAAAAGTACTGGGAAGGGATCTTCTTCCACCAAACATGAATTTATTTGCATGGCTCTCTACCCACAAATAGAAAGAATGGTCTACTCTTAAGTAGCCTTATTAAATAGCAATCCACCATAAAAATATCTGGCTAGTTAAGGCACCAAATAGCACTCTTTCCAAATTTATCTTGCCAGCTCGCATTTGCCTCAGCTGAAATGGCCAGTGCTGAAGGACACTGGAATCTGGGACCTTTCAAGTATAACTTCCTCAGTCCTATGGCATTTCCATGAATAAGCGGCTTCTTTTTGCTGGATAGGCCCTGAAGGGAGAATGACTCATTCTAAAAATGCAAAACATCCCAAACATGGAATATTAGTATCAGATGGACTGTGCACATATATTTTGAATGTATTGGGTTCATACATAGAACAAAACAAGGGTGTTTCTTTGACACTCAAAAAGCTGTTATTTGTGGCAGAAATGCTTTTGGTGGGGGGGGGGAAGAGGGTGAGGGAGCCAGATATTATTTGCAACTGAAGGGAGGACGGCAGTGAGAATGTTATGGGAACAAGACAGTCAGCTCTACTATGCTGGGACATTGAAAGTGGCAGCATGGAGCTAACGAGGAGAAAGGAAGAAGAGATATCAGAAGACTTGGGGCTAAGGAAGTCTGAAATATGCCATGTTGGAAAGTCAGCAGCTGAGGGGAGACAAGGGAGGGAAAATGCTGGAAAAATTAGGAGGCTGATAAGTTAGTGGAATGTTACACTGGAAGCTGCTGAAAGGAGGAGGGGAAGCACATATCAGCCTTGCCCTACCTGACCTGTAAAATCACTCCAGGATCCCTTGTAAGTTTTCATAAGACTGAAATCTGGAACCACCAAAACATTCCCAAGTTTTATTTCAGGAAAACATGATGGACTTGAAAAAGGTCTGCTGAATTTTCAAAACAGAGTGATTTATTCTGGGTTTGAAAACAAAATGAATCTTGTTTTGTGCACAGCTCATGGCCAATTTTGAATGATAAAAAATCTCCCTCTTTTTGAGGGAGATGGATGGTACAGAAGTGTGCAAAATAAATAAAGTATATTTTTAATTATTAAAAAAGGAAAACAAGAGACTCTTCCCACAGAACAAAACTTTAAATGGCAAGAGAGGGAAACATCAGCCTCATTACTTTTAGTTTACTAGGATGGCAGGAAACAAAAAATAACAATTCCTAATAAAAATATATATATAAACTATTCCGATATTGCCAGTTCTGAATAAGAGACCTAATCTTTAAATCATTTCTTACTTCAGCCTCAAATTATCAGCCCCATTTTTACTGGCATCCATCTTGACTTTGACCCAGGAACAGACAGGCTCCACCACCTGTTCTGTGATCTTGCTGTGATGAGAAACCAACCATAGGACCACAGTTTGAAGACCCTCCTCTAGTAAGTCCAGCTTCCTGTAGTTTTCTACTTGCAGCTTAAAGCAGTTATGTAGCTGGAAAGAGAAAGACAAACATTCAGGGTGGCAAAGAGAGACTCCTCCAGCTGCCCAGAACATTAGAAGCTCCCCGCATATCAAACAACTGTGAATTATAAGCCTTTGCTTAAATTGCTAAGCTGCTCTAGGAATTCAGTGCTCAATGAAATTTTATTTATTTATTTATTATTGGGACTTATATGCCGCCCTATCTCCCGAAGGACTCAGGGCGGCTAACAATAACATACAATAATACAGAAGTTAAAAGAAAATTAAATTAATGGCCCTTGTAGAATAAATTAAAATTAAAATTAAAATAAGTTAAAAATTACAGTTAAAAATTAAAACCATAATTAAAATCCCTGTCAGTCCAGGTCAGCCAGGTGGAAAAGGAGTGTTTTGAGGCAGCGGCGAAAGGACTGGAGATCTGGGGCCATCCGAAGCTTAGGGGGGAGCTGGTTCCATAGGGCTGGCGCTCCCACAGAGAAGGCCCTCCCCCTGGGGGTCGCCAGCCGACATTGTCTAGCCAACGGTACCCTGAGGAGGCCTTCTCTGTGTGAGCGCACTGGGCGATGGGAATTCATTCCCGGCAGCAGATGGTCCTGCAAGTATCCCGGGCCTAAGCCATGTAGGGAAATGGGATTGGGATGTCAGGCAGAGGTAGCTATCCCAATTTTTATGTATTTACTTGGTAAATTTACATAACTGACCATCTCACATGCATGATTCTGAGCAGTGCACACAGTTAACATAAAATCACAATAAAACAAAACTAAAAACATAATAAAAATCATTTAGCCATACTAAAAACAATAACAAATTAATAAGCCCTAAGGAATTTCAAGCTCTTTATGGTGATTAGACTTTAAGCAACTATGTCAGAGTTTCCGTCTTGGCCAAAAGATCTTTGGATATTACCGTATTAGTTAAATCCCTGAATTTCAGGCAAGCTAACGAATCCAAATACAAGAGTGAAGGGAATGACTAGATATAGATATAATGCAATGGCAGACCCATGAAATTAGTCCAGGGAAATGAAATCAAGAAAATTATCCAGGAAAGTAATGGACAGTGTATTGAAGAGGGATATGGTTAACCAAACTGATTATGACTGTAAAATAATCAGAGGCCTCCTAGAAGCATTTTTCTCGGTACAGGTAGCCCTCAACTTACGATCATTCGTTTAACAATGGTTTGAAGTTACAACAGCCTCAGAAAAAGTGAGGGGTGGTGGGTCCTCAACATTACAACTGCTGCTCCACCCCCACAATCACATGATCACAATTCCGCTGCTTGGCATCGGACTCATATTTACAACAGTTGCAGTTGTGGTCACATGACTGCAATTTGTAACTTTCTCAGTTAGCTTCCAACAAGCAAAATCACTTGAGAAAGCTGGATTTGCTTAGCGACCGGTGATTATTCACTTAACAGTTTTAACAGTAAAAATAGTTAAAACATCTTTGTTAGCCATATAAATATAGAGTTATATATTTAAGATAAAATTAAAAATTCTCTAAATAAATTCATTCGAATTTGTTTTGGTATATGCGGGGACAGCGATATGACTTACATTTTAAGTAAGCATCCACAGGTTCTGTCTAGAAAAGAGTGATTTCCTAAAACCCTTCACTAAGTTGAAAACCTAGGATTCATTTCTTTAGTAAAATAGTAGGCTTAAGACCCTGGTCATATAAAATTAGAGCCTGTCTCAAAAATAACAAATCAACAGTCTTATTTCATAAGGTAGTTCCTGTGCCCAACACACCACTCTCATTTCATGCTATAGCCTTCATTCAGACTATAAGGATACTTAATTACCTTTTCTGGGGGCAGGTCTGTACATTTGGCCTTTTTGACTAGCCATCCACAGAATTGCCCCATTATGGAGTTAGATTCTACATACATCTTATGAGAATAGAATCTATAGGCCAATCGGGATACACAGTATGCTGTAAGAAGAACAAAAAACATTTGTAATGATTAATAAATCTACTTTAACTAGTATTTCCTCAAGGAAACTGTATGTTGTAATAAACCTCATTAAACAAACAATAAGTTGTTTCCAGTTTCCTGAGTGAAAATAAGATTTGTATCAAAGCAATGTATTGATTTAACCAAGAAAATAACATTTGTTCTTTCTGAGAAGGTTCATATATCATGCTAGGCCACAGATAGATCTCAAGCTGTTTCTAAATGAATAAATCAAGTAATCTATATTCATTCCTGAGACTGGTGATCTATTTTGGTAATCTAAACTGCCATCCAAAAGGGGAGGTAGGTAAAATGAGGACCCAGATTGTTGGGGGCAATTAAGCTGACTTTGTAATAATGCTGCTTGGGGGTGTGTGTGTGAAAGCCCTAATAAGCAGGCATATACATAGAATGAAGGCTACTGCTAAGCTTGTAAGCCGCCCTGAGTCATGGAGAAGGGCGGGATATAAATGGAATTAAAATAAATAAATAAATAAAATTATCTAAATCAAAGGAAGCCTCTCATGACTTTCTTTGTAGCTTCCAAAAGAGCAGTACAATGCCCTATCTGTCTGCCTTTTTACTGACAACTGGGAATATAAGCGACCTATTCTGAACACTAACCTGAGAGATCCAGATATTCAGCCTGCTCTGCCTTAGGGAGTTCT
>NC_138203.1:134565929-135030929 GCF_964194415.1 Vipera berus
GGTTGGGGTTAGTTTTTCGGGTTTAGGGTTAGGATTAGGGTTAGGGTTTAGGGTTAGGGCTAGGGTGATGGTTCTTAATTTCTTCTTTTTTCTTTTTCTTTTTTCCTTTACCATTGTTTTCCTTTCCTTTTTCTGTTTTTTCCTTTTTCTTCTTTTTCTTCTTTCTTTTCATTTTCATTTCTTTCTCTTTCTCTTTTCTTTTGCTTTTTGTTTTCCTCTTTTCTATTTTTCCTTTTTCCTTTTCCTTTCATGTTTCATTTTTTCCTTTTTTCTTTTTTTCCATTTTCCCTTTGGTTTTTCTTTTTTTTTGTTTTCTTGTTTTCTTTATATTTTCAATTTTTCTTTTTTATTATTAATTTCTTCTTATTCTTTTTCTTTTGTCTTTTCTGTTTTTTTCTTTTCCTTTCTTTTTCCTATTTTACCTTTTTTCTTTTATTTGCTTCTTCCTTTTCTTTTTTCTTTTTCCTTTTTTCTTTCTTTTTCCTTATTTCTTTTACCTTTCTTTTTTCTTTTTTCTCTTCTTTTTATTTTTGTTTTGTTTTTCCTATTAATTTTTACTTTTTATTTTTTCCTGTTTCTTTTTTCTTTTTTCCTTTCCTTTTCTGGTTTTTTTCCCTTTTTATTTTTTTTTATTTTTGCTTTTTCATTTTCTTTTTAAATTTCTTTTTCTTTTCTTTTTTTCTTCGGTTTCAGGTTTAGGTTAGGGTTAGGGTTTAGGGTTTAGGGTTTAGGTTTTAGGGTGAGTGTTAAGATGAGGGTTCTTAATTTCTTCTTTTTTCCCTTTTTTAATTATCTTTCCCTTTTTCTTTTTTCTTTTCTTATTTCCTTATTTCCTTTTATATTTCTATTAATTCTTTTTCTTTTTTCTTCCTTTTTTCTTTTTTTTCTTTTCCCTTTTTTCTTTTTTCATTTTCTTTTGTTTTTCCTATTCCTTTTTCTTCCTCTTTCTTTTTTCTTATTAATTTCTTTTTTCTTTCCCCTTTACTTTTTCTTTAATTTCTTCTTTTTCATTTTTCCTTTTCCTTTTTTCTTTTTTTCCATTTTTCCTTCTTTCCCTTTTCATATTTTTTATTTTTTCTATTTCACTTTTTCTTTTTCCTTTCATCTCATTTTTTCTTTTCTCTTTTTCCTATTATTCTTTTGTTTTCTGTTTTCTGTTTTTATTATTTTCTTATTATTTTTCTCTTTTTTGTTTTTCTTTCTTGTTTTTCTTTCTTTTTTTCTTTATATTTTCACTTTTTTCTTTAATGGGAAAAAGAAGATAGAAAAATGAAAATGGAAAAGAAAAAAGGAAAGGAAAAAGAAAAGGAAAAGGAAAAAAGAATAGAAAAGGAAAAAAGGAAAAGAGAAAAGAGAAAAAGCAAATAAAAAAACAAAAATTGATGAAGAAAGGAAAAAAGAAAAAGGAAAAAGAAAAAGGAATTAATAAGAAAAAGAAAAAACAAAAATATGAAGACAAGAAAAAAGAAAAAGGAAAAGGAAAAAAGGAAAAAGGAAAAAGGAGAAGAAAAAGCAAAAAGAACAGGAAAAATATAAAAAATTAAAAGAAAACGAGAAAATGAAAATAGAAAAAGAAATAGAAAGGAAAAAAGAAAAATGGGAAAAAGTTAAAAGTAAAAGAAGAAATTAATAAGAAAAATAGAAAAAAGTAAGAAAAAAGAAAAAAGTAAGAAGAAAAAAGGATTGGAAAAAGAAAACAGAAAATGAAAAAAGAAAAATGGGAAGAAGAAAAAAAGGAAAAAGAAAAAAGGAAAAGGAAAAATTCGTACAAATATAAAATGAAAAAAGGAATTAGAAAAAGAAAGGGAGAACAAAAAAGGAAAGATAATTAAGAACCCTAACCCTCACACTTACCCTAACCCCTAATATCTAACCCTAACCCTAACAGTAACCCTTAACCTGAACCCTAACCCTAGACCCGAACCTGAAACCAAAGAAGAAAAAAAGAAAAAGAAGAGAAAAAAGAAAAAAGAAAATGAAAAAGCAAAAAAGGGAAAAAGAAAAAAAGGTAAAACTAAAACAAAAAATGGAAAAACGAAAAAAAGAAAAAGGAAAGGAAAAAAAGAAAAAAGAAAAAAGGAAAGGAAACAAGTAAAAAAAGTAAAAATTAATAGGAAAAACTAAAAAATGGAAAAAGAAAATGAAAAAGAAAGAAAAAAGAAAGGAAATAGAAAAAGAAAAGAAAGAAAAAAAATAAGAAAAAAGAAAAAAGAAAGCAAATAAAAAGAAAAAAGGTAAAAAAGGAAAAAGAAAGGAAAAGAAAAAAGAAAAAAGAAAAAGGAAAA
Source organism: Vipera berus (assembly GCF_964194415.1). NCBI lineage: Eukaryota > Metazoa > Chordata > Lepidosauria > Squamata > Viperidae > Vipera > Vipera berus. The sequence goes on from NC_138203.1 coordinate 134,568,215, forward strand.
TGGAAAAAGAAAAATGAAAGGAGAAAGGAAAAAGGAAAAAGAAAAGGAAAAATAGAAAAGAGGAAAACAAAAAGCAAAAGTAAAGAGAAAGAGAAAGAAACAAAAATGAAAAGGAAGAAGAAAAAGAAGAAAAAGAAAAAAGAAAGAAAACAAAACAAATGGTAAAGGAAAAAAGAAAAAGAAGAAATTAAGAACCCTAACCCTAACCCTAACCCTGAACTCAAACCCTAAACCTTACCCTAAACCCTAAACCTAACCCGAACCCTAAACCCAAACCCAAACCTGAAATAAGGAAGAAAAATGAAAAAAGAAACAAAAAAAGAAAAAAGTGAAAATATAAACAAAAAAATAAAAAGAAAAAAGAAAAAAATGAAGAGAAAAAGAAAAAAGAAAGAGAAACGAAAATAAAAGCAAAAAACAAAATCAATAGAAAGAAGAAAACGAAGAAAAAGGGAAAAGGGAAAAAGGAAAAAGAAAAAAGGAAAGGAAAAAATGGAAAAGGAAAAAAGGAAAGAAAAAAGAACAAACAAAAAGCAAATGAAAGAAAAATAAAAATAAAAAGGAAATGAAAAAGTGTAAAGGGAAAAAGAAAAAGGGAAAAGGGAAAGAAGGAACAGGAAAAAAGAAGAAATTAATGAAAAAGGAGAAAAAAGTGAAAATATAAAAAAGAAAAAAGAAAAAAGAAAAAGAAAAAATAGGAAAAAGAAAACGAAAAAGAAAATAATGAAAAAGAAAAAAGAAAAAAGAAAAAGAAAAAAGCAAATGAAAGAAGAAAAAAGAAAATAAGGAAAAGGAAAGGAAAAGAAAAAAGAAAAGGCAAATTAAAAAGAAAAACGAAACAAAAAAGAAAAAAAATGAAATGAAATAAAAAAGAAAGAAAAACAGGAAAAAAGAAAGGAAAAAGAAATGAAAAGAAAAAAGGGAAAATAGGAAAAAGGAAAAAGGAAGAAAGAAAAAGATAAAGAAAAAATTAATAGAAAAAAGGGGAAAAAGGAAAAGGAAAAAAGGAAAGGTAATAGAAAAGAGGAAAAGGAAAAAGAAAGAAAAAAGAAAAAAGAAAAGTAAAAATGGAAAAAGCTAAAAGAAAAATAATAAAAAGGAAAAGAAAAGAAAAATGAAAAGAAAAAAGAGAAAAGGTTCATTTTTTCTTTTTTTCTTATTAATTACTTTTTCCTTTTTCTTTTATTTTTCCTTTCCTTTTTCTTTTTCTGTTCTTTTTCTGTTTCTGTTTCTACACCTGCTTCTTTATTAATTGCATTAATTCCCATTAATAGCAATAGCACTTAGACGTATATACCCCATCATAATGCTTTACAGCCCTCTCTAAGCAGTTAGCATATTGCCCCGAACAATGTGGGTCCTCATTTTACCAACCTCGGAAGGATGGAAGGCTGAGTCAACCTTGAGCTGGATCAAACTGCTGGCAGTTGATAGAATTAGCCTGCAAGGCTGAATTCTAACCACCATATATATAAACCAAGTTTATATATATATAAACTTAGTCATTACCTCCGGTAAGGTTAACAGCACACTTGTGCATAAGGGTCAAGGAAAGGAGGGATTTTTCTTTCATCACAATACTTCTCTATTTGGAGGTGAAGGACACTGTAACTCATGTAATGGTTTCTCCAAAGTTCTAATGAATTATGTGATTTCAGAAAGATTTTGGTGAATAAAGTAGCCTCACTAGGAGGGGCACATTAATGTTATCAACTCTAACCCAGAAACTGATCCTGGTTCATCTCAGGTTTGGAATATTTCTTCCACAGAACGAGATTGGAAAGATCCAATCCATCCTATATCAGTAATTTAGGATTGTACCAGGCCCTCGCCTTCAAACTTTTACCTCCTCAACTCATACAATAACTGATTGTAACAACATAACAAAGAAAAGCTGTAACTGAGTGTTGGTATTTACATTGCCCAAATGAAAAGAGAATTCCAGTTGTGACTGAGTCTCTGCTTAGACTTCAATTGCTTGAGACTGAAGCATTTTGAGATAAGCAGAATTGTCTCAAAATATCCCAATTCTAACAAAATGAAAAACAACCTTCCTCGTGGTAAGCTTGGAAAAAGCTTCTTTCATGAAACATGAACATCATTTTCTCCTACAATGAGACATAATGGAGTCTGAGAGTATTGAGTGTACTGTTACAACACACTTAATGGGACAATGGGAGGTTAATGTGTTACGTTTCGGGATCGGTGAGACATTGACGAGGCGTTTGGTGAAAACAGCAACACGTTTATTAAGTTAACACAGAAGCGAGTGTGAACTGCCACTAAGCTTCTATTTATATGGATCACTGCTAGGCGGCGGCCAATAGAATTAAAGCAGTCTTCCCGCTTAAAACACAAATAACAACTTTGGAGTTTGAACAGACACAATAGTTAACTAACAATAATGGTTTCCAAGTATTTTACACCAATACATAACACCCCTTCCTCCTAGATGGTTCACAGTCTCAAGTATTGAACATAGTCCTGCAAATACTTTGGTGGCCTTTTCGACTGCTCCAAACATCTCGGAACTGCTGGAGGTTCCCAGTCTACCAGCTCGCCTGCCAGGCTGGGTAGACCAGTGTTCTGCGACCTGTTTGCATTGGGTCGCCCTGAGTCTTTTTGGCTGGTCTGTTCCAATAGACCCAAGCCAAAAGTCCATTGGTGGAACAGTTCCCACTGAGCTGGAAATCAGAGCCATCTGCCAATTCGGCTCAGTGGGTATAGACTCTGCGAGTGGGGGTAAATTGCTGACCGCAGACACACACACACACCTGTTTCTTCTGCTGGGAGTCTTGTTGGAGTATGCAGACTCTGCTAACGGGCCGCTGTCATGCTGCCCCTGGGTCAGGGTTTCACGAGAGTCTTGGGCCAGCAACTGGTTCGCTAGCCTCCAATGCAGTTGGTTGATGTGCCGTCGGAGCACTCGACCGTCTTCCTGAGCCACTTCATAAGAGAGTGGCCCTGACACCTTAGCAACCACAGCTACCACCCACAGTGCCCCTTAACCATAATTCTGGGCCCAAACCCAGTCACCAACTTGCAAACTTCATGGTGGTTTTGGTTGTGCTGAGTCCGATGCAACTCGGTCTGGATGCAACTGATCTAACTTAGTGATCAAGTGCCATCCCCATCTAAGTTCTGCTGGGCTTCTGCCCGTGGAAGTGCAGGGGGTCGTGTGTTGCAGAGTAAAAAGTCAGCCAGCCCGTTCTGCCAGTCTCCGGTTACGATCCTCTTTAAGGATTCTTTGGTCAGTCAGACCATGCGTTCTGCTTGGCCATTTGAGGTCGGGTGAAAGGGGGACAAAGTGGCGTGCCTAATCAAGTTAGTCCTCAGAAAAGACTGGAATTCTGCAGCAGTAAACTGAGCCCCATTGTATGAGACTAGCACGTCAGGTAGCCTGTGCATGGCAAAGATCCTGCACAGTTCCTCGGTGGTCCTGGCAGTAGTCATAGTTGGGACGGGTGCAACCTCTAACCACTTAAGAGTGACTGTCCACCACAATGAGGAACTGCTGTCCCTGAAATGGTCCTGCAAAATCGATGTGGATTCTTGACCACAGGGCTTGTGTGGTTTCCCATCAGTGGACTGGGGCATGAGGCATTTCTGGCCTGGACTGCTGGCAAGTGTAGCAACTGTGTACCTGGGCCTCAATATTCAACCCTGGCCACCACAGGTAGCTTCTCGCGAGTGCCTTCCTCCGGACTATTCCTGGATATCCCTCATGCAGAGACTCTAAAACCCTGGGCCTTAAGGAGCTCGGGACTATGACGTGACTCACGACTCCCCCAAAGAATGCAGCCTTTATGAGCTGAAAGCTCATCTTTCCTCCCATAAAAACTTTGGAAGTTTGGCCCCGGACTAATGTCTGGCCATCCTGTGTACACCCAGTTCAAAATGCAGCTTAGCATTTTGTTGGAGGCTGTCTCAGCAGCCACATCCCCAGCATGAAGGGGAGACTCCAGCAAATCCTGAATAGCCAGGATGCGTGCAGCCGGAGCGTGGTCTGGCTCTGAGTGTGGCAGGGGCAGCTAAGGCTATCTGTGTGGCTCATTTCTTTGCCCAGTTTGTGAATCAGGCTGTAATTATAAGCTGAAAGATAGACCACCTCAGCATCTGTGGAGATAGAATCTGAGGTGTTTGTTCGTGGTGAACAAACCTAGAAGTGGCTTGTGGTCCATGAAGACCATGAAATGGTGGCCGTACAAGTAGTCATGAAATTTCTCTTTGTCTATTTGGGCGTAGTTGCGTTCCGCCGAAGACAGAGTCCTAGAGTAATAAGTGATGGGAGTCTGCCTCCCATCAGCCATTAAATGGTTCAACACGGCCCCTACACCGTATGAAGATGCATCACAAGCAATACTGATAGGCAGATTTTTGTTAAAATATGTCAGCACCGAGTTAGACGTCAGCAGTGATTTGACTGCCAAGAAGCTTTCCTCGTGGACTCTCGTCCACTGCCACTGTGCCTTTTTGTCCAAGACCCTGTGTAATGGCTCTGCCACTGCGGCCTTGTGTGGAAGGAAGGAATGATAAAAGTTGAGTAGCCCTAAGAATGCCTGAAGCTCCCCTTTGACTTAGGACTGGGAGCCTGCTGAATTGCTTTAAGCTTTGATTCCACTGGGTGAATGCCTGTGGCATCTATGCGGAAACAGAGGAACTCGGTTGAATCTACCCTTATCTTGCATTTTTCCCTTTTCAGTTTCAACCCTGCTTTGTGGAAACGCTGAAGAATGGCTTTGAGCTGTTCTCCCAATATTTCTACTGACTCCCCAGCTATGAGGACATCATCTAAATAAGGGCACACCCCTGGAATGCTTTCTAGTGTGCACTCCACCACACTCTGGAAAAGCTACACTGAACCCAAATTGTAGGTGTCTTACCCTGAAAGCTCCCCTGTGGGTGACTATGGTCTGAGCTTCTGCCGTGGCATCATCCACGGACAGTTGTTGGTAAGCTTGGGCCAAATCTAATTTGGCAAATACATGACCTTCATGTAGTGACGCCAGAATATGGCTGACTACAGGCACCGGATATGCATATTGTTGAAGTGCTCTGTTTATAGTGCACTTGTAATCCGCGCATATGCACACCTCCCCATTGACTTTAAATGTTGTAACCATGGGTGTCTCCCACACACTGCTATCTACTGGCTGCAACACGCCTTGTTGCACCAGCTTGTCCAGCTCTGTGTCTATTTTTGGTTTTAGGGCAAAAGGCACTCTGCGAGGCTTGATCCTGATGGGGGTTATGGTTGGATCAAGGTGGAGAACAATTGGAGGTCCCTTGTACTTGCCTAAGCTAGGGCTGAAAACATCAGCAAATTTCTGGCAAACTGCCGACAGGTCTGCTGCATGCGTTCTGTTAATGCCAGTCATGTGAATGCCCAGGGCATTGAACCAGTCTAAGCTGATGAGGCTTGTGCAGTGGCCTTTGACTACCACAAAGTCGAGTGGACCCTCAAACTCTTTGAATTGAACCTTGAGCATAGCTTCTCCCTTAACTGCTACGCGGGAATTTTGGAAGTCCGTTAACAGCAGATTTGATGGCTTGAGTGTAACTCTTTTGCCTCTGCAGTTGCAAATGTTGTTAAAAGTTCTTTAAGAAATTATGGAGAGGGCTGACCCTGTGTCCAGTTCCATGTGGCAGGGAATTCCTTGAAGCTTGACTTTAAGCCTAACCTTTTCTTTAAGGGGGCGATGGACACCTGTTCTAAAAACACTCCTTCTATTGGAGCAATAACCAACTCTGTTCTGCCCTGAGCACCCCGTACCTTTTCTGGGGAATTTTTCTTGTTGAATGTCCCTCTGGCGACCGTTACAGATGGCAGCAATGTGGCCTTGTTTGCCACATGCCAGGCACATTGCTGTACAGAACCTGCACTCCGAACGCCTGTGACTGCCTCCACAGCCCACACATCGAGTGAAGGGAACTGCCTTCTCAGATGGCCGCTGCCCTCGTTCTGGCAGCTTCCTCAGCCGGTCAATCTCACTGTCCATGTCAGGGTTGTCGGCTCTTTTGGCGTCCTCATGGTGGACAGTTTCTGGGCTGGGAGTGTTCTTGGAGAGCCGTAAGGCTTTGACGGCTCCCCCAGCAGCTTCTTTGGCCATTACCTCTTTCAGGGCATCCTGGAATGTCAGGGTTTCCTTCGCAAACAGTTTCTGCTGAAGGTCTGTGTTCCTCAACCCGCATACCAAACGGTCTCTCTGTCTTTCTTCAAGGTCTGTGAAATTGCAGAGCCGGGACGCCTGTCATAACGCGGCTATAAATTCTGCTCCCTTTGCTCAAACGCATGTCCCCATGCAGTGACGGAGAGCTTTGGCTCAAAATGTTCCTTAAGCTTTTTCTTGAACTTGGAGTAGGCGACCGACTCTAGTGTAGCTGGAGCAACTAGGTTTTCAGCTATATCGAATGTCGCCTGGCCACACACGCACAGTGGTGTTGCGGCCTTTAAGCCATCTTTGCTAACTTGGTTAGCCTGCAGATAGTTCTCAACGCATGAAATGTACAAGCTCCACCTCTCGGGATACGACACGTCAAACTCCAACAGCTTGCCAACCTTGGCCATGGTAAGCTGTTGCTGACCTCTCAATGCCTTGTGCTGCTAAGGGCTTCTGTGTTGATCCTAGGGACAGATCCTTAGGATGTGGGTGCCTCCAGCATGGCTTGCTGGCAGGCAGAGGGGGGAATGTGGTTACTACCAGGGCGCTCATGCCTGGTCTTACCCCTAATGACTTCTGGCTCTCTCCTCCTTGGCAACACATCCCACCTTCATCGCCACTGTTATGTTTCGGGATTGGTGAGACATTGACGAGGCGTTTGGTGAAAACAGTAACACGTTTATTAAGTTAACACAGAAGCGAGTGCAAAGTGCCGCTAAGCTTCTATTTATACGGATCACTGCTAGGCGGCAACCAATAGAATTAAAGCAGTCTTCCCGCTTAAAACACAAGTAACAACTCTGGAGACAAGCAGTCTGGAGTTTGAACAGACATAGTAGTTAACTAACAGTAATGGTTTCCAAGTATTTTACACCAATATTTAATATGTGTTTATCAAAATGCCCAGAAGTTAATTGACTCAATAATTAACTTCAATAGAGTTAGATTTAGCTCTGAAAGACACTGAGCATGCACCAAAATTCAGGACAGATTATTTTCTCACTGCTCCTGCTGGTCAGTGAAGAAGGGCTGCTGATGTTTTGAAGCCTTACAAGTACTTTCCTAGCTGAAGATCTTGTGCATATTAGACGTTTTGAATCAGTTAGCATGACTTGTGTGCTGCTAAAACCACTGAAAAGCAACTTGACTGGGTGGATGAATGTGTTTCTCTGTATTTTTTTTCTAGCTCTATGGCTAGGCCTTTGATGGAGGCCGGATCTGCAGAAGTTGGCAGGTGCAGATTATTGGAGGAGTAAATTAGTTGTGGTCTAGATCAAGCCACAGTCAAAGGCAAGGTACAGGAGTCGTTTGAATATCTGGCAAAAGCTTCGCTTGATGCCTCTTTTTTAATTTCAAAAAGTTGACAGAATATCAATGGTAGATGAGCTCAAATATAATTATTTAGCCGTGCCTTCCTTAAAAGCACCATGAACCCCACCCTCTTCAAATTATTGGCAAGCCACAGAGAAATCTATATTTCAACAAATGTGGAAAAACTTTTAAAGACTTAAAAGAAGAGGAGCTATTACAGGTTTGTACAACTCAGACAAATTGCCACCAATAATGTTGTTTGTGTAATATTCTTGGCACATTAACAATTTTTATTGCTTTTAGGCTCTTTTGAAATCAATTCCATTACCACTTTTTAAAAATTCTACCTGATTAGCAGGACAACATAGTGAGTACAATATGAAGCAGATGTTCCAGATAGTTGGATGCAAAAATGCCACATTTGTTAAAAAATCTCACTGGACTAGCTAATCCAATTGTAATCTTTATTATTATTTATTTTATTTTATTTATTTATTTTATTTTAATTCCATTTATATCCCGCCCTTCTCCGAAGACTCAGGGCGGCTTACAAGCTTAGCAGTAGCCTTCCTTCTATGTATATGCCTGCTTATTAGGGCTTTCACCCCCCCCCCAAGCGGCATTATTACAAAGTCAGCTTATTGCCCCCAACAATCTGGGTCCTCATTTTACCTACCTCGGAAGGATGGAAGGCTGAGTCAACCTTGAGCCTGGTGGGATGCGAACCTGCACTAATTGCAGGCAGCTGGTGTTACTTAAGGAGGCATTAGCCCACTGCTCCACCAAGGCTTCTTAATTTAAGAAGTCAAGGGGCTATAGTAACAGAGTTCTCCATATTTAGCCTCTCATGTTTATGTTTAACATAATGTTTTTGGCTCCTAAATCCTTAATATGTGCATAGACATATATTTGGAATTGGATTCTTGATGTTGTTTTGCCAACATCAGCTTGTAAAATGTGATTCCATTAGGCAGCAGTCCAAAAACTGTCCCTGACAAAATACTTGTTTTGTATAATAGTAATTCTATTGATTGACTGCCAACATTTCAGTCTCTGTTATGCTAACAGCAATTAATCTACTGCAGATATTAGCTATCTCCCTGCTTTAGAAATATCTTGGCTGATCTCTGCTGTTCAAGATCCTCTTAAAGATCAGCTCCTATATCTTCATCTGGGAATTGGAGGTACAATCTGCCTGGCCAATGCAAGACGGGTGGCTAGATTCTGTGAAAGAGGGGATATTAACAGTTAGCAACATTATTTTCTCAAAAATCAGTCCTGCAGAAATGAAGGTTCTTTTACATTTCTTCTAATATTTGCCTGGAAACTGTAATCTGCTCTGTATAAAGGTAGACAAGTGTGCCAGTGGACAATTTCATTGGCACTCACCAGCCTTCCTTTTAGTTTTTAAGATACTTTTAGCTAATATAAATTAAACAAGAATCTGGCATTGGCAAAGCATAAACCTTCACCATTATTTGCAAGAATATTGGGGGCTTCTCCCAGCCATCTGGAAAAAATAAAAATAGTGTGTGTATGAGGTCATTGCAGCCCAGGGTTTAACGTGTTAGGAACAACTGCAATGAAAGGGACATGATTAAAAGAGCTACATTATTCTGATGAAGGGAATGTAGGTTTTTTCCCCCACCACAAACCTGGTGCAAACCAATGTTGATTTCAAATATTGTGAAAAGCCAGGACTTGTTTTAGTCAAACTCATTTTTGGAATGCCTGATTCACACACAAAATACACTTGAATTCACAAACTAGAATGGCTGAACTTACACATAATTTAACTTTAATTTAATATAATTGATTTGTTATAATTGCCAGCCCCATTAGATTGTGGGCAGCTTACAACACCTAGAAAACAGTAAAAGCAATTAAACACACATCAAGAGGTAGTATGGACTAAAACATCCAGAACAATAAACCATACAGGGCACATACCTCAAAGATCCCACAAATACATTAACCCCACATCTGGAACACAGGCAGGTCTTAAATGCTTTCTGGAATGTGAGGAGACAGGATCAACAGGGATGGCCTACTTCAGTCCACAAGATGGCAGAAGGGATGTGGAGTGCATCCACTCTATCTGAATGTATGGGTGGGCAGAAACAATTGGAGACAGTTGTCCCTCAGATAACTGGATCCTGAATCAGGAACGGCTTTATAGATGACAATCAGCACCTTGAAGTACACCAAGGAGTGTACTGGCAACTATTGTGGCTTGCGTAGCAGCTGTGACATATGTGAAGTGTCCCTTATTGCTCACACCATGGTATCTTGTACCAGTTGTACCTGCCAGATGGTTTTCAAGAGCAGCCCCATAGGCAGCACATTGCCATTGTCTAGTTGTGTGTTGGCCAGGGAACAAGTGACGACCTGAAGGACTTTCTAGTCAAATAAAAGGCACAGCTGGTGAACAAGATGAAGTAAGATGAACATCACGGTAAGCAAAAGCGAAATACATGTGGTGTGAACCCAGTACTTTTGCTGCGGTTCTAACCTCTTTACGTTAACACATTTTGACTAAAATATTTGGAATGGTGCTTCACTCAATATATGAAGCCATCATGTGACTTTTTGGCTTTGACTTAGTATGCCGTGTACATCCAGATGCATTGTTTGTAATCCATAGTTCATAATTTGGCACATTTTATGAGCCCAGCCAATTAATGTTTATTTTATAAACCTGTATGGCAATAATGTTCCATTTTCAAAAGAATGCTTGCTATAATTAATATAATGGTATCTCCCAAGATTATCTTTCTTAGATAATCTTGGGAGATACTATTATACTAATTATAGCAAGCATTCTTTTAGACAATTCTTTAGATAAGCATTCTTTAGATAATCTCAGTAATTTTTTAGGTTTTTGCATATTTCAGATTGAATTTATAGTATCTGTAGGTATGTGTCAGAGATCAGTCTGACAAAAGCAGCATTGCCCTTTGATGATGGAAGCCTTTTTGTATATCATGACTTGACATGCACATTCAAAAGGGACAGAGTTGAGATGCAGTAGTGTTACTGATGTAGATTATCACCATAGAACCACATAATCTGAGGGGAACAAGAGCTCCTGTTTTAAACCCTGGAAGTCTCTGATCTTGGGACACAGCAACGCTTATAAATAGGAACCAGTTGCCAAGCATTTGAATGTTGATCACATGATCATGGGAATGCTGCAAAGATTTTAACAGTGAAAAACAATCATAAGTCACATTTTCCAGTGGCGTTGTAACTTTGAATGGTCACTAAATGAACTGTTGTAAGTCAAGGACTACCTGTACTCCTTTCTATTGCAGTCAAACTCAAAGCCAATATCCAGGCTGGAGTCCCACCAGGTTGTACTGCTCATCATAGCTTGTGATCCCTCCAATTGAGTGATAGTCCTCTTGCCTGCCTGTACAGGTAGTCCTGGAGTTACAACCACAATTAAGCTCAATCATTTATGTTGCTAAGTGAAACATTTGTTAAGTGAGTTTGCCCCATTTTACGACTTTTCTTGCCAGTTGTTAAGTGAATCATTGCATTTCTTAAGTTAGTAACATGGGTGTTAAGTGACTTTGCCTGTCAGATCACAAAAGTTGATCACATGACCCCAGGACACTGTAAGTCATAAATGTGAGCCAGTTGCCAAGCATCTGAATTTTGATCATGTGACCATGGAGATGCTGTAAGTTGAGGACTACCAGTAATAGCTGCCAATCTCCAAACGTCACCTCCACTTCTCCGTTTTGTATATCCTGTTTTCCTACATACACACACACACACACACACACACACACAGAGAGAGCGCAAGCAGCTTTAGTGTTCGCTTTTGTAAGAGGAGTGGAGGAAGGTGGGTGCCTGCATGGCTCAATTATTACAGGCAGCTGGAATGCCGCTGGTGTGGATGCTACTGTGTTTCCCTGAAAGTAAGACCTACCCCGAAAATAAGCCTAGCTTGATTTTTTGGGGGTGGGCCTAATGTAAGTCCTACCCCAGAAATAAGCAAGGTGCATGCCTAAAAGTCAAGCTAGGGCAGGGATGGGTGGAGCTTATTATTGGAGCCACACCTCCCATGGATCGACATTTACGTTGCTGGCCCACTTCTGTGGCCAAAGGAGCAGTTTCATTCTGCAGCTGAGAATGGAGCTTCGGCCTGCATTTCGCAGTCAGAGGCCTTTCCAGAAGCTGCTCCTTTGGCTGCAGAAGAAGTGAGCCGGCTGGGCAGGGCTATTGGTGCCGCTGCCGTGAGATGAGTGGAAAAGACACCCCAAAATAAGACCTGGTGCCTCTTTTGGAGGGACAAAAAAAAGACCAGGTCTCATTTTCAGGGAAAAACAGTAGTGAGTAAAGTTGTGACTGTATGTATGTATGTATGTATGTATGTATGTATGTATGTATGTATGTGGGAAGTAGAATGGGAAGCTTGGGTGTAGTAGTTTTTCCCAAGCGCAATCAGGAATCCTAGCATTTTCATGCAATATCTTGTTTTTCCTAATTGGTATTATTTTGCAAGCTGCAGAAATTCAGAATTTTGGTTATGACATCCAGATATATTGATGAAAGAGCTGAGACTCAACAATCATTTTGCAGCCATTACATTTGTCTCTTTAAGCAAGATTCTGCTGATTTCAGTCTTATTTTGGTGTTTACGGCAGTTCTACATTTAAGCCCACTTGACTTGATTGATGTTGCAGCTTACTCTGGACAATTTCTGAAACCTAGAACAATAAATAGGAAATAGACCAATCCTTTCTGTTTTCTTAGAAGTAAATTTTATTTTATTTATAAAATTTATTAGCCACCCATCTTAGCATAGGGTAACTCTGGGCAGCTTACAGTTACATATTAGTTAAAACATAAAATGTTAAAAACAAACATTAAAACTAAAGACACATGGGGAAGGCGGGGATGGAATGGGGAGGAGGTGGGATCTGTTCTTACTCAACCACCTCCATTGCACTGTTCCCCCACTGGGGCCCCAAGCCGACTGGCAAAGCCACGTGTTTAGACCCTTACAAAAAGATAGGAGGGTTGGGGCCAACCTCATATCGGGGGGGGCAAGATGTTCCAGAGGGCAGGAGCAACAGCAGAGAAGACCCTCCTCCTAGACCCCACCAGCTGGAATAATTGGACTGATGGGACCCACGGCATGCCTCCTCTGCTGGCACGAGTGGTACGGGCCAATCCCAATGAGGTGAGGCAGTCCTTCAAGTAACCTGGACCCATGTCATGAAGGGCTTTAAAGGGGATCACCAACACTTTTAGTAATCAGTGCAACTCATGGAGCATTCTTGGGGCCTCCAAAACTACCTGTGCTGCCACACCAGCTGTAGCTTCCAAATGGTCTTCAAGAGTAGCCCCATGTAGAGCTATTCAAGTTAAGTTTAGTGGGACTACTCCAGAAACCAAGATTACCACAAACATCCATGAAAATTCTTGGCTGGTTTTGCAACTCAGATAATAGGGGACTTTCCCCCCCCCCCTCTACTGAGCCCAAAGATCTGTAAACTGAATCTTCTGATAGTGGGAAGTGGAAGACAGGAAGGGCATAAGAAAAGCCATATTTCTGTCTTGTCTGCAACATCTTTCTGAATGGTGAATTCTCATTCCCAGCTTACCATTCATGCGTTTTGTTTTTTGAATCTGAAAGCCAAAGATTTGCTCATATCATGCTGTGTAATTGTTTGGTATTAATTCCACAAAAAGTCATAATATTGTGACTGAGCACCATCGGGGAATATGTCCTTTCCTATTCCTTTTTAAAAATATGTTAATATGCGCAATCCTGTAGAGAATAAGGAAGATAACACTGATGGAAATATACAAGAGCCATCAAAGCAAAGGAGGCTGAAACACTTTTTTAAGCCCTAAGAAAGGAAGGTAATGTTTGGAATTTGCTCAGGTGGACACTTTCCTGATTCACTCAAATATAAGAAGGGAGAAGACTTGCAAGTTTGTTAATATAGGCAATCTCAAAGTAGCCTTCTAGCTTTCCTGTAGAGTTGATATTCTAGTGTGGCTGACAAGTCCAATTATGTGTGTTTATTTGGAAGTAGAATTTTGTAAGTGATTCAGATGATTTACTTTTACATGAGTGCTTCTGGTAGTGTAGCATGCAGTTAACAAATGAAAAAAAATTGTAGAACTCTTTAATCATGAAAAAATTCCAGCACCTGTCATGTACCATATGCAAGCTGATATCTGTTCAGATTTTTTTTCATTCCAAACTGAAGCCAAGTTCTCTTGGGTGGGAGGTAAACTTTCAATCTGGCCCTGGTCCAATCGTGTATTAGGCTGCTTATTTTTTTACCACGTAAGAACTAGCTTTCCCACAAGTGCTCTTGTAGCTCTAATCCTAAAACAAACTACAGCAAAATACTGCAAAAACTGGCTTTATTTACAGTATGACTGATCCAAATGGTCACCATATCACAAAAAAGATGTTGAGAAAGGCAACTAAGATGATCAAAGGCTTGGAGACTAAAACATACAAAGAAAGGCTTTGTATTGGGTTTGGTTAGTCTAAAGAAGAAACAGAGGCAACATGATAGTGTTCCAGTATTTGAGGGGCTGCCACAAAGATGAGGGGTTACGTTATTCTCCAAAGCACCAGAGGGCAGGACAAGAAACAATGGTTGGAAACTGAACAAAGACAGAAGCAACCTAGAATTAAGGAGAAACTTCCTGACAGTGAGGACAATTAACTAACGGAATAGCTTGCCCCCAGAAATCGTGGGCGCTCCATCACTGGAGATTTTTAAGAAGAGGCTAGACACTCACTTGTCTGAGATGGCACTATAGGTTCTCCTGCTTAAGCAGGGGGCTGGACTAGAAGATCTCCAAGGTCCCTTCCAGCTCTATTCTATTATTATTAAATAGGTGATAGCATTTGCATGATGTAATAACAATGTCATCTTTCCCTCTCCAAATGCCTCTTCTGGTAGTATAGGAAGGCTGTGCCCAAAGAGATAAAGGTACCCCTTTGATGCATGTAGAATAGGGGTGGGATCATTACTTTTACTATCAGTATTGTGACTGTCTTGACTCCCTCTTTTAGATATCTCTAGACTATAGGAAGTGAGGGACGGACTTGGGAGTAGGAGGAATCTCAGAAAGTCAGATGTTTGGAAGTGAGTGGTATTGGGGAGGCATGAGAAAAAGAATGGACAGGATTTTTTTATACTTGGAACACAATAGGTGTGTGAGAGAGAATAAGTTCTAGTCAATGAACCTGAAAGAGAAGTGAGCAGGCTGAACTGATGTGTGTCAGAGCTGGGGAAAATTCTGAGTAAGAAAGTAAAAGTTTGGGTTTAAAGGAGTGCTTTGTATTTTGGTGCTCAAGCCACAACTTCTGGTTAGTTTTTGGTTAAAATAATTAGATTTTAAGTGAAACGATTGGTTTGAAATTGGCTATGATAATGGCATCCATTTTGAATGAACATTTCTCACAGCAACCATTTTCAGAGACAGCTCACGGCATGTAGAGTTTCAACTATGACTCTGGGGGCTTTAGGTTAGTGCTTAGAAGGGAAAAAGAGCTGGATGAGAATTAAGCAGTTAAAGGAATTTGTAATTCAACCGAAGACAGAATCTTTAGAAAAGATACTCCCCTTGAACAACCAGATCTGTAACAAGAGATTTAAAGGACTTTGCTAAATGACCATGTCAAAGTGTCTATTTCTGAGGAATTCAGATCTGAACTAAAGTATATAGTACCTTTATTGTATCAACACTGAACAATTATAGTGCACACTACTTGTTTTTCAAGTCTTTAGAATTTGTTGATCCAGAGAGTAAAAGCCAAGCTGTTACTGAATATGGAAGTCATGTCAGTTAACAATTTATAGGTTATACCATTTATAAGCTCTGCTTATATGGTAGCTACCCAAATGAGATATGAAATATTTTGTCTTTTTTTGCCGGTACATACAGCCTGTGTATCCCACAAATTAAGTCAGCAAAACATTGACTCGACTAACCTCCAAACTAAAATAATATAAACCATTCCAATCCATAATTTAATTTTCTAGCTTCTTTGATTTTTAGTTTAAATTACAGTTAAAGGTTTCTTGCCTAACCTGCTTGTGCTGAAATGGAAAGATGTTTGTCCAGGCTAGAACCTTATTTGCCAGCTTGTCAAGCAGAGAGATGACTTGTGCCACTTCTACAATTCAAGATAGACTGTGAAAACAAATCCAGCTGAAAAGACAGGATTTCCCCCTTGATTTCCAAGTAATTTTATTCCAAATACCTTCGTTTGACCTCCATAAAATGCACATAAGATTACAGCTTAACTGAAAACACTGAATACATCAACCAAAATATGGAAGTGGGAACAGCATATGACAAGATCTTGGGGCAGAGTGCATTGTAACACACCTTTAGAAACGCTTCTCTGTTCAGAATTAGAGTCTATATTTAATATTCTTCAGTAAATTCTTGTCGGCCAAACTGCAGTCACATATGCTCATTTTAAAAAATAAGTGTTGCATTAATCAGGTGTGAAATGCAGAAGCTCAACATTTTAAGGGATGACCGTTTATATATTAATCAAATTACAACACTTCTTTTAAATTGCTGTCAGTATTCAAAACTTAAAGTCCAATTTTGTTTAAGGGGAATCATTTGGGAATATTAATTTTTTCCCTCCTTCAAACAGCTTGAACAATCCTATATTATCCCAAACTTGAAAGAAAAGTACTTCATTCCAACAAATAGTAAGAATACATGAAGTTACAGCCAGCCAATTGACAGTCATGGAGTCTTCAACAGTTTATTAGAAATAATGTAGACATTAAAAAATCCCCACTGCTTTGAACACAAATTGAGGTTTCCAGGCTTATAAGCTGGTCAAAAAACAAAAGATCCAATAGTGTATTAACATTTTGTCACTCGCTTTCATACCAACAGTGCAAATACAATTTGGTCTAAATGTACAGATTGATAAGCAACAATGTACAGGCTCCCATCTCCATAGCAAGAGATTCATGAGCTCTGAGGATTTAACAACCAAGTGTACACGCTTCACCCATTTTAAGTTTTAAAGGGGTTGCTAATTTTAGCTAGGATATCTTGAACACTAACTAGTGATTAAATACAACAAAGTGAAAAGCATTAAACATTAGTGGAACATACCCTGAAGACACCCCTGGAGGTACAGCATGTTACCAGCTTAAATTTCAAAAGCCAATTAGAACATTGCTTCAGCCAGTTTTGTTCCAGCTACAAAACGTGAGAGGTCTGCAGTCCACAATGTGAGGGGGAAAATTATACATATACCACTTCATGTAAATTGAATTTACCCATTGTAACATCTTACGATGCAAAGAGGCATTATAAACCCTTTTATTGCAACTGATCTGACTGCCTATACCTCAAATATTTGTGTGATTGGGTTTTTGTTGTTCCTTTTTTGGAAGTCTGGAAAACTTTCATGCTAACATTATTGCCTCATGTAGCTTAAGACTGCCCTGAACAATGGTACGCACCAATCAATGAAGCTGCTTAAAACAGGTTGAAGATGAATTAAAGGATGCATTTTCTGTCTTTAGAGCTATCAACTCAAGAATTCTTATCTCAATTATGAAATGTTGTGATGAAGTCTTTCCCCAAACCCCAACATTTGTCAGTTTCTTTTATTCCAGGTCTGGCATTTCTAAAAGAAAAAAGAGGAAAAAAATGATTTTGGCTTATAGTTATAGCCTAACTATTGCAAAAAATATTTTTTTAAAAAAAGTATAACTTTCGACCTTAAAAATGTGACAATATACCATTTGATAGCTAAGCTAGATAGAGTATACAAAGTTTTGATAGCTTTCACAGATATTTGGATTACTACCCCTAATGAGAATATGTCCAGTTGCATACAGATAATCCTCAACCGGTTACTTAGCAACTGTTTAAAGTTCGGATGGATCCCGAAAAAGGGCCTTATGACCCAGAATCAACACTTCAATATCCATACCAGCCCCCATGATTACATGACTGCATTAAGGGCACCGAGCCCACGTTTGTGGCCATTTGCAGCATCCTGGGGTGACATGACTGTGATTTAACTTTTTTTTGAAACTGGCATTTACTTTCATTTTTCAGCAAAAATCGCCCCAGTGAAGAATAGGTTCATGTAACAACTGTGGTATTTGCTTAACAACTGCTGCAAAAGGTTGTAAAATCAGGCAGTCACATAATGACCCACTTTATAACCGCCTTATAGTCTTAAATCAATGACTACCTGCACCTTCTTTCCCAAATGTGCTAAGGTCTGGATATATAATGACAATTTCCCACTATGTTTTACATTTTCCAATCACAGTGCAAGACACACTAATCCTTTCAAGTTCCTCCAGCATTCTTATTCCACAGGAATAGGGGCCAGGGAAGAAGAATAGATTGGTATGCAAATACAAGAGAGGTTACCTAAAAATCAAAGGCAGTAGATTTTAAGCGGGCAATATATTTCTTATTCCAACAAACTCAAAAGGTTTATTACACTGATGGATAATGCATAATAGTTTATGATACCATCTCTGCTAAACCACAACTTGGAAAAAGAAAGCCAACCTCATGTTAAATATTGAGTGAGTAGTAGTTAGCTGTGAAAAGAATTCTACCACTTTGATACTAGCGTATTGTCAGGTTATAAGGAAAGGACCTCACTAAACATGTAAATAAAGGGAAAAATGTAGGTGGTGAAATAGATCCAGTTCAAGTGACTATTATGTAAACAACTTTGTCTAACCTGGTAGATGTACTGATATCCACTCAAATCCTACATAAGGTACCATATTGAGCAAGGGTGATGTAGAATGTAAGACTCAAGTACTGCCTCTGCTCACGAAGTGTCAACAACCAGAGGAAAACTGAAAATAACTGACTGCAGCACTTAAGGCAGGCATGTCAAACTGTTGGCCCACCGGCCGGATGCGTCACTCTGAAACTGCGCCTACCCCATTGCCGCCAATGGGGAAAGTCGCGATACGTCGCGTGATGTCACGTGATATCACGAGTTTGACATGCCTGACTAAAGGATTTGTAACCTAGTAGACCTCAGCAATAGAAATTATTTCTATGCCACCTAGAGTCATTTTATCAGTGAGATGAACAGCACAGGAATTTAAAAGAAAAAAAATAAATAATTATATTTAAATAAAAAATTAGTAGTGTTTTCTTACTAAAAACAGGTTTCCTATTAGGCCACAACTTTCATGCTTAAAATTACTGGCTCCTGGATCAGTGATGAGTGAGGAATTCAAAGCTACAGGGATAAACTAAATATATATATATATTACATCTGAGCTTATTTGCCACTAGCTGGTTTCCCAAATATTGGTCGTTAATCGAAAAAGCCCTGAATAACATGGGTTTTCATTTTCCAAAGTAGCATTCTACAATCTAGTATACTTCAAATACTAAATCCTATCACCTGCTGAAATTTATAGGAGTGTGGAATCACTAACCCACGTGCAAAATCTATCCTAATAGTTGATTGAACATTTAAAATAGATAAAAAGGTACTTGATGACTTGAGCTGCCTTATATTATACAGTGGATATAAAAAGTTTACACACCAGTTAAAATGCTGGATTTCTGAGATGAAAAAAAATCAGAACAAGGTACATCACTTCAGAATTTTTTCTTTAATATAGCACATAAGCTGTTCAATTAATAAAGCATATAAGCTATACAAGCATATTAAGTTGTACTTAAATCTTTTATGGGGAAAAATAATAATTTGATTTTATGACAGCATTCAGTCTTTTGGGGTAGGAACTTATCAGCATGGCACATCTTGCTCTGGGAATCTTTGCCACTCTTCCTTGCAAAAATGCTCCAAATCTATGAGATTGCAAGGGCATCTCCTGTGTCCGATGTTTGAAACTATTCATAATTTCCTCCATTTTGACAACAACCCGAATTCCAGCTGAAGAAAAGCAGAACCAAAGCATAATGCTGCCACCACTATTGTTCACACCTGTGGGTATGGTGTATTTTTGGTGATGCGCAGTGTTGTTTTTACATAAAACATCCTTTTTGGAGTTCTGGCCAAAAGGTTCAATCTTGGCCTTATCAGACCATAGCACATTTTCCCACATACTTTTGTTATTTGATGTAAGTTTCTGCAAAATGTAGCCAGGCTTGGATGTTTTTCTTTGTAAGAAAAAGGCCAAACTACCCAAAGCCCAAAGTACAAGAGATTTTTGTCACACAATCACTACTTTCTAGAAATTCCTGCAGCTCCTAATGTTGCTGTAGGCCTCTTGAACCAATTTTCTTACTTTTTCATAAATTTTGGAGGGACATTCAGTTCTTAATAATGTCACTGTTGTGCTACATTTTCTCTACTTGATGACTGTCTTCACTATGTTTACTGGTATATCTAATGCCTTGGAATTTTTTTTGTACTCTTTTCCTGACTGATACCTTCCAACAATGAGATTGCTGAGGCAAATTAGTAAATGTCAGAATAATCCTACTAAAACAGCTGAACTTTATATGGGCTTGATCAGAGTCACTTCAGTTGACGGCAAATGTGTGTGCTGACTACTATTTAACATCAGTTGGAATGTGATTGGTTAATTCTGAACACAGCCACATCCCTAGGCATACTTATGCAACCATGTTATTGTATGTTTTTATTGTTATTTCCCCCCTAAAAGATTTCAGTTTGTTTTGCAATTGAATTGTACCACTTTTATGTTATTTTAAAAGCAGAAAAATTCTGAAGTGATTTATCTTGGTTTGATTTTTTACAACTCAAAAATCTGACATTTAACAGGGTTGTGTAAACTTATATTCACTGTACAAAGGAAACTTTTTAAAAGAAAATTACCTACAACAGCAACATTAACTATTCTTGATTGAAATAGAAAGGATGAGGTATGGGAGAGACAAACCAGTAAAGTTCCCAGCATTTTCTTAATTTTACAAGAAGTATAATACAAGAAATAAATATCCTAAAACAATCAACTTACTTTCATCATCACTATCTGGTGAATCCTGTAACAAAAAGAGACAAAGTTAACAAGTAAATTCAATGTACTGCTTTAAAAAGCCATATACTGTGTTTCCCCCAAAATAAGATCGGGTCTTTCTTTCTTTCTTTCTCTCTCTCTCTCTCTTATTTATTTAGCCTCCAAAAGAGGCACCAGGCCTTATTTTCAGGGGATGTCTTACTCACTTCCAGCACTGACAGCCCTGCCCAGCAGGTCCAGTTCTTCGGCAACTGAAGGAGCAGCTTCATTTTGCAGCTGTATTCCGGCCTGCATTTTGCAGTCAGGGCTTTCCGGAAGGCCTATGCAGCCGAGTACTGAGCTATGGGTTGAATCCATAGCTCAGTTCTCGGCTGCAGAGGTCTTCCGGAAAGGCCTGTGACTGAGAGATGCAGGCCTGGCTGCAGAAGACGCCACAAAAGAAGTGGACCAGCAAGGAGAGGCCTGGCTGCAAGTTAAGTGGGTGCAGGGTGTGTGGGGCAGATCTACCCCCCCAGCTTGATTTTTAGGTGTGTGCCTCGCCCCAAAACTAGGGCTTATTTTCAGGGTAGGCCTTACTTTCGGGGAAACACGGTGGTACTAGACATAAAGTTATACTGTGGGCCTCCGTATATAACTGGAATCTTCCAGGCCCCAAACAAAAAGTATGTTTAATTATGTGAAGCTTTTTTTAACATCAAATGTAATATTGCAAAATGTGCAAATATCACCTTTGTTCCAAACTACATTCATGTAGACATTTCCAAAAGAAGTTTCTAGTATGATGTTCATAGAAATTCTTATGCATGTTTACATGGTGTTATCAACATTCAGGGTTGAAACATTCAGGTGAAATATGCCTTATAGAAAGCTACTCACATCATCTGCTCCATCTACTTCTGGCAAATCTACATCTTCATCACCACCCATGTTGTTCATCATCTAATTACAAATGAAATATAATATTCAGTAATGTTTCACATTGTTATTTTGGACCTGAATAACCTGAAGGAACATTTTCTCCTTTTTATACCAAGAATTAAACTTTACCATCAGTAATAGTGCTCAGTACCAATTAAGCCATCCTAAACCACTGAAACCCTTTTCAGGTTCCAAGCACTATCACAGAATCTCTCATGATCGTATACATAAATGGCTAAAATCTTTCACACACAAAAATGGAATCTTGTGACACTGACATTCTTATGTGAAATTTCATGATCACCCTTTTTAAAAAAGAACATTCTGTGTTACAAATATATAAATGTTCTGCAACAGCATTTTAATCAATCCAGCACCGTGGAACCATGGTGTCAGCATTCTTCTTATATAAATATTCCACTTACTTCAGAAAAGCGATCAAAATTGGACATGTCTTCATCAGAATCATCTTCCCAATCTTTCCAGTTGTTAAAATCCACACTGAGCCAATTCAGCTATGGATGTAGAAAGTAAACATTTAATTCAGGCAGCTTGTAATCATGTTAAATATGAGAAGTTTAGGAAACGTGAAAGGGAAAAATGTTTATTTGCTTCTCTCCTACTGATAAAGCTTTCCAATCTTAGGAAAACTAAGAGGAAAAGAAAACAAAATCACCTCCTCTCCACTTTGCTGATTAGAGAAAGCCCATTGGCATAAAACTGGATTAGGTTTCCCCCACTGTTCCAAATAGATCACCAATGATCTATCACCAGTCTTCTCTTCGTTAATACCTTCCCCATTTAATTTCCTAGTATTTATTTCAATCTGATTATGAGAAAAGCAGTCTTAATGGGTCTGTGTCAACATTTATACTTACAAATTTGTTCAACAAATAAGGAAGAATTGGAGCAAAGACCAGCCAATCTATTTCTTGGAGAATAAAATGTTGAATATGTACCATATTCATGGAACATGCAAGAAATGAGTCTGCACATGTGACTGCTTATAAAAGATATGGAATGAACAAATATAGGACAATTGTACAGTAATTGCTAAATATTCTAATCTCAAAACAACTGTTTCAAATGTTCTGATCTTGAAACAAAGCAAAGGTGCTTCATATATTGTGTTGTGGTTTATTTCCCAGGCAGCTAATATTTCATACTCAAAGACAAAGACATACATTTTAAGGTTGTGTAAATGCAATGTCTTGGGCTGGTTGATTTGTTGAGCTTTGGTAACATGCACTTTCTGTACATACTTTTAATCTTACTGATTTTGAGCTTCAGGGTGCATTGTTGGTTTAAATTGGTTTGTTCTACTAGGTGGGCTTTACTCTATGTATATTTTCATGCCCTTTTTGTAATTTCCAAAGTGCTTTTAAAAATATCTAAGAGGAATATAACTCTGGAATTATCATTAGGCAAACTCTTTTTTTAACCTGTATTGAGCTTATGTAATTTACTTTCCGATGACTCAGTTCTGTATTACTTTTTTCAAAATGTATTAGGCTGGCTGATTTAGACCTTGGGACAGGTACTTAATTTATTATTGCATTGTACAATATAGGTAGTTCTCAACGTATGACCACAACTGAGCACAAAATTTGTTGCTAAATGAGACATGTTACGTTTTGCCTCATTTTATGAGCTTTCTTGCCAGTTGTTAAGTGAATCACTGCAGTTGTTAAAGTTCACATGGTTAAGTGAATCTGGCTTCCCCATTGATTTTGCTTGTCAGAAAGTGGCAAAAGATGATCACAAGAACCTGGGACATTATGAGTCAATTGCCAAGCTCTGAATTTTGATCACATGACCATGGCAATGCTGCAGCAGTCATCTCACTTTTTTTAAAGCGTCGTTGCAACTTTGAACAGTCACTAAATGAACTGTTGTAAGTTGAGGACTATCTGTATATTAATGAAATATATAGAGGATTTCAATCAGCACAGCTGCAGTGTAAATTAAAATTGATTATTTTAAAACAATAAGTCGTAACAAAGGCTATGATTTTATTAGCTGGGTGGTTTATTTAGTTATTCCTTCCTGTGGCAATGGAGATATACTCTATTTGAACTAAGTGCTAATTGAAATAGTTGAAAATAGTTCTCTTTGTCCTATGTTAATGCATTTACCAAGAGCCTAGGTATTTAATTTAAGGAAGGAACTGCTGAAAACAGGGGATAGCAGACTTGGGGTTTTAAAAATAATACATTCAATTGTTGAAGGATTTTGAATTTTGAAGCTTAGCTATTCTGTTCAAGCTCAAATAAAATATATTTTCCATTTTATACATATCCCAACATATTGTGTTGGGTTGAGTATTCAAAAAACGTAAAGTGTGTTTAGGAGGGAGACTTGTTTTAATAGTTTAAAAGTGATACAAAATGGTACAGTGAAAGTTTTTACCTTGGCTTTCTCTTTTGTTAACCGTGGCCATGACTGGCCGGATTCTCCTTTTCGTAAACAACATAAAACAGATCTGTCTGTTCTTTTATGCTTGGATTCCTAAAAAAATTTAAAAAGTTCCTTTATAATTAGTGTACGTCTAGTTCTAACAACATGAGATAGAATAAAAGTGTTCCTAGGTTATATTATAAAGAAATCAGATTTTATCCAATTAAATGCTCTTCCATCACATATTCTTGTTTTAATATAATTTGCCATTACTTGGTTTCTCTGAATATAAAAAAGATCATTTTAATATGAAAGTGTATTCAATTACATGGCTCCAAGCCCATAATATGGTACAATAAAAATGATGCAAATGCATAAACATAAGGATACACCATTGGAAATACATAAGACTAAAATTCTATTTCCAATTTTATAGAAGAGCCTGCTCTGCTTAAATCCATCTAATGAACTCCCAAACAGCATAAACTCTTCAATGTATATTACTCAATGTTAACAGAGACAACCACTAATAATTCTTTCCCAATAAATTAAGAATTCTACAAACAAGCAGGTATGCATAATGAGCTTTGTTAAAAATTTGGCGTTATACAAATAAATGAGAATAAACAATAAGGATGAGAGTTTGGCAGCTTAACTTTTCTACATAATCATAGCCTTGACTGACTAAAATGTTACAACAGTGTTTCTGACATGTTAAAATTAAGTATAGGAAGACGAAGACAACTTACGTTTGGATCAATAGAATTATAAAGATCAATTTCATTTAAATGTTTGAAGCTATCATTTCCTCCAAGACAACTGCAAGAAAATAAAAATCAAGTACTCTCAATATCAACAAAAGAGCCAATTTATTCATATCAAGCCTGTTCATACTCAGCTTTGTTTGTTGGAGTGGGCAGTTATAATAAATTTAATGAAATAAAATAATTTACTTACGTGAATGTAAGTTTGGCTTTCTCAAATTTTACATTAACATCTTTACTGTCTTCAACACAAAATTCAATAAAGACGTAATCCCTTCGGTCATACCACTTTGCTGAAGCAGGCTGCCTAAAAATAATTTGAGAATTAGATTAATATTAATATCCAACAACCATCTGACATACAATAATACAATATTGATTGCTTAGAAGTCATTAGCAACCCAAAAATTTTCATTCCCCCCCCCGATTAGTTCTTTTCATATAGTCCTATTTTTTTGTTGCATGTATTTTTACATGAAATTAAGACTGCATACAAATTCTGTTAGTTTAGAGTACACAATTATGGAAACTTGCAGTTTGGGACTGGACTAAATTGACTGTCAGCTAGGCCTCCCCTGCAGCTTTGGCTAAAGGCAATAATAGCAATAAAAGGAAGTGTTTTTCTTTAAAAAAAATTGCTTTAAGGTCAAGCATAAAGATAGGCCAAAATCAATGGATGTATTTGAAAAATTTGCAGTTGATCCCTTTAAGTCAAACTATTAAATTATAGAAACTGGAATTATGTAGATGAGAATATTAATATTGAAACCAGAAAAAAGGCATTTTGTTCATTAACCACATGCTTGTCTACTGCATCCTCCATTCTTCTTTTGTAATCTAGACCGTTGAATATTGGGGCTTGCACTAAAACAGCAGCCCCCAAACTTTTGGGCGCCAGGGATTGGTTCTGTGGAGGCCGTTTTGTCTGCAGACTAGGGGAGTGTGGTTTTGCACGCTGCCTAGATCCTGAAGGTGCATGGATGGGGCTTAGCTGTATTTGTACGGCCTAGTTCCTGCTGATCTGCAGATCAGTGCTGGTCTGCGGACTGGAGGTTGGAGACCGTTGCATTTAAAAAAAAAAAGAAAAGAAAATTGAAACTTTCAACTTATCCTTAGTTTATAACCATCTACTTTTGCCATATTTATTATAGGTAGAATTTAATTTCCAGAGCTTGGACATTTTAAGTGGTGTGTGGATTTGATTTATTCCTATGTGTCTTTTGATCACTGAACATACCTCAATGGCTTAATAACTACACATAAAACTATATTTACATAATATTCAAGAGATATTTAAAAAGCTAAAGCGGAATCAAAAAGACCAGAACATAGTATTTCCAACAGCCAACACAAACAAACAAACAAAAAAACACTCTTACCAACTGGGCAAGCAACTTTATATAAGCAAGGAGCAAACCCCACACTCACCAGCACTGATGATATTACCTAGTAAGGTGATGAAATGTAAGAAAACAGCCAAGATCAAACACCAAAAAGTCCACATATTTTCACATTCCTGATTCACAGAAACTCCAAATGAGAGTGCTACAGAACTACAGCACAATTCTTACTGAGATACTGCTAGTGAGAGATAGAACACTCCTTTACATTTATGCTATTGTGATTTACATTAAGGTAAATAAAGTTCTTGGTTCCACAATAAAGCAAATGCATGGCAATGATTTGGATAATCCTTGCATACTAGCTCTCAGAACACCTATGCAAATACTTTTAGGAGTGGATTACTGCCAGGACTCACAATAGGATCCTACGTTTTGCCCAGGAGTCCAATTATATAGTCACCTACTGAATATTGCAAATAAGAAGCAAAAATATAGAATGTCACAAATTCGTAACACACAAGTTCTATTAAACAGTTGCTCATATCACAGCATATAGCCAAGTTTTGTTGCTATGGTCTTGACATAAACAAAGGCAAAGCCAGCACATCAAGATAACTGCTGCAATCAAAGCAATGAGTATCCAAAGGCAGCATACAGCTATGTACTATTGCATCCTCTTTTACTGATTTTACACCAAGTTGATTCATACTGACTCCAAGGTTCAGTTACTAAAAGGACAATCATTACCTTGAGACCAAAGGTGCATTTTTTTTCCTGGAAGGATTCTTGAATCTGGAATTTCCATATTAAAAAAAATCTGTTTAATTCAATAATGGTCTTCAGGCTTCAAAAAAATGAGGATTTTTTTTAAAAAGGCTATTTCTATTGTAGTGTTGCTTCAGGTTTTTTTCAGTGGGAAGCAAAAACATGCCTAAATTCTTGCAATTGTTGTGCCCTACAAACTAGAGACTGGAGTTATATCTGAATTTGATTTCCAATTCCTGGTTTGGGAGGGGGAAAACTAGTGAAAGTTCAATCTCAGATGTAAAGGGTAAATGTTTGCCTCATTAATTTTTGGGTGGTTTACAGAAAGAACTAGGTAGGGAGAATAGTGAATGGTAGAATTTACAGCAATTGTGGCTTAATGTTTTTGCTTCTTTTAGGCATACTCAAATTGGGACAAAGTTGGAAGAACAATGCTCCCTTCAGGTTTTTCAAATATTTAGTTATGTAAGAATTTACATTTTACAAAACTATACAACCTATTTGTCCATTTAAACTTACTGTTCTTAATTAGGATTCAGTTTTGAAAAAAATGAAGGTAAAATATATTTAAGCCTTAAGAGCATATTAATATAATTATAAATGGAAAAAAACAACACTTAAGACCTCAAAGAACAACTGGATTGCAAACTGGCTTATTTTTATTTTAAATTACTAAGAATTTAAGTCAATTCAATTTGGGCTTAGAGCAGGGTCTCCCAGTCCGTGGACCAGTACTGGGCCGCAGCAGCCAGCAACCGGCCCACACAAACAAGCAAAGCCCCATCCGCAAGATTCAGGCAGCACACAAAACCACGCACCCTCCGGTCCACGGAACCAGTCCCTGGTGCCCAAAAGGTTGGGGACCTCTGGCTTAGAGTATTAGTAGGAGTTTTAATGTTTCAGGTTACAGAAACCTAATCTTTAAATCAACTGCTACCATCAGAGATAAGCAACACACTTCCCTGATCATCGGGGGGGGGGGGTGCGAGACGATATTCCAGGGGGCACAAAAACTTGAGTTTAAAAGTTTCAAAATTAGTGTATATGCATGATTCATTGCTGTTATTTCAAACTTTTATAAAGGGTGCGAAGCATTTTATAAAGGGTGCGAAGCATCAGGAGCATTCTAGGGATGCAGGGTATAGAAAAGGTTGGGAACCGCTGAACTAGATGCATAATATAATTTCTACAATCCTAAAAGTCAATTCTATACAACTTATTTTCTAAAAAATATTTGACATAACATGTAATTTTCAATATTACAAAGTACACTTTCAAATTTTGACAAAGATTTCTACTCTAAAAGCTGGAGGCTTTCCAATTACAATGACCAATTCGAGTTAGCTTACAGAAGTAAATAATGCTCATAGGTATAAAACTGCACAATTTCAGTTTTTGACATCAGCATCATGCAATTGTTTAATTTCTTTTACCCCTTTTCTCACTGAATTTTTTGTGTGCAATGTATTAGTTTCTGAAATCTGCTATGGGATGGTCAAAGCATATGGATTTTTTCCTGAGTTGTTAGGCCCTGCTGCCATTCTATAGGAACGCGCCCATATTTTCTTATAGATATTATACAGGTAATCCTCGACATACAACCATAATTGACCCAAAATTGATGTTGCTAAGTGAATTTTGCCCAATTTTACAACCTTTCTTGCCACATTTGTTAAGTGAATCACTGCAGTTGTTAAGTTAGTAACATGATTGTAAAATGAATCTGGCTTCCCCATTCACTTTGTCAGAAGGTTGCAAAAGGTGATCCCATGACCCTGGGACACTGAAGTTGTCATAAATGAGTCAATTGCCAAGCATGTGGATTTTGATCATGTGACCATTGGGGATGCTGCAATGGTTGTAAGCGTGAAAAATGGTTGCAAGTCACTTTTTTCAGTGCCATTGTAACTTTCAAGTCACTAAATGAACTGTTTTAAGTCAAGGACTATCTGTACTGCAAAGATCATTAATAGCAAGGTTTTTTTTTCTGAAAGCATATCTAACAATACTGATATTCTTCTGTGAGGGGATTTTCAAAAATGGTTCTAAATGACTTTCTTATATTATGTATTTTTAAGCACTCAAAATTTAAAAATACAAAACAATCAAACCCACTATAAATATTGATGTACATGGCAAGAATAGAATTGATATATTAACCAAGTTCCAGAATGCATGTGCTGCTATTCATTCAGATTCAACAACATTGTGTCAGAAAGGAATTATTCTGGTATATGCTTTACATAGTTTAGGAAACAGTTTACCTATTGTATCTTCAAGATTCAATTTAAACAAATCTAACCACAAAATAACAAAAAAAGAATATATTGAGCTCATTTGTTGGACTTTAAAGTACCAGACTGTATGTAGCTAAGAAGCAGTTTTAGATGCTTGTATCTGCATTCAGTAGAGCTACTGGTAATCATTGGGATTATCCTTACAAGGACACAAATTTCACAGGGAATAAAACAGAAAATTAAATTTGCTCAGTAGAAACTCAGTTACAGGAAACTTTCAACTACCAAGCAACAATCTTATATAAAAACAAATGGCAAGAAGTGTCATCCACAGTTAAACATCAAAGAAGTGAATGGTTACTTACTTCACCTTATATTCTAAGAACAATACTTTAAATGTAAGAAGTGTTAAGGATTACTGAAATAGCAGGACTACCAGATTCTGTAATAGCTTTGTTCCCTATGCCATCCGTCTGGTAAACTCACAAGATTCGTTTTTCTCGCCATGCACATGTATACATAATCCAAACTAGACTGTGTTGTTTCTCTGTGTCATATATGTGGATATATGCATAATTCTGTATTTATTTTTGTCATATTTATGTAGTGTATATTGGAGGTGGGGACTCTTTGAGAGCTGTATGAAATGAAATTTCATTTTAATATATGCCAATTAGTGTACATTCAAAGTGACAATAAAGTTTCTATTCTATTCTAAATATACTAATTTCCTCCAAATGCCATACATTCAACTTCTTATATAATGACAAAACTGCCATTTTATGAGGTATTAAGTTCTCACTAACCTAAATTATCATTTGAATTGCTATATACAGGGTTACTATTCATCCTGGAATACCTAGCAGTAAATATTGTTAGCTGTAGTTCCATAGAACAATAAATGTGTAATAGGGAGGGAAATGTGTGAAACCACATAGCATGTTTCATTTTTCTTACTAGCTATGCATTTCCAAGTTTTGACATATTTAACATTGGGATATTATTTTGTGACAGAAACTCCATGTCCTTAAAGCCACAAGTATATATAACCCTGCAGGAGCATCCAATTTCTAAACGATGTTCCTGACAGCAGCTAATGATTTAATGTGTTTTCCATTAAGAACTCCAGTTCCCTATAAAACGCCCTACACAGGACTTAGTTGTTGGTGATTTCAATTATCATATTATGGCAATAGTTTATCTTTAAGAGAGATTTTAAGTGTGTACTAATATAAATAATATAACTAATATAAAACTGTATAGGCTGCAAAGTTAGCCCCAAATGAATAGTCGAATTGTTGATATGCATTTCCTTCAAAACTCCAATATCTTCATCTCTTGATTTGCCTCTACATCTTAATCACACAAACCATAGTTTACATAACATCTCACCCATAAAACTTGATTGCAAACCACAGTTTGAAAGTGGTTTCCAGTTTTAATTGAAGACAAAGGCTTATACAAAATAGTTTATACAGAACAGCTCAAATACATCATGTACTGTACTGGTTTATCAAACCAGAAAGTGAATAATGCACAGCACTTTTCAACTTAATTTCCCTTCAACTTCCAGAATTCCTGTTTTAGCATGGCTATTACTAAGAATTCTGAGAGCTGAATTTCATACTTAAGATAACCAGGTTGGAGAAGGTTGAATCAAAACATTTTCAGGGAAGAGGGAGTATATGAGCTTGCAGACAAGATGTTTAAACAATACAGGTAGTCTCTGACTTATAACCACTTGACCTCAAAATTTCTGTTACTGAGACATTTGTTAAAGGTTTGCCCCATTTTTACCACCTTCCCTGCCATAGTTGTTAAGTGAATCACTGCAGTTGTTCACTTAGTAACATGGTTCTTAAATGAATCTGGCTTCCCAACTGACTTTACTTATCAGGTCACTAAAGTTGATCGCAAGACCCCAGACAATGCAACTGTCATAAATATGAGTCAATTGCCAATGGTCATAAGCAGTGGTGGGATTCAAATATGTGAACAACCCGTTCTCTGTGTGGATGCCACTTCCGGAAGTCCATTCTGGGCTTGGGCAACAAAAAATTAGCTACCGAAGTGGTGTGAACCGGCTGAACCCCATCACTGGTCAAAAGTCACTATTTTCAGAACTGCCGTAACTTCAAATGGTCACTAAATGAACTGTTGTAAGCCAAGGACTATCTGTAGTGAGAATCATGATATGGCTGTAGATTGTTTTCATCAGAGATCAGTAAAAATTCTTATATTAATCATCTTATTATTTGAGAGTGACACAAACAGCAAACAAATGATCAAGGCCACTATGAATGTACTAAGCCAAAATGCCTCAATCTCTCAGACTCAGATGTTCCAAGTACAATTTCAGAACCATCTTAAAACAGTATGTTTTAACTGTCTATTACACCTGTATAGCAAGCAGCATTTTTGCATTCTTATCAGTGTAAATTTATTTTGTCAAATGTGGTTTCTCAAAAAACTTTCTAGCTTGATTGAGCTGAACTTCACTATGAATCAACAGCAATATACTCTAAATACAAAAATCTTCACACACCCAAAAGTATTCAGCCCCAAAACATGTGTCAATACTCATATTTAACGAGGACATTTCTAAATGTTCTTAAATCATTAATGCAGAGCAACTGCTCTTTCCACACTAGTTTGGGTAACAGCAAACAAGGGAGCAGTCCAATATGGATTTTTAATTTGGAATCTATCAAAATTGTTTCTGTTTTTGATGAAAGTTTTCACCTACACAATATATTCTCTCCTAGAATTTTCTTCCCTCAACTGTTTTGTGCCAAACTGAAATCTACTTTCAGCTTGGAATAAAGCTATTCTATGATTAGAAAATAAATTCACTGGAGAGCATTTGGAAGGTGAGGCCTCCCTTCTTACAGCTACAGGAAAAATGAAAATGATTAAGTCTAAAGATTATAGCAAACCCTTAGCAAAATCAAAACTAATATAACTACAAGATATTAAGATGAAATCTTCAGCAATAGCTTAATTCTTGATGACTCCATGAATATGAATGAATATATATATATATGCTAATTCTTGATGACTCCATGAATATGAATATATATATATGTGTGTGTATATGTGTGTATGTGTGTGTACATATATACATACACACACGTATGTAATTTTCTTGGGAGTATAGTATAAACTGTCCGCAATTGTCTTTTTCTAAGATTTCAGTTTTCCCATCCAGCATACCATTCTGGTACATCTCAGTGGTCCAGGCAGTCACCTGGAATCAACACACTCCAACACACACACACACACACACACACATATTCAGTACTAACCAGGCTGGACTAACTTTGAGGTAAACTAAGGTTAACTAGACAAATCATTATAAATTCTTACTTATATTGGCAAGTCCTCTGAACCTTTCTAAAGAATCTAAAAGGCTAGGTAG
Source organism: Vipera berus (assembly GCF_964194415.1). Classification (NCBI taxonomy): domain Eukaryota; kingdom Metazoa; phylum Chordata; class Lepidosauria; order Squamata; family Viperidae; genus Vipera; species Vipera berus. Next base: position 134,600,500 of record NC_138203.1, read on the forward strand.
ATTTCCATCTTATGTCAGGAACAGACTGTTGCCAGAGCAAGAAAACTCATTCAAAAATGGATTCACAATTTACTTTGAGATTGGTACCAACACTGAACTATTCCCAAATATTCTCATTTCTTAGTTATTATAAATCTATCAATTAGCACTCTAAACAACAGTAAATAGGATTTGCCTTTGGTTTTGATCTTTTTCACTATTGCTCGTGGGACTTTTTTCCCCTTTAGTACAGTATGTACAAGCACATTCCACAGCCTGATCTTCCTTTTACAAGCCACAAGTCTTATTCCCATATTTAAACATACTTACTTCAGTACAATAAGGAATACTGTGAGGAAAAAAACCAGTTTAATCCAATAAACAGCAAGAACTCCAAGCTATTTCATTCACATTCTGATCTTAGTTGCATTATTTTCTCCCTTCACAGAAATCTTGTCCCCCTCTATGACCTTGTTCTCTTAACTCCTAAAATAAAAGCTGATTTATAGCTCTTCCCTACCAGTAACTTCCCTCACCCTCCGTTTAGACAAGTAACCATTTTATTTATTATTTATTTTATTTATTTAGATTTCCTCACAATTTTACCTAGCGCATGCTTTTAGATCTTATATACCAGATATTGCATAACACAACCAACGTTTAGATCTCCACTTTCCCAGGATTTTGACCGCTCCAACAAGTACCACCTAATCGGTAATTTAGGTACAGATTAAGGGAAAGGGAAGGTCGAATAAGTTGTGGCCGATGAAGGTGGAGAGCGCTTCAAGGCAGTGGCGAAATTAGTGCGCTCCGAACGTGCACAGAGGCACTCTTCTCCTATAGATTTAAGGAGGCAACGCCCAGGTACTGAAGGAAGGAAAAACCGCACCACATTCCATAGCAACCCCGCGTTAGGCCGCCTTTCTCTCACCGCTCCATCCTTAACTACTGCCATCCACACACCCGCTCCCCTATCAGGCCTAGGCTCGATAAAGGCATGGGTGGTCTCTGAGAGAAAGAATTTCGCTTTTCCAGATAGTACACATTCATCCATCCGGCTGCCACACGCGAGGGACCATCCGAAGCCACTTCGACCGTTCCCGGCCCGCCTCACTCACTCACATGGCGAGCAATGTTAGCAGCGACGGCGGCTCCTACTCGTGCTCCTTCCTCTTTCTCCGTCTCTCCAAAGGGCTCGGACCGGAAAAACGAAGGCGGGACTGAAAGTCTCCCGGCAAGGACGAGGTGGTGGCAGGGTGGCGATGGGAGCGGCGGAACGGTAAGAGCGGCGGCCACTCGTCCTCGGGTCTGAAAGGCTGAGGCCTGTTACCCACAATGCCGCGCGCGCACACGCGCGCTCTCTCTCTCTCTCTCTCGCTTGTTCTCCAGCAACGGCAGCTTCCAGGCAGCTGGTGACGCAGCAAAATACTCACCCCCGCCTCCACCGTCCCTTTCAGTCGTGTTAAAGTACGCATGCGCACTACTCGCCACCACCTTGCCGCTTCGTCGTCCGCCACAGCGCGCTTACCAAAAGCCGGCGGAAGTTTTGTTCCGCGCATGCACGTCCCCCCCACCTTCCAAATACTCATGCGCAACACTGTCTTTCGCGCACATTCTCTTGCACTGCCTGCCGTCATAATTCAGATAGCGACGCATGCGTGTTTTTAACTTTCGCGCATGTTCTCGTTTTTTCTGGACCTTCTAGGCTAGGGATTAACCCCTATTTTCCAGCGCATGCGCAGAAGAGAAAGATTTACAGTTTTAGTTGCCGGGCCGCTGTTTGCCGGCTTAGGGTTGGCTGGGATGAATCTTGCCTGGTTTGACTTACGCCGCAGTATTATAAAATGATGCGATTTAATTCCAAAGAAATTGAGCTGTACTTTCCGAGTCATACTGAAACTAATCTAAAAGTCGGAGAGCATCTACAATAGCTTCCTAAGTTTCCTTAAAATAATTGTAAAATAAAGCCTTCATCCCCAGAGAAGTGAATTGAGTGATCTGAAAAGTTATCTCTCCGCTTTACATTTCCTTTCAAACTGATAAGACAATGGGACACAAGATGTGCATATGTGCCCAGAACATATAGTAAAGGTAAAGGTTCCCCCGTACATGTGTGCTAGTCGTTTCCAACTCTAGGGGCCGGTGCTCATCTCCGTTTCAAAGCCGAAGAGCCAGCGCTTGTCCGAGGACATCTCCATGGTCATGTGGCTGGCATGACTAGACGCCAAAGGCGCACGGAACGCTGTTACCTTCCCACCGTAGCGGTCCCTATTTTTCTACTTGCATTTTTACGTGCTTTCGAACTGCTAGGTTGGCAGAAGCTGGGACGAGTAACAGGTGCTCACTGTTACGCGGCACTCGGGATTCGATCTGCCAAAACTGCCGACCCTCTGATCAACAAGCTCAGCGTCCTAACCCACTGAGCCACCGCGTCCCAAAAGAATGGACACTGATTCGAGTCTCAACCTGTAAAAGCTTATCTTATTTTCTTTTTGTGATTGTTAGGAAGACATATAAATGACCACACAAAAAGGTTGACAGGCTTTGAACTACCACTTCAGCAATGGACAATCCTGAATAGTATTTGCGCCTCACATGGCGTCTGCCAGCACTCTGTGTAAATGGGACATAATATCCTCCCCTCAGTATGACTGCGGGATCTGTAGATCACATTGTGACTTGCTGTAAGATGAGGGCATATACTGGTCCATTATCTGATTTTTTAAATATAAACAATGCTACACTTCAATGGTCCGATGGCCTAGACATTGGTATTTGGACAAATTTGCATAGAGAGTAGCTTAATTCCTTTGAAACTGGATCAACAACTGGAATAGCTTTAGCAGGTTGCAGTTTGTAGCCAATAGTTGGAGTTGACTGTTGCAGGTAAAGGTATAGATCAAATTGCCAGTGTGCTGTGTGAACTTCTATCTACCACTTAAAAGCTAGTTTATTAAAAAAACATTTATGTGTTGTCATGATTTCCAGAAGGCATCTGAAATCTCTTGCATTCTTGACATTCTGCAAGGAGCAGTGTTTGTATTTCAACATAACACTGGAAACCCATCTTTGATGCCCTAATTCAGTGGAGAGGAGTGAAACTGGGAAAACACTTTAATTAACTTCTTTGTAATTTGTGAAAACAGAGCAGCCAGGGTTAAAAGAACAATCAATGGATAAGTTTGAGAACCTATTAGTTTAAACAAATTTATAAAAGAGTTTCAGAATGGAGTAAAATCTAAAGTAGTCAAATGCAACCTTTCTTGAGCAAAAAGTCATATTTTCCCTTTATGAGGTCTGCTTGGGGCCACATAAAATAGGCAAGTTCAAGGATTTAATCTTATATTTGATTTATAACATCTATCCCATTACAATTCTGTCTCCATATTATGGTGATTTTAGTATGGTTTTATCCTCAATATTGGAAATAGCACTAGATACAGGGAAGTGTTAGTAGCACTGTATTGTGAAAGTAGGAGAAACATGGTACAGCAAAGTCTTTTACTCTGCATAACAAAAATTCATTTTAACAGGCCATTTAGGGGAAAGGGGTATCTGCTATTCCCAAATGTACAATAAATATGAAAATAGGTTATGACAGCAATTTACAACATCTGTTGCAGATGTTAAATTCAAAGGACTTTAATGTAAATTTAACTGTCTTGTACAGTTAGTTCAGATGCAATAGATTTGTCATTTTGGAAGCGGAGGGATGTCTGAATGAAACTTTTTAAAACATTTTTTATCCCACCTTTATTATATTTGCAATAAATAATTCAAGGTGGCAAACATACCTTACTCACTTTTTTTCCTACAGCAACCACCCTGTAAGATGAGTTGGACCGAAAGAGTGACTGATTGAAAATAACCCAGCTGGCTTTCATGCTTCAGGCAGGACTAGAACTCAGCGGGCCAGATGCATCACAACAAAACTGTGCCCACCCCATTGCCGGTGACGGGGGGGGGGGGAAGTTGCAATACGTCGTGTGACGTCAGGGACTTGGTTAAATTAAGGTTTTATTGTATTACTCTTTTTATCCTACCACTCTAACCTATTGTTTGTTAGCAATTATTGATAGTTCTTGTTGTTGTTGTTGTGATTCAGTGTCAGCCGGTGGTTCCGGCAGCTGAGTCGGAAGAGGAGGAGGAGGGGTTTGGAGAGACTTTGGTGTCAGAGGGAGGTTCTGATGCACTGCAGGACTCTCAACCTGGCCCCTCCCATCTTGTTCAGACTCAACTGTATGAGCACGAGGGATTGGAAGAAGACGATCCACAGCTGGCTCTGTTCAGGGACGCTAGGAGCAGGAGGCAATCTAGCAGAGCAGAACAGAGGAAGGCAATGAGGCAACTCGGGAGAAGGCAATGAAAAGCCACGCCTTGGGACTGCTGATAAAAGGGGAGGGTGTGGGAGGTGCTGGTTGCTGAAGGCAACTGTTTGAAGATCTTCTGCTAGAGTCCTGGTCTGTTGTTCTTGTTTAACTTTTGTTTAACCTTTTGGTTTAAGTCTTGTTTAAACTTTTTGTTTCACTTTTGTTTGAACTCTTTGGAAATAAATTTGGTTGGGTTTTTGGAACAGAACAGTTATGTGTTGGAAACATCAAACTATATTCTTTCATAGTCAAAGAGATACTGTGCTGCTATAAAATAATGTTTGCTCTATTAAATGTATTAATGCTCAGTGTAAAGCTTATATATATTTCTTCACTGTAATATGAAAATAATAAATTGTTAAAGCAAAGCAAAACACTTTACTGTAGAAAAGAGAAATTTTCCTGTCATGTCCTTTCTCCAGGATAGAAAAAACAAGTATACCGCATCTCATTTTGTTTCAGTAAATTATACTCTATTTTGTACTGGTGTAAATGTCTCGATAGGGTATCATCAGAAATTGGGAATCATAGCCAGATCATCGTACCTAGCTGAGGTTATAACTGCTGCACCAAAAGCTGTTTTTGAAGCAAAAACAACAAAAAACAAGAACAAAAAAAGCCCACTTTATCAAAGCCAGACCGTCTAACACAAGAGGTCTCCAACCTATGGGCCGCTCAACCCCTTGTTCCACCATTGATGCAAGTGTTGTGCAGGCAGTGGCAGCACCATTAGTATCGCGCGGGTGGTGGCATTGCCATGAACCTTGCGCGGGGAGCAGCAGTACTATGAACGGCAGGTGGGGGGCACACCACACACAGGTGGTGGCATTGCCATGAACTTTGTGCGGGCAGCGGTGCGAGCCTCACACCAGGGGTGGTGACATGAGCCTCGCATGGGGGTGGCGGCATGAGCCTTGTGCTGATGGTAGCATAGCTGCAACCTTGGCGGTGCTGGCGCCACAAGCCTCACACAGGTGCAGTCGTTGCTGAGAGCCTCGCAGGCATGCTCGCAGCCCCGTTTGCATGGTGCGCATGCTCACAGTCTGTTTGTATGCACGTGCACATGTGGCCACATTCATGTTTGCACATCTGCGCGTAAGGCACCTGCCCCTCCCTCTTCCATCGGTCCGCCAACCCAAAAAGGTTGGAGATCCCTGCTATAACACACAGTTCCTCAAAAGGTTTTTAATCTTCTCATCCACTTGCTTAAACCACAAATTTCATTTGATATTTTAGGACAGTGGTTCCCAACCTTTTCTATACCCTGCACCCGTAGAATACTTCTGATATACTCGCATCCCTTACAAAAGTTCAAAATAATGGCAATGAATTATGCATATACACTATAACCATGGTGGCGAACCTATGGTACGCATGCCACAGGTGGCACACAGAGCCCTCTCTGTGGGCACATGCGCCATCGCCCCAGTCCTAGGCCTTCAGCTGGGTTTTATAAAACCTTTTTGCTTTAGGCCTCCGCCGCCGTGTGCAAAAAAAAAAAGGTTCAATTTCAACTTCTCGCAGGAAAAAAAATCACAAATTGATTGATTGAACTTTTTAGTCCCACCCAATCTGCCGTTACCACTGCAGCCACGGCCACCCAATGGGCCACACCCATCTGGCACCCAACGATACATAAGTGAGTTTTGGGTTGCAGTTTGGACACTCGGTCTCTAAAAGGTTCGCCATCACTGCACTATAATTTTGAAACTTCTAAACCCAAGTTTTTGCACCCCCTGGCATATTGTCTCGTGCTCCCAGTTGGGAAACTGTTTTAGGAGATGAGTAACATTTTGATTTTGGAAGTTGCGTTTAATATTTTGACAGGTGAGGGACACAAAGTACATATGCTGCATCAATGACAGGTTTTTTTTATTTTTTGGAAGGGATTTGGAGAGGGTCACTATTTAACAAAATGATTTGATTATTATAGGATTCTAGTGCTTACACTTGTTTCCACACATTTCCAGTTTTGTAAAGACAGGAAAATTTCAAGAGAGTTGGCAAAGGTCCAAATGAGGGAAATTGGGGGGCATGCATACAGCCTTACAGCCACAAATTGGGCACCATTTTAAGCCATACAAGTTAAGAGAATAATTTTAAAGTTGTCTGTCCCTATAACTGTTTCTTTTGGTATCTGGGGAATATTTCTAAAGAAAGAGCTGTTGCCAGAATGGGATTAAACAAACCTAGCCTCTCCTCCTGGCAACGAGATAACCATGAATGCTGATTTGCAATGGGGACGCTGCAATGGGAACAGAAAACATTGAAACAGGTGCATTTTCTCTCATGGAAGCTAACATAACGGCAGGGCAGAATATCAGACCAGGATTTCAAGGTTTGTATGACCTTATTATCAGGTCACTACCAGTCTCACAAGAAACCTGGATAACTGATGCAGACAACTGCAGATGAACTTGTAAACTACAGGAAAATTACCTTTTAATTCAAGAAAGTGGGAGGAGTGCTAGAAATCAGTCAATTATGGTAGTATCCACTGGATTGAGAATGATGGATCCCTTTTGGTCTGCTCGTCTTTCAATTCAAAATTGCCCATTTGTAGTTATCAATACTAGTATACAGTATTTCTTTGACATCCATTAGAGATAATTGACATTAAGCTTTTAACCTAATTACTAACTGCACTGTTGTTTCCTCAACCTGTGTAGTCCTCCACCCTTGCTAGTAGTGTAACGTGCAAATGATGATCATACTTTATGCAGCAGATGAAACTGCATTTAAAATGTATTATCTCATTCATTTATTTAGAGTCTAAATCAGAAGCTCCAGTTTACAGACAAGCTAACATGTTTATACCATCATAGAATTTAAAACCCTAATGAGAAGCCTGAGGCCACCCAGATTTCTACTCTCATCTCTCATTCTGGATTGGGACTGATGGGAACCAGGGATTAATAGTAGAGGGCTGCAAGTGCTCCTTCCCATCTTAAAGACCTGAATTACAATAGGTGGTATAAATCTCAATACTTTTTATGAAACTACTTAATTTTGGTTCTAGGAATCTGCCATTATTTTTGGCACATTTAAGCAATAGGATTTTGAATAATTTTTGTTAAATACAGAGTGCATCTAAATATGCCTTCTTTTGCTGCTAACTCATTTGAAGATGACCTCCACGGACCTTATATATGGGGATGTATTATTAAGAAAACTACAAAAAAGAAGGCAAAAATGTTACCCATATGTATAATTGTATTTTTTAAAGAAATTTAGCTATTTAAACTTTTAATACTTTTTAAAATTGCCTTATAAGTGGACTTTGGACAAAAGTATTACTTAATCTTCCTAGTTATATATTATACAGACAAGCAAGCATACAAACAACACTTCTCCAAATAAACACCTTGCCTGGATCAGGTTAGTTTATCATAAAATGACTGTTCATTTGGTTGATATAATTAGAGATATTAGCAAACATTTTACAACTATAGTACATTGAGAAAGTAAAAACATGGATTGTCACTAAAGGACTATACTTTTTTAAAAAAACTACATTTTAATGTAACTCATTAATCAGATCAGGTACAAATTTAGTGTTTATATACACATGCATAGAATTCTAGCCTTGTCTTAGATGTAAAGCCAGTTGGGTAACTTTGGGCCAGTCACTCTCTCAGCCCAACCCGCACATTCTGGGGAAAATAGGCAAGTAATGGTGTGTATTTAATAAAGGTGCGATACAAACAAAAATAAAAATGCAAAGTGTAAACAAGTCCCTACATTTGCATTTATCTAAAACTTAAAAACGGCTCCCGCTGATGAATCTCGAATGTTTCGAAAAATCCCAAAGTACATTTTTAAAACCCACAACTAATTCCATCCCGTGTGTTAGAAATTAGTCAATCCTCAGATTCTCAGTAGAAATAACATAATTAAGTCAAGCTATGTGAATAAAATTAAGATATTTTGGAGCATGCAGAATTTTTGAAAATAGTACTAAAATATAAGAATTATAAAGGGACGCGGTGGCTCAGTGGGTTAGGATGCTGTGCTTGATCAGAAGGTCGGCAGTCTGACAGGTCAAATCCCGAGTGCCGCGTAACAGTGAGCGCCTGTTACTTGTCCCAGCTTCTGCCAACCTAGCAGTTCGAAAGCACGTAAAAATGCAAGTAGAAAAATAGGGACCACTACGGTGGGAAGGTAACAGCGTTCCGTGCGCCTTTGGTGTCTAGTCATGCCGCCACATGACCACGGAGATGTTCTCGGACAAATGCTGGCTGTTCAGCTTTGAAACGGAGATGAGCACCGGCCCCTAGAGTTGGTAACGACTAGCACACATGTGCGGGGGAACCTTTACTTTATAAAATTATGAAGGATTAAAAAAAATAATTATTTCAGCTGTATTTTTACAGCTTTGGGATTGGATGAGTATGTAATTGTGATTTTGAGTTGTTTTACTTTAGCTGTCCCTAAGAGTTTTCATGTTGTTTTTATTTTCACTGTTATCTGCCTGGGGTTGCTGCAGCAAGATAAATGGCCATACAAGTTGAAATAATCAAATGTTTTGCTACATTTCTATTAATTTTCTAAAGGGTGCAGAACAATCTTATCTGGAAGGGCGCTGATGTAAAGCAGGAGATCCAAATCATTTTTGTATCTATTCTGTGGTGGAATATACATAAACAATCCAGATTTATCAATAGATAAGGATATAGGTGCCAAGGTCCACAAAACAATAATCCTGAATAGTTGCTGTCCTATTTTTATCAATAGGGAAACAAATGGAATTCATAAATGAGCAGTTCCCAACAATGCAAAACCTCTAAATTGCAGTTGTCTACTTTCCCAGGTGATTTTTCCAAGCAGAATCTCTCTCCTTTTGTTTGTCTGTCTCTGGATTTATTGCAAGTGAATTTATAATCTTGAAATGTTTACAGTTTATGCATACTACATAAATGATTTGCATGCAGCAAATACCCAAAGCATCAGGATTTTTGAAAGGTAAATATAGATGTTATCTAAAAACAACCCAGTTTCTAGAGTTACATATTATATGCCATATGTATTGTTATCTCAACATTTTATCTTCCGACTCATTGCTAATATAGAAGTTTGCTGATTTGGATTACTCTTATAAATGTAAAATCAGAGTAGGTCTTAATATCCTCGCCAATACCATTCCCGACTTCTATTTTATTAAGGATTAAGGGTAATTTTACATCACACTGGTAAGATCATTGTAACAGTGTAAAATTTCCTACAGAATGTTCTCTACTTTTTATAATGTGTTTTGCAAGTAAAGAGGTGTATTAGTAAAATCCTATTTGTGGACCTGCAGATTTAGTCCAGTAATAAATAACAAATAAATGTTGTAAACTACCCACCTCTGTTGGTCAGTTGGATAGACATATAAATATGAATAATTAAATAAATAGTTCAAGATACTCTGTATTTTTCTTGACTATAAACTTTGGTAACGAGCCACTTAACCACTATGACTAAGAGCATCTGTATCAAGCCAAAATGGTGCTATTACTGTATGCAATTATATTTAAGTACCAAAATCATGTAATATGCATATTGACATCTTAATGCACGTGTCATTAGCCATTCTGCTGCCCCGTGAATACCTACGATTGTAAGACTGTCTTCTTCAAGAGACCTGGGAACAAATACTGTTTGCAGTTCATGCTATCCCAGAATATTAAAAATATGGTCTACTCCAAACAATCCATACTGACAAAACTTCCTATCATCCTAAAGCATAATGGCTTACTAGACACATATTAAGCCAAAGTAAGCCACAATAATTAGCTTGGTGGGGGAACCTAGTCATTACAAAGAGTTGCATTCTAAATCCAAACATTTTTTTTCAACCTGATGCCAAATAAACCTGTTGAATATACTCCATCATTATTCATAGCCAGCATAGGACAATGCCTTCCATCCTTCTGAGGTAGGTAAAATGAGGACCCAGATTGTTGGGGGCAATAAGCTGATTTTGTAATAATGCCGCTTGGGGGGGGGCGGCGAAAGCCCTAATAAGCAGGCATATACATAGAATGAAGGCTATTGCTAAGCACATTGGTTTGTGCTTAAATTGTAAGCCGCCCTGAGTCTTCGGAGAAGGGCGGGATATAAATGGGATTAAAATAAATAAATAAATAAAAGCCAGTATTCTTTCTCTACTTTGAGTGATTCCTTTCGTGTTTAATGTAACGATGCTTTATGAAAAATATGAATCACTGAGAACTCTAGAACATGGGATTATAATGCATATGTACTGCAGCACTAGCTGTTTGAAAGCTCCATTTACAATATTTTTTCTATTTATTTTAATCCCATTTTATTTATTTTAATCCCATTTATATCCCGCCCTTCTCCGAAGACTCAGGGCGGCTTACAATTTAAGCACAAACCAATGTGCTTAGCAATAGCCTTCATTCTATGTATATGCCTGCTTATTATTATTATTATTTAAGATGTATCAACATGTATAAGGCAGCTGATACCCCAAATATCCCAAAACCATATGTATGGTTAAAAGCACCAAAATGTCATACACTATACACAATTCACTTCCTCATTGTTTATGTCTGCTTACGGTATATTAAAGATTTTTTCTTATTTTTTAAAGCTGCATTTTTCATGTATCTGAAATATATGCAGTTGGTTGAATAATTTTCCAGTGGGTAGAAAGAGGGCATATACTTTTTAGCCCTAATAAAACAAATGTAAAATCATAAAATTCTGCAAATTTATTCATAGGGGGGATAAAATCTAGGTTTTCCCATTGAAATTTAATTTTCGGCATGACCACTCAAATCAACATACGATAAAGAAATATTCAAGATAGGAAAACAAGCAAAGCTGTAACTTACTGTTTCCTTAACATGAGGAAAGACAAGCTATCATGCTGTCATATTCACTTAACAATTTATACTGCTTAAATTTCAGTTATTTGTAAAATCAGCATCAATGTTGCAAGGATGCAATCTGACTGTTCAAGAGCATGTCTCTCACCTACTTTTCTGCAGGATTTTTTTGTTGTTCTCTTCACAAATTGGTTCTGCATAAACAAAGTGAGTAGTATTCACACACAGTAATACTACTGCTGAATTTCTAATGAGAAGCTATAGTGACATCTATTATTTGGTTTGCATTTTAGGTACAATACTTCATATATTATATATTAATCAACAAGGATGAACAAAGGAAGGAGTCCAAATTATGAATCAGCATTAGTAAGAGCTATTGTAACCACAGAAACTGTAGAAAAATCTTTTCATCAATTGCTGAAACAAAGACAACATTTCTCTATCGAGTATATTTTTAGTGAGATCATTAACAGGAAAATTGTGCATACAACCACCGTTTCTATGCTTGCAGCCACATCTATTTAAAAAAAATGACTCACATCAACCCATTTCTTTGGCACTCTAGTGAAATTTCAAAGAATTAGTAGAAACTTTCCAGCAAATAAGGAATTCAAACCAGGACCATTAGCCGCTAATTTTTTTTGCCAATTTGAGGATTCTAACATGTTTTGGAAAGCAAATAGATGTAAAATCTTTTAAACCACCACTTTTATTAACTGATAGAAATAGTACAAATTTTCAGTTCAGCTGTAATTTCTCTGTAACACCAAAAAGTCCTTTCTGGATGGCTACATCGTCAATTCCTGGAAAGAAACAGAAAAGAGCAAGTGAGAAACAACCTCTTTGTTTGTTCCCTTAGGTGGTAGGATGGGAATGGTTCACAGCAAATTGTTTAGCCACTCAACACAGCCAAGTGACCCTGAGGGCTATTATTATAATTGCCTGTGAGGTCAAGGAACAGCAAGGGTGCAATTGTTGCTGTGACAAAGCACAGGCAAAGATACAGTGTCTAGTTCCTGAATAGTTGCCTAGGATATAACATTGAGCACTAAGGCATTTATATAACCACCGAGGAAACAATATTGCTGTATTTGTATTAAAAGCTTAAAAGAGGTTTTACTGGACTATCATGAAATGGAAGTTTCTCCTATATTAAGACACTTCTCTGCTTCACTGCAGAGTTAATCTACAGCAGTTAACCTAATTTTTAGAACATATGGCACCCAATGATATCCATTTCCCTTGTACGCTAACAATTATTAGCAAGCATACTGAGTAAAACCAGAACAATATTCTTGTAATGAGTTGGATAATCAAGTGAAATAACCACTTAAAATGCCCATGGTCAGTTCACCCAACTATCTTCTAGATTTTGGGGTACAGCAACCTAGTCACATACAGCATTCAATCAGGCACTTACCATAATTGCATTTACGATATCGTTACTATTATTCTTTAGGGCACGAACGGCTTTTGCCCGAGAAACATTTGCTTGCGACATAACTAACTCAATGTCTTTCACCTCAACACCAGTCTCATCAACCTGGAAGGAAAAAGATAATCTCTCAAGGCATTTGCCAGGTTTTCTGTCAATCAGGAAAGAAACGCTCTATTACACTGTAATACTCAAGATTTCACAGTAACTATACGAACTTCTTAAGATGCCACAAAATATAGCCCAATGAACAAAATATAGCCTAATGAAATCTTAAAGATTATTACAGACATTCTAGTGAATTTAAAAAACTCATCTGTTTTCATTTTTTATCACATGAGTAGCATAGAATGGTGTTTTCCTGGTCTGGTGAAAAGTATACCAAAAAGAGAGCTTGTTATAAAATCCAGGGAAAACAAATCAAGAAAAAGAACAAAATGGAGACTCACTGCTGTACAGTATATGGTATCATACACATCTAGGAACTTTAAACAGAACTTAATGAACAAAACACAGCTTGACCTGATTGAATTCTGCACTATCACATAGAGAGAGAGTGTGGCGTGATTAGAAAAAAAAAATTATAGAGCAAACCAGTAGGTCTGCTATGTATACATGCTCACATTTCAAAGCACTTCCAACCCTGGGTTTTGCTCCATCCCAGAGTCCGTGCTAGGCATCTACTACTAATACCAGAGAAGTCTATATGCACTGCAGGGAACAGGCCAATCACAGAGCTTGGTGGTGTACAAGTTGTTATCTAGACATCAGTGAATGGCAGCTAGGTCAAAAAGGGATGACGCTCAAGCACAAATTATAGTTATTAGGATCGTGCATGGCACACAAGATAGTTAACAAATGGATGCCTCTAGCAAAAAATCACTGAAACTAGAGATAAGTTGCATTTTTTAATACACAGTATTCCAAATGCTGGAAGGGAGACACTGAAAAGACAATGTTCATTAATAGGCTCGGTTTCTTTCTGCCTGACACTTAAAAGAGAAGAAAATATTTGAAAATGATATTTGAAGATTCAAAAAAGGGCACTTCCCTGGCTGCGAAAATAGAGTCACATGTATACTATATTTTGAAGTACTACCATGACATAACCATAATAGAAACCTGGAATGAAACATACCACCTGCCTATTGTGGACCTGGAGATATAAAGGAAGCTGGATGTTCACAAGAGATTCGTCTTATATACCAATTGCGCCCCTTTCTGGACCGAGATGCCCTACGTACAGTCACCCACGCACTTGTTACCTCCCGTATTGATTACTGTAATGCTCTCTACATGGGGCTGCCCTTGAAGACCACCCGGAGGCTTCAGCTGGTGCAGAATGCAGCTGCACGGGTTGTGATGGGAGCTCCCCGATACTCCCATATTACACCCCTCCTGCGTGAGCTGCATTGGCTACCAGTTGCCCTCCGGGTGAGATTTAAGGTGCTGGTACTTACCTTTAAAGCCCTACATGGCTTAGGTCCGGGATACTTGCAGGACCATCTGCTGCCGGGAACAAATTCCCATCGTCCAGTACGCTCACACAGAGAAGGCCTCCTCAGGGTACCGTCAGCTAGGCAATGTCGGCTGGCGACCCCCAGGGGGAGGGCCTTCTCTGTGGGAGCGCCAACCCTATGGAATCAGCTCCCCCCTGAGCTTCAGATGGCCCAAAACCTCCAATCCTTTCGCCGCGGCCTCAAAACACACCTGTTCCACCAGGCTGACCTAGACTGACAGGCATTTTAATTAATTTATATTTAGTATTTTTAATTCATTTTTAAATTCTCTAATTTTAATTTACTGCACTGATGTTCTCAATTTCATTTTTATCTTGATTTCTGTACTTATTATATGTTTTGTTGTTAGCTGCCCTGAGTCCTTCGGGAGATAGGGCGGGATATAAATCCCATCAATAAATAAATAAATAAATAAATAAATAAATAAATAAATAAATAAATAAATAAATAAATAAATAAAAAAAAGTCAGCACAGGCTGGCCAGTAGACATAAATAGGACACAAAGCAGTACTAGACTCCTTTTCTCAATGCCATTTCAGTTTGATACCTCTTTTTAGCCTAATATACGCTAAGCCCCAGTAAATAACTTTATATCCCCCAGGTAGGCTCTTCTGGTCATACATACATCTCAGCAGACAAGATTACGAGCAATGATTTAGCAAAAACTACTAGGTGCATGTCTTAAACTTCTTGGAAAGTCCACCTCACAAATTTAAGAGGGCACCTTACCTCTTCCTCCTCACTTTCTTCTTGTACAGTGGGAGTCTGTGTGTTTTCCTGGATGTTTGAAATAGCTTCTCCTTGCACTTTGAATTTCTCAGCAGCAGCCAGCTGTGCTTGCTGAGAGAGATCTTCAATCTGGTAGAAATGCATGAGGGGGAAAAAAAAACCCAATGACTTGTAGATTTTTTGGTATCCACAATCAAGTAGTTTACAATTGACAATGCTAGCGGAATGCAAAGAAAGCAAAATAGAGAACTTTATAAATACTACGATGATAGGCACTGCAGTTTGGAATGAATTTTTCCCTTTCGAAAAATGTTAACCACTTCCCATAAAACGAACCACACCCATCCATATGAACCTGTTGTCAGAAAACCCTGCAGAGGAAGGAAGTGTTCTTTGTTTGAATGACAAGCCCAAAGTTCTAACTCAGGGGTGTCAAACTGCAGGCCCGCGGGCTGTTTCCTCATACTGAAGCTGCACCCACCCCAATGCCGGCAATGCAAAAAGTGTCGTGTCGTGATACGTCACGACACGTGACGTGGCAAGTGTGACACCCGTGTTCTAACTGGTTGCAAATCTATTGACTGTTGCAAAAACAAATGGTAAAGATTTCCTTGCTGGGTATTCCCTAAATTTATTTTACCTTTGCTTCTCCAAAGACAATGTAAGTATCTGACGCAGGACTTTTATATACATCTGGCTTGGTGATGACAAAGAGGATATTCTTGGATTTCCTGATCGTAACTCTGGTTACACCTGTGACCTGACGAAGGCCAAGCTTGGACATTGCCTTAAAAACAAAGCATAATTGTTTGAGGAAAAGATTTAAACGCAGAGCACCTGAGTATTTTATTTCACTGCTTTATTTAATTTTATAGCCACCCACTTCACACGTGACTCTAGGTAGCTTACAGTAAAATAGACAAAAACAATTAAAATATATTATATAAAAGTGCAAGGCAGCTGAGCTTTATAAAATAATGATCAACAAAGCCAAGAGGCAGCCTCCATCACAGTCTCGAGTTCCACACTGTGGTTTTAAGGTTTTTTTTTTAAAAAGGACAACAGGGTCAGGGCTAAACCAATCTCAGGGGGAACGAAGTTCCACGGGCCAGGTGCCATAGCATTAAAAGGCTCCTCCTGCCAGCTTATACCCCCTCAATTGATGGCACTCAGAGAATGCCTCTCCTGCTGGATTGGATGGGATGGGTACAAACAATTGGGGAAAGATATACCCATAAGTAAACCAGCTGTGAAGGGATTTAAAGGCAACTACCAGCACCCTGAATTGTGTCCAGAAGCCAATGCAGCTGGAGGAGCATATACAATGAGAAAACAATGCCATTAACTGCTTGTGCCACTGCATTTTGCATCACCTGAGGCTTCCACATGTTCCTCAATGTACAGCATATTGCAATAGTTATGATCTGAAGGTCATAAGGGCTGTAAGATGGGCTGTGTAATGGAAGACACACTCTTTACTATTTGATGAATGTAGAACACCTACACAATCCTTTTCTGAAAGGGAAGTGGCACCTCCCTCTCAAAACCCAATCCAGAATTTTGTGCCATTTTCATCTTTTTCTATAAAACAAGGACTGCACTTCAGAGTTTGACCATTTTTAGAATAAGACTTCTCTGGACACAAAAATTTCCTGATGGAAATCCAACAGACTCGAGAGATTTATTCAAATATATTCTTTTTTGTGATATTACAGTTTTGGGATGCTATCTTTTAACTCACCCTAAGCCCTCTTTCGATCAACAGCTTTTGCAAAATACTGTAAGAAATGACTTGTAGAAACAGCAACCAAAAAAATCATTTTGATGGTTGCAGTAGAACAGGCATTGCAAGACAACCTAGGTGGTATGTTTAAATGATTAAAGATTCAGGGATACCAACACTTTTTGTTGGCTGAATCAAGCAAGCCACCAGGAATTGTTAATCTGATCTTACCTTCCGTGCTTTCTTTTCACTCCGGCTCTGTTTTGCTTTGCTAACGGGTTCTTCATCTATTTCTGCTGCTGCTGCAAGCTGCCAAGAACACCACATTTTTTTAAAAAAAAACAACACCCTGACCATCACAAGAACTCCAATGTGCACATGCATTTCTTCACCAAAAAGCCTCCAGATTAAAATACAGGGCCAGAGTTTTGCAAGACAACTCCCATTTCGTTTAATTATTCCCAGCTTCTTGCACCTCTTCAAATACTGAACTGAAAACTATTATTTCTGTACCAAACTCAGATCATAATGATCTGTGGAGAAGCAGCTTTAGTGGGTAGTGTCCTCTATTATCATTGGAATTTTCCCTGTGTACTCTTTGGAAGAGAAACAAGTTCTGATTGAAACTGAGTGAGGCCAAAGATAAGATGACAAACATTAGAATCCACAGCAGGGAAATTCCTTATTTAGCTCTACAACTGCAGCACTCCCCTTCAGATCAGATGTTAAACAAAGCCAGCAAAGAAAAAGTTAGGAAGGGAAAGGAAGCAAGGCATGAAGAAAAACCCTCGAGGTCTCTCAGGAACAGCTGTATTTCCATTATTTTGGGAGAAAAATACAGCAGAAACAAATTCAAGAAACTGCCCAGTTGCTTCCATTGTAGTTTATCTAACTCATGAAATGTTCTGTTCCTAGCATGATTCATTTCAACCATATCCAAACTCTGGATGTTTTGAATTGTTACCCCCATAATCTTTGCTCCATGCTAGATGTGACTCATAGAATGCAGATATATTATACTTCTTCCTGCTTTATTACTTTGCTGTTACTTTAACTATCTACCTTGCAGAAAATTCAAAAGGAAAACACCCACTTTTCAAGATGTGTAAGGTATGTAGGATACTCTTCTCCTAGTTTCATGTTTGGGAATTGTAGCATATCAATTTTAGATACCAATGCATTGTATCTACAATTTCTCTATCTAATATAGACAATGACATGGATAAAAATTAGGTTATAACCATGGCCCAAATTAGAATGTGCACCAATGTGCAAAATACTGCAAATTAGGGTACAAAACTTTTTGTTTAAGCTGAGGTCTACACATTGCCTTTGAAGTTTTTGCCTTTGAAGTGTGTATGTTGGATGATGGGTACAATGAAAGCTAGGAACAGGACAAAAACTACCACTGAGCTGATCATGGCTAACTTTTTCATAATTCCCATATCCACGCTAGGTAGGAGGTGATATGTAGAATGAGAAAGCACTCCCCAATGCTGCTGGTGATATTGCTGATCCTGATTGGATAGCTGTGCAATTTTTATAAATATATTTCATGTTAGTTTTAAAAACTAGTTGGTGAAAAGTGTCAGCATCTCAGCAGCTGGGAGTCCATCAAAAGATGGTTACCATCTGACCAGGATATTCCATAACATCTATTATTAAAATAGGGGATAAGTGTTTACCTTGGGCAGACAGAACAACGGCAGTTGTGCCATTGAAACAGTATCATCTCCTTGTACGTTTACTAATTTTCTTGATTTTAATAAAAATTACATCACAATGGCTAATTTTGGAGTGCCAGGATTTAGGGAGTGATATTTACATGCAGCCTAGATCTCAAGTTAAGATCACCTGTTGTAATGGATGTCTTGAATATTGCAGTGTTGGATCTAACCTAACTAAATTATGCATTCACAATTGCTGTGTGAGATTTTTGAGGTTGAAATATACTTACTTTTACAGCCCTGCCCAAGCATATCAAATATAGTTTATGGTGTTCTTCTTTCCCTTTCTCACCTGCGCCTGCTGTGTGGTGGCCTGCGTGGAGTCTTGTTCTTCAAGTTCTGGCACTGATTCATCGCTGTCGGATTCTGTTCCAGAACCTACGGAAATCAAAATGCATAATTTCTTCCAACTTGGTGTATCTTGGGAGTGGCAGGCAGGCCCAGGCAAAACATGCAGAGCTTTGCTGCTTGGTCATGAAGAAACAAACTTTCATTCTTTTATTGTGCCAACATCGTTAAAAAATACTTTCAAGCCAACAAACTTCAGAAATGTCTGGTAGTAAAAGAACATATTCCCAACATCACCCACAGACATAGAAAAAAAATATAGACAACAAAATTCTGAAATGGCAGTGATTTAATATAATAGTGGTTTAACTTACGTGGCAATAGGACAAGGAGTTTATCTATGCTCAATCAAGCTTCCTAGGAAGAACATGTTTCTTAGAGCAAGGTGTTGATCACATTCTCAAATAAGGATATTATTTGATTTGAATAGTACTTTTTTAAAAAAAGAACATGACAGTTTCATTCTGGCATAATTTGGCCCATGATGGAGACTAGGAATATGCTATGGATCTGAACATTCCCTTCCCTTTCACAATTTGTGAGACCTAGAATTTAGCATGATGTGTACATAGGACAAACAACAGCTAGCACCAATTAAGAGTGCTTCAAAGTGGATTCAGACATCACTCTAATCCCTATTTTAATTATGAGCTACTGTTCATAGTAGCCTGAAGCAGTTGGGTACACACATGGTAAACCAAAAAAATACTGGTTTAGTACATATTATCTCATTCAGAAGTTTGGTTTAAATTTGTTCTGGCAAACCGGTTATCCTACATCGTAGAACAAAGGAACCTGAGCAAAAGAGAGGAAGATGAAGATTGCTCAAGTTCATGGCACATTCCCAAGGTTTTAAAACAACCACGTTTAAGAAAGATGTTTGCAAGAACTAAAGTACACACTAAATGATCACTCACTTATAAAGTAATAGTACTTTAAAATCTTGTAATAGCTTGTATTTGTGTCTTTCAGAAAGATAACCTCAAAACAATCCTCCCCACCACCATTATATGACTGCCATCTCTGGATGCAAGTTTCAGTGAACTGCTAGCTCACATGCCTTAACATCTGTGTGACTTCAATGCAAGGCAACAAATGGGATTGCTGGTGAGAAAGTATATTTAGGACAGAGGTTTTCTGGAACAAGCACAACTGATGTCCTTGTCTGTCTCGATAATACCACATTAATTTCAGCTGATGCAAAATCCTGATACCTTTATCCCAAATTGCATATGCATGTGACTACATTTAAGTGATTGGTAACGGGACAGAAACACCAGACTACTTGTTTCTACTCTCTAACAGACAACACATGAATTTAACACAAAATATATGTAAGTATTTAATAGGAAACTTCCCATTTATACACACCCACACATCTTCCAAACTGCAGTTGCAAATATAGACACTGCACAATAATCTAAAGAGGGACATCAACATTAGACCACAAATTCTTCTAGAATGAGGGTAAAATATCACCTCACGGCACAGAACATTTATGCAAGTGCTATTAACAATATGTACTAGATATGCAACCACAGGCAAAACACTAGAAACTAAAAAGCAGACTGAAACGACCGTGTGCCATTGGAAACAAAGCAGCGATTACGGTTTCTAGGTTAGTTCTCATCCAGAGATAGCAGCTTGGACAAGGCTTATGACACATCTATTAAACACACACATCATGCCCAGTGATTCAACCTTTCACATTAGTAGTGTATATAAATAAATCATAACATGACATAAATCACAAATCACAGTGTGCGCAACAAACGTCAACTACGATAACTTAAATCTAGGTTTCTTTTGACTTAGTAAATTTTAAACGGTGTTTTTCTAGTCTAAGAGTTAAAGCAGAGGGAATTCACACTCCATGCCTGTGTAACTAAGTTAGTATTCGGTGAGCGACCTTTAATATCCATGCACACAGCAAACCGAAGAGGCAAATACCCTTGTCATTCTTCAGGAAAGGCTGTTTGACAGGAGGAGGTGGTAAAGGAGCAGTTGCTGGAACCTCAGCAAGGGGCACAGCTGTCTTAGGAGAGAAGTCCACCAGGACTGGCTGCAGAGGTGACTCCTCAACATGTACCTCTGGTGGGATCAAAGGTGGCAGCTCGTCGTCTTCAAGGGTAGCAGAGATAGGGCTGGGGGTCATTTCAGGTGCTAAACCAGGTGCAGGTGCAACGGGGGGTGGTTTGGGAAGCACAGAGGAAGGCTCTAGCTTTTTCACAGGGGCAGAAGGAGGGGGTGCAGGAGAAGCCAGCTGAGTGAGAATGCTTGCAATAGGAGAAGTAGAAACAGAGGGATCAGCAGGTGCAAGAGGCAAAGGTGCCATTTTCTGGGAAGGCATCACCTCCCCAGATGAAACGGGAACCTGGTTTGTGTCTAAGGCCGAGACAGTGGAAGTAACCAGGCCAGGGGGCAATTTGGAGCTGGAGACAGGACTAAGGGTTGCTGGAATAGAAAATGCTGCTGCAGGGGAAACGGGAGAAGCCACTGCAGAAGACAGAGGTGCAATGCCAGGAGGAGGGATGACAGAGGCTACAAGGCCAGGAGAGGAAAGAGGTTCAAGAAAAGCAGCGAGGGTTCCAGGAACGGTCACTGGTGCAGGCGCCTCAGAGGGTACTGTAGAGGGTGCTGGGTGAGAAACTGGCATTGTTGGGCCTACAGGAGAAGTTAACGGGGCAGGTGCAGCTGGTGTCCCTGGAGCTGAAGCAGTCTCTGCTACCACTATAGATGATGCCTGAGGTTCAGCAGGAAGTACCTCTGATGCTGATGCTGGATGGGAGGCAGGTATCAATGAGCTAGGAGTAACCCCTTCAGAGGCCACAGGAAGGGCTGTAGATTCAGAAATGGATGCAGGAGTATGGGCGGTAGGTGTTACAGGACTGGAAACATACTCCGCCATAGACAAAGAGCCAGAAGCAAGTTCAGAAGTTGAAAATGGCTTCGTAGCAGATGCCGGCGAGACAAGACCAGGCTCTGCTGTAGCCCCAGGGCCAGAAACAGCTGCAGGCTGAGTTACTGAAGCAGATACTGAAGAAGCAGGAGCTGGTTCGAAAACAGACGGAACCATCTTGGAAGCAGGTGGTGAAGGGCCTATGGGAGGCGTTACTGGACTAGAAACAGATGCTGAAAGGGAAGCAGATTCCACTGGGGGTCCTGTAGGAGCCACAGGACTAGAAACAGTTTTCAGAGGTTGCCCTTTGGGTAGTCCTGGAGCAGAGGGGAGAATGGGCTCGGGAATAGGCACCGAAGAACTAAACTTCACTGGGGGCGATAGAGGAAGCGAGGGGGTAGGAACAGAGCCTGATGATGACATAGAACCTGAAGAGATTTCTGAAGAGGAAGCAGATTTTACAGAAGGAAGTACCGTAGGAGCTGAAGCAGGTCCCTCTGGCTGTGAAGAAAGTGACACAGGTCTAGAAGGATCTACTGGGATTCCAGAAGGGCCTATAGACTCAGAAGCAGATTTCATGATTGGACCTGCTTTGGCTATAGCGTCAAGATGTCCCGATGGGAAAGGGGGTTTCACGGGGGACTTGGCAGGAGCCATCTGTTTAGAAGTCATCATCGTTTTGTCTAGAGACGTAGTTGAGTCAGGGACAGCTGCCAAAATAGGAGTTTGTGGCTGAGAAGAAACAGATAGTGGAGCAGACACAGGGCGTACTTCTGGGGCTGCGGGACCAGATGCCAATTTCACAGGTGGCGGAGTATCAGAAACAGGTTTGCCTGCAGGTCCTTCCGGTAACAATAGCATAGAAGCAGGCTTTGCCGGGACCGTGATAACGGATTCAGGACCAGAAGTGGACTTTACAGGTAGCACGGCAGGAGCAAGCTTTGCTGGAGATAAGGCATCAGCCCCAGAAACTTTAAGAAAGGAAGCAGGGATCTCAGCGCTGGAAATAGGTATCATAGGATGAGATGCGGAGTCTGCAGGTGACCCTGCAGGACATCCCAGAATTGACATAGGCATTGGAGAAATGATGGAACTGGGAACGGTGACAGAATCAGGAAGAGAGGGAACAGGATTGATGGGTATGGAAGGCTGTTGAGAGGGAAGAGAGGATGAAATGTGGGCCCCTGGATTGAGAGGAGGAGTTGCAGTATTAAGGAAAGGAAGTGTTGGTGACAAGGCAGGAGCGCCTGCAGAATTTGGAGGGAAAGGAGTTGGGCTAGAAGGTGAAGCCACAGTAGGAGGAGCTGGAACTTCAGCGGGGATGGGAGCTGTAGCCATAGGAGGAGACACAGGAGCAATTGGGAGAATGAAAGGAGCTGGGACAGGAGATGATGGAATTGGAGAAACTGAGGCTCCAGAAGTTGTCCCTACTGGGCTTATAGGAGATGTTGATGGAGCAGAAGTAAGAGATTCAGAAGAAATTACTGAGGCCGGGGGAGAAGCTACAGGCCCTAAAGGTAGGGATATACCAACAGGTGCAACACCAGCCATAACAGGTGGTTTCATGGGGGTAAGGGTCTGAGATAATATAACTGAGTCAGCAGAAGACAAGGCAGCATCAGGAATGGCTTGCACCGAAGAGACAGAGGTAACCAGTTCTGGTGGAGCAGTAAAAGGACAGGGGCTAGCAAGGGGAGAGTTAGCATCATGGCACAAAGAGGAAGGGTGGAGGGGGCTATAAATAGAAGAGGTGGAAACAGCTGCTAAAGGAGAAAAAGTAAATCAGCATTGGAAAAAGAACATATAAGCAGAATAATTAAGTTTACCTATAAAGTCTCCCACATGGAAGTGCTATTATTTGTAGGGGAGAAATTATTGGAGCTGCTGCCAGGAAAAAAAAATTTCTCCCATCCCAAACAACTTTTCTTGGACACTTATTAATTTTTAGCCATTATATCATTGGCTTGCTCTTGTGTACTGTATTGTATTATTCTTTATTATGTAAAATGTTATATTTTAGCGCAGGGCTTTTCAACCAGTGGTACGGGTATCACCTGTGGTACATTGGCACCTGGCAGGTGGTACGCATCCATCCTAGAAAAGTGGTAGCGGGGGAAGGGAATGAGCTGAACCGGTGGCAGCACTGCAGAAGCCTGAGCGAGAGATGGCTGGAGCTGCAGCGCTGTCAGGGCTCAGCGGAAGTGCCAGGATCAGTGCCAGGCTCCAGCTAGAGCTTGGCACTGATCCTGGCGCTTCTGAGCCCAGAAGAAGCGCCGATCAACTGGAATGTTGCAGTATCTCCAGGGTCTTGTGATTTACATTCAGATGCTTGGCAACTGATTCATTTTTTCAGTGCCATTGTAACTTTGAACAGTCACTAAGCGAACTGTTGTAAGTCGAGGACTACCTGTACTTCATCACTTTCTCTTTTTTTTGTTCGTCAAGTTTTTGACACCTTGCTAGGTGACTGGTGGTACTCGGATGTTGCCATATCCTAAAAGTGGTACAATGGGTGAAAAGGTTGAAAAGCCCTGTTTTAGCGTGTTCCAAACTGATAAAGTTCAGATAATTTGGCAGCATGCACATTTGATGAATAAAACAAAACTGTCTTTGCAGCCACACTTTAGAAAGACTCAACATTTCCCATGAAGACACAGGTAGAATTAAGCACTCGAAAGGCAAAAGTATAATCTTGAGTTGAACTTATTTCCTAGTCACTTTCTTCTGTTAGAGATATTATTTTCTCATTCTAGCCATTTCCCATAGTTTCCTACCCAGTTAGTTGTTCTGAGATCAGCCAAAGTCAGCTACTATACCAGAGGTAGGCAACCGTGGCTCTTTTATGACTTGTGGACTTCAACTCCCAGAATTCCTGAGTCAGCACGGCTGGCTCAGGAATTTTGGGTACTGAAGTCCACAAGTTGTAAAAGAGCCAAGGTTGCCTACTCCTGTACTATACCACAGCTAAGGTTTTCAGGTAGTTGTTAGTTAACAACTGCCTAATTCTGCGTCTCTTTGAACAGTCCTGAAAAAAGTAGATTATGACCGGTCCTCAAAATATGGCCAGTGTAGCATCCCCAGTCACGTGACCATGACTTGGGCATTCTGCAAACAGTGGGCACCTACAATGGTCACAGCATCCCATGCTCATGGTATTGCCATTTGTGGCTCTTATGGCTTCTGACAAGTAAAGTCAGTGGGGAAGCTGGCAGTAAGTCGCAAGTCATGGTCATGTGACAGCAGGCTTAACTACCATGGGTAATTTGCTTAATGACTGCAGCGGAACAGTGTAAGATGGGTACAGTCATGTGATGTTTCACTTAACCACATCACTTAGTGCTGGAATTGTCAGTCCCAATTTCGGACATTAAGTGAGGATTAATTGTAGTTGTTCTTGCTTTGACAACTGGCACAAGTGAATCTTACCACAAATCCAACTTTTTAGCATGTGCTAGTAGCGTTTTCTTTCTCTCTCTTTCATTTTAAGATGGCAAAGCTGCTAATTCAGGAAACAAGTTGCAGCATTTAAGTTTGAAGCGTTCAGTCCAGTGTGGTGCATTGGAATTTGGGAACTTTGTCATCTATCTTAATGAGAAAAGCCTCTGTGACTTCATATAAAGTTTACTGCAGAAGCAAGTCAAGCAAGTCAAACCATACTGTATCAACCCATTTTAGGCAAACCATCTTAATCTATGAACCCAGGCATTTCATAAGCTAAACTAAGGACAGAACGTGAACGTAGTTTTGGAGCCTGGCCTTCAAGTGTAATGATACCAACTACCATCCACTCCCATCAGATTAAAGGCCACATTAAAGTAACTGTAAATATACTGCTTAAGATGGCATATGCTAAGATTAAGAACAAATACCTGAGGCTAGAATGGGAGGCTGAGAACAGACTGGAGGTGCTTCAGCAGCACCAGGGAAAGAAGCAGGAATGGCAGATGCTGAATGAGCAAAATCAACAGTTATTAAAAGGCACACTGATAAAACAAGGTCTACTCTAGAGCAATCTAGAAGACTCAGCTCGATCAATACAACCAATAAAACCTCCACAATTAAAGGATTTTGGATCAATTCATGGACGTCATGAGTATCCAGGGCTATTGATAGCACTGTAAATGCCTCTGAAGCCAATCTACTGAGAAACTATGGGCTTCCTTCTACAGTTGGTTGATTTTGAAAACAGACAGCTGGACTAGATGAGCTGGGGCTGTGATAAAATAGGCCATTGTCTATGTTCTTGTATACTACACATGCATCAGAAAAGCAAACAGTTGCATTACAGTGACCTGCAAGTCTCTTGGGATGAAATTAATTTAGAAAAAGCTAGAAGCATAAGCTCAGAGAGGTAATATAAAATATGCATTTGTTTGATTGCATGGGACAAGGAATGTCATGTGACTGAAGGGCTCTGATATCTTCAAATCTTCCTCTAGTTCAGGGGTGTCAAACTCGCAACATCATTGCTGGCAACACACACACACACACACACACACACACACACATATACGTACACATACATACACACACACACATATACATATACATGCATACACCTACACACCCACACACCAATCAAAAGTCCTTTATGCCTTCATCTAGACCAGACATGTCAAACTCGCAACGTCACGTGACGTATCGGAGCTTTTTCCCCATTGCCGGCAATGGGGTGGGTGCAGTTTCGTCATGACGCATCCGGCCAGTGGGCCGGCAGTTTGACACCCCTGATCTAGACTAATGGGTGAGCTGGGCAAAATCTTTTGCTTGTGTAATAAGATTAACAGTGTGAGTTGGGATGACAACAGGACTGGGATGATGTCCAGAATTCAAGGCAAATATAGCAAAAGAGTGATGTAAAAGCTAGATTAAGCATGTGCTCAGACTATATCAGTATGAAAACCAAATCTGTGAAACTCAATCCTATTCCATTTTGAAGTTGATGCCTTTCTGCTGCTTGCACTTAAAACTCATTTCTTAATTCAAAATATTCCAGAAAAAACGCTGGAACCCACAAAATGGAAGGGTTTAATCTTAATCTCATCATAATTGGCTGTTTTATAAACTATGAAATTACCTGGTCTTAATCCTATATTTTTTCCGTTAGGCAAATAGAAGAGAGAAGGCAAAGACTGAACTGCTGCTTAACAGCTCATTTAATAAGGAAAATGGTCACATTAAAAGATTAGTGGTTCATATGTCAATTCCTGTGCATCAAATCCTAGCAAAACTGGTGAAGCAGTTGTAACACATAATTGTAGGAGAGAACTGAACATATATTCCAAAATAAGAGTAAAAAAGTTCTAGAACAAGGTAGCAAAGCAGCCCAGGATATAATCAGAAAGTGATAAGGTTCATCTTGGCAAGTAGAACTATTTCTCTGTGAAGCACTGTACATAGCCATGAGTCTAGCATTAATTTGAAAGGATTATTTATTGATGTTTCCACCATTAGAAACGTTTTAGAAAAATTAAGATGCAACATTTCATCTGACTTTCCAAATAAAATGCCTATAGGAAATAACAGAAGGCAAACCTTATACGAATAGTCCTGAACTTACGACCAGTCGCTTAGCAACCATCTGAAAGTACAACAGACCCCCCTCCCACCCCCCAAGCTATTTGTGACCTGAATTCAAAGTTCTGATGGCTATTCCCCATCATATGACCTCATTTTGGGTGCTTGGCAACTAGCCCACATTTATGGCTAGTCAGTGTCCTGTAATCATGTGACCATGATTTATTACTTTTTTTGCCAGAAACTGGCATTTACTTCCAATTTCTGGTAAAAAATGCCCATTGGGGACAATGGATTTGCTTAATGACCATGAATTCACTTAATGATTATGGTGATTCCCTTAACAACTGCTGCAAAATGTGTTTTAAAATTGGGTCAGTCATGTGATGACCCACTGGCACAACTTATGAATGTAATTCCAGGCTTCCGGTTGTGAGTCAAGGACTATTTATTAACACTTTTGGAAAGGATCAAATACAGTACTGACCAGCTGAAGAGAACCTAGTTGTTTTTTCAAATTTATCGAGAAAGAGGGAGAATCAAATATAAGGCAGCCGATTAAACAGAGCTGGCATTTCAAAAACACTGGAGTGTTACCGTGCTAATTTTTAAATATATATATATATATATATGTGTGTGTGTGTGTGTGTGTGTGGCAATTCTGCTGTTTTAACTTCAGACCTACCTGAACACTCTAAAGCAGTCCCAGCCTGAGAATCCTTGCCTCCTACCTCAGGATTCTTGGCAGCAACTGGCTTATTCATCGTTTCCATGGGGGCCCCAGGAGCTGGAGCTACAACAATAGTTTCAACCATTCAGAAATCCTACAATGTCCCTATATATGCCTTTTGAGGTTAGCTGCTCAAGTGGAAAATATATCCAATCATGCAGAAAGATGTGTTATCCTCAAGTTGCCAAAGACAAAAGCACAGGAATAATAATAAAAAACACTACAGAAAATGCCAATATTAGAAATAGACAAATCAAATCATCTAACCGAATTAGAGCCATTGTACTGGCAGATTTGAATTAATTAAATGCCTTCTTCATGGCTTCTTCAGATTGTGACAAGTTGTTTACATGCACTCATTTGAATTCAGTTAACATCAGCTGCTGAATGTTAGTAATGATGCATCAAAAGCCAATCTAGATGAACTCATGGTGCATTAGCAGGCACAAATACAACCACTTCATCATAGGATAGAAACCAGTAAAAGATAACTTAAAAAAAAAAAGAGTTGTCAGAAACCGCTTGTGTTAGATTTGAATTATCAGCTAGAAATGCATTTTAGATTTATAATGAGTTTTTTTCCTATACCACCGACATGACAATTTAAAACTGGTCTCTCTCTCTCTCTCTGTTCCAGAAATAGAGCTAGATAGATATTTTTACCGGTCTCATAATTACAAGCCAGTTTACAAGCAAATCTGATTTATAAGTAAATCTGAAGGAATATGGTAGAGGCAAATTAGATTCCATAGTTGTGAATACATGTGGTCCTTTTTTAGTGACTACCTCATTTAGTGACCATTCTCAGCTAAAATGATGAGTAGAAACTTTAGAACTAATCCTTGCATTTATGATCTTTGCAGGTCTGTTAGGCAAAGCAAAACTGAAGTAAGATTATAAACAGAGACACAGTTACTTAGCGATTGCTTCGTTTAGTAACCAAATTGCTAGTCCTAACTGTAGTTGGCAAGTCCCCATATCCAGTTGTCCCCAACCCTTTTGGCACCAGGGACGTCTCATGGAAGACAATTTGGGGAGCACAGAATAATGTCCAGTTTTGCTCGCCTGCCGCTCACCTCCAGTTGTGCAGCCTGGTTCCTAAAAGGCCATGGATTGGTACCAGTTCTGCAGCCCGGGGGGGGGGGCACTTCCCTTAATCAATCTCTCCCCTGCTCTCAGTACTTGAGTGTCCATTTAGACACCCTGTTTCCACTATGGAAAAAGTATACTGCACGTTTCTCCTATAATGGGGGGGCATTTTCTGGGGTAGAAGTTGGGTTTGGAAGTCCATCTGGGGCTGTGGGATGAGGAAATAATCCTTGCTGGGAACTGTTTTCTGTGTTTATTTGGTCAAATGATGGTTTTGATAAACTGTAATTAACAGCATTTTACAAAGGAAGACATAGAGGAACTTCCCATTCAACCCATGCAGTTCTTCTCTAACTTGGATTTGGTGCAAAAGGTGAAGATTGTTTCCTGTCTCCAGTGAAATGCCATGTTTACCCCCCCCCAAAAAAAAACAGAGAAAGAAAGAAAAGAAGAAAAAAGGAAGGAAGGAAGGAAGGAAGGAAGGAAGGAAGGAAGGAAGGAAGGAAGGAAGAGGTGGATCTAAGTGTACAAGCAATTATATCTAGCCGGATGATGCAGAACTACTTTTTGGCTGAGAGCGCACCTGTGTCTGATTTCCACTGGGCAGACTACATACTCTTTAAAAGCATCACTTTCCAAGTCAAATAATTTTTAATTTTAATTTTTTAATTTTAATTCCATTTATATCCCGCCCTTCTCCGAAGACTCAGGGCGGCTTACAAGCTTAGCAGTAGCCTTCATTCTATGTATATGCCTGCTTATTAGGGCTTTCACACACACCCCAAGCGGCATTATTACAAAGTCAGCTTAATTGCCCCCAACAATCTGGGTCCTCATTTTACCTACCTCGGAAGGATGGAAGGCTAAGTCAACCTTGAGCCTGGTGGGATGCGAACCTGCACTAATTGCAGGCAGCAATTAGTGCAGGGATGATTTGCACAAGAGTGACCAGGACTTGGGCAAGTACTTCTAGAGTCAGTTAAAGGTTTAATCATAGCCATTCACAGTTAGATAGCAGAGAAAACTTCCTTTAAAATATCTTGGTGCAAGATTGGCAAAGTGCTCTTCACTGCTCTCCGGTGCTAGAATTGAGGAGAGGGACAACTCTTATATGCAAATGGCTCGGTTACATCACCTTGTTGAAGTCCTCGTGTAGGAAAGGCAAGACCTGGGAATAAAATCTGATGTTGTATGTAGAGCCTCTCTTCATTTTGGGCTCAGTAGTAGAAAGCTCCCCATGTGAATTCATACATGTAGATGGTAGAAAGTCACTTGGATTTTATAATAGTCTGTATGATTTTGTAACTATTTCTAGTTTGGTAAGATAACTCCAATCTCCTGGCACATAGGTCTAGTAATGTGCAGAAGCTCTTTTAAAGAAACTGATAGGCTGACTAGATTGAGGTATCAGTGTTTCCCGATGCAGTTGGGTGCTATTAGCACATTCAGTATAATTCTGTTCTGCAGCTCTGAACTAGTCTCAGGAGCCTGAGTTAATGGAGATTGGGGAAGGCATGTAGGTCTTTGGGCCATGTGGCTTAAAGGTGTTTACTGCCCATAATTCCTGAGACAGGGAGCATGAGATGAAGTTATTTTGCCTTGAGCTGATGGGAGCTATCAGAACATCATCCACCCATGGCATGGGTCCAGAATACCTTGGGGAGCACCTGCAGCCGGCGTCATCTTCCCTCCGCCCAGTACGCTCCCACAGAGAGGGCCTCCTCAGGGTGCCGCCAGTCAAAGAATGCCGACTGGTGACCCCCAGGGGGAGAGCGTTCTCTGTGGGTGCACCGGATTTATGGAACCATCTTCCGGTAGAGCTCCGGATGGCGCCCGATCTCCGCTCCTTCCGGCGCAACCTTAAAACCCATCTCTTTAAGGAAGCGGGCCTAGCCTGATGGGACGGGGTGGGATTGTTATTATGACTTTAATTTTAAATTTGTATTATGGGCACTGTTTAATCATGTTTTTAATAATTTTAATTTTTTTGTATCTGTTTTTATGTATTGCCCTGTTAACCGCCCTGAGTCTCTTGAGAGAAGGGCGGTATATAAATTAAATTAATAAATAAATTAATAAATAAATAATCTGCTTGAACGCCCTGAGGCTGAGGTCCATTACCTGAGTTCTAAACCTCATCAGTTGAACTTATCTGATGCCCAGCCCAGATGTTTGTCTTATTCATCAGCTTTGATTTGCTTGAGCTTTGGTAATGCTATCTTTTCAGAAGTTCTTTTAGATTATCCCAGAGGAAAGAAGCTTTGAGTTTCCTCTTCTTAAGCTACTTATCCTAAACAATTCAGCCTCCTCTCCTAAGGGTGGTGTCTCTGATTAATAAAGCCTGGTCAGAGAGCCTTCCCTTTCCAAGAGTCACAACCTGAGAGGTGTCTTCACTTTCAGTGGAATTGATAGGTGTCTTCTGAATATTTGGGCTAGTTGGTCCTGGAAAAGGAGAAGCGTTTACTTCAGGGAAAGGAAATTTCAATAATACATTGATACAGGCAACAATCTAACCCTGGAGACTGCGAAAATTATACGTTTCAGGCAGCTGGTTTGGAGAAATTGTGTGACAATCTGTTGGATGGGTCTTTTCTGTTCTTTACAAGAGAGATCAGATCTCGTTGGTGTCCAACGTGTGTCCAGGTGCGGTAGGGCATGTACTGCTTGAAATATGTTCTTGACTCTTTGATGGTATAATAATGATGCATATGTCTCTCTTTGCCTGTTCTGTCAAAGGGAACCTGAATAGCAGGTTATTTACTCAGAGGTACACATGTACTCCCTATGATTTGAAGTGGACTATGATAGTTACTATCGCCTTCATGCATATTCTGCGAGCTGACTGGATAAATGAGAAACTCTCCGATGCTGAAACCCAAGGAATGTTTTGTGGGATGGATAAGTTGGAATATGTAAATGGGCCACCTGTTAAGTCTAGCAAGCCTGTGGCATATTTTTTTTCTAAAGATTCTCTCACTGGCTACCATGTTTTCAATCTTGGAACATGCAGTATTTGATATGGCAAGATAGTCTGCTCTTCCCTGTTCTTTTTTCGGATATCATTAATATGAAGAAGAAACCATAAACTCTCTCGCCCATGTGACCTCTACGCTGTGATTTGGTGACAGCGTATAGCAGATGTTTGGTTGTTCTTTGCGACTAGGAAGAAGTGACACACTTGGGACTGTGAGATTATCTTTAGGAATGTTATACGTGATATGAATGCAAAGTTAGGGCAGTGTATCATTACCTAAAGGAGCAGTGACAAATCTGCTGGATTTGGACACCACTATGTTGGCTAAATTCCCTAGAAAAAAATTAAACATGGAATTAAGAAGTTAAGAAATTAAAACTACTTATTTGGCCTCCTCATAGAAAGCCCCACGAAATCTCCAGATGCTATGTTGCTGTCCATTGCTGACTACTAGGTTAAGGTCTCCCAAAAAGGAAAGTGAAAGCCATGAAAACTAAATAAAAGAAAAGGAAAAAGTG
Source organism: Vipera berus (assembly GCF_964194415.1). Taxonomy (NCBI): domain Eukaryota; kingdom Metazoa; phylum Chordata; class Lepidosauria; order Squamata; family Viperidae; genus Vipera; species Vipera berus. The sequence goes on from NC_138203.1 coordinate 134,632,898, forward strand.
TCATCAGGGCAGTTCTAGCCATGCTAGCTTGCAGGCTTGTCTACTCTCCAGAGGAAGCCAGGATCAGGGAAACTATTGCCTTCTACAGCAGAGTTCCCCAACCTTTTGGGCACGAGGAACCGGTTCATTGGAGAAAGCTATTTCCACGGACTGGCGAGTGCGTGGTTTTGTGTGCTGCCTACATCCCATGGATGGGGCTTTGTTTGTTTGTGCAGACCAGTTGCTGGCATGCCGCGGCTGCCCAGAAGAGCAACATCTCTGCTGCCCAGAGCACTCTTCACAGAAGACTCAATGGAACTCCAAAGTTCCCCTACTATACTTTCAAACCACACCTGCCATCCTTAGGATAGAAACCACTATAACAATTCAGCATTGGACAATAAAATTAATTTTAGGTTTTATGATAATTGTAAATCCTATGTTTAATTACTGCCATATTACTCTATAGGTCTCTATCTTTTTGTATCTTTGTTTCTTAAATGTTTTAATAAACACATGACCTTATTTACAAAAAAGATACAACAATCCAATAATAGACAAATGCTACATACATGTGTGTATAGGAGAAGCCAAGTCATAAATCATGCAGTATCCCTTAAGCTTCTAGCCAGAAATGTGGCAAATAATTAAATCTACTTAATTGCTATCCAGCATACAAAATTTCCTCAAGAAATATAATAGGCAGTAGAGTTCATAATAAACAAATCCAATATAGTAAAGGTATGCACACAACACACCCAAACACATTAAAATACAAACAGGGTTTTTAAAAGCTCATAGCTCACAATTCTAATCCATCAAAATGAGGCACACTCTTTGCCAATCTCATGTATAGCCAAGAACAGCATGCTTTATAAATGCCAATCTGTTCTAATCTCATCTGATAACCCCAACAAATTAATATATGAAGAAAAAAAAATCCAGTAGCTTAGTTATTAGTATTCTCCATGTACATTAAAAGTAGCTAATGTCTTCCTGATGTTCTGGATTAAAGCACAAATTAACAGTCAATTAGCACTTGTGGGGAGTGGGAGGAAATGAAATGGAGCGTTTAGTTCCAGCCTTCAATCATGCTGTTGCTCACTCCGAAAACATTGTATCAGATCCCCCAAATATGTATGTAGCCATTTTGTAATGTTTCCTCTAAATCAGGGGTGTCAAGCTCGATTGAGGACATCAGCACTGTGGTGGCCCTCAGGGGCTGGGAGGGCATGGATGGGTGGGTGTGGCCAGCTCATCACTTGCGTTGGGATGTGCTAAGCGGGGCTAACGGAATCTGAGGGTCTCTGGTGGAGGAGGGTGGGACTGGGGCAGGCGCTGGGGCCTAGTCCACTGGAGGAGCCTTACTGTCCTTCTTGGCGGCACGGGCTGCCCAGGACCCTGGGCGGTGGGTACCCGTCCTGGCCCTCAAGCTCCTGGGGCACTGGGACCCTGTGACCTGCCTGGCTTCCTGGGAGGCGCCCGGCCAGGCGTAGGGCAGCTCTGGGGCTGAGCTCAGGTAGAGCAGGGAGAGGAGTTCCGGCAGCCTCTTGGGGATGGGCTCCCCGCCCTTCCCTTTTGCTGGGGCCGTTGCAGCAGGCAGGAGGTTTGTCTCACATATGTAGTGGAACTGGAGGATAAAGTTGGACAGTGCGGGCCCACTGGGCAGGAGCCGCAGCATGGCATCTGCCTCACCGCAGCCCCACCGTCCGTCTTTGCTTGCCACGGCTGGGATGTGACAGCCAGCCAGATCGCGTGCCCCCCCCACGCTTCTGCCCCTGCCTGCTGGGAGGGCTGGCCCGGTACTTGGACCCACCTGCCCTGTGTGGGCTGTGGAACTCTGCCCACCCCTGCGTGCTCGCTGCCTCCTGTGTGTGTGAGGGGGTGCACCCAGCCGGGCTGGGGTGAGCTGGGGCAGCCAGTCCCTTGCCATCTCCAGGGTGGCCCCGCGGGCCAGATCTGGGCCCATCAAGTGCCGGATGCAACCCACAGGCCTTGAGTTTGACATGTCTGCTCTAAATTCTTATTTAACCATACAGCAGCCCTTATAAGGTAAATGTGTATTTTTAATTCCACTACTACAAGTAAGAGGATGAAGATAACAGATGATTTCCTTAAGGCTATTGGGCAAACTCATGGTTGAAAGCATGGAACTCTCTCCACAAAGGAGTTCTATTGGTCTTCATGCTGATAGAGAATGTATTCTAAAGGTATATAAATCATCCAAAATACTAACCTGTCTCAGCCTGAGGCTGGGGCAGCTCCTGTTCTGTTGCTGGGACAGTTTCTGTGGCTTCTCCAGGCATTTCTGATAGAAGAGGAACAAAATAAAATATATGTTTCCCTATATCTTATTATAACATTGTAGAATACTTTACTACAATAAAGACTTAATCTGTTGCAATCACAATGCCGAGGCAAACCACTTACCTAAAGAGCTTTAGGTACAGTCTTAAGGTATTAATCCTAAAAAAGCAATTTATTTCTATATTCAACTAAAAGTTTTAAAGTATCCAAAAACATTGATCTAGTCTTCATTTTTGTAGTCTTATAACTAACTGCCTTATCTCAGTTAAATGGTCAATGCTTATGATCTAGCAACAAAAATTAAGGTCCAATTATTGGTCTGAAGTTATTAGTGTATATTCTGCCAGTTCAACTGTGGAACATGTATACACCTACATGTATACACCTAACGCAAGCATCCACAGCTACGTTTCATTATCAGACATTGCTCCTATTGAAAAGCCTTTACACACAACTTCTACCCCGTCCCTAATAAAGTTTGGTTCCGAAAGCTCCTTTTTTATCACTTCCATCAATGTTGTACCTTCCATATATATCTTTTATAAAGTCAACATCCCTTTGCATGCCACTTCATCAGAAGGATGAACTGAACAAGGGGAATTTCAGTACTCCTTCCGCTAAAACATCTATTTATGCCTGTGTGTTGACACTACCACCACCATCGTTATTCCACTCACCATCGTAAAAAGTTTCATTACTAAATTTTGACCCATCTTTGCTCGGTCCCTTGATTTTATGGGAGTATCTTCCAAGAACAAAACGTGTGAACAGCAAGGAATTCACTCTCCTGGCAAATTCTGTTGCCGTACCCGGTACTTGACCACATGCAATAAAATCGATGAGGTCCCTAAGAGTCGACTCCAACTCTGGCCGCAACCCTTTCCATTATTTATAATAACACAACGCTCAGGGGGAAAGGAGCGATCGTTTAGCAGAGGTCATCCAACCACCGACCGCTATTAAGCACAAACCGAGACCAGTCCGAGATCGTAAGCTCTCCTGCTTCTAAGCTGAAGACCTCCTTGCTTTAGCCCAGGGGTAGGCAACCTCGGCTCTTTTATGACTCATGGACTTCAACTCCCAGAATTCCTGAGTCAGCATAGCTGACTCAGGAATTCTGGGAGTTGAAGTCCATGAGTCATAAAAGAGCCGAGGTTGCCTACCCCTGCTTTAGCCGAAACACCGGAGTCTTCCTAAGGGACGGCCTTCTGCCTGTGCGTTCAATACCGAACATCATTTCCCGTCCCGAAACTCCAGTGAGCCTCTCCCCGGGAACCGAAGTCTTTCCAAGGCCGCCCTGACGCCGCAGAACCCCGAGCAAATGGCCCAAGCGGCCTATTTGGAGCCCCCGCCGAATCTAACCGTCCCAGCTCGCCTTCCCGCCATCGGCACATCCCCTTGAGCGACTTCGGCTTTTCCCACTCAGGCGGCTCCCCGCCAGCCGGGTTACGGAGCCATCAGAAGCAGATGCCGGCGGATACAAACGCTGACACTTACTGTGCGAGACGATCCGGGCGCAAGATGGCGGAAGAAAAAAGGCAGAGCGGTGGCGAGGGGAGCCGACTTCCGGTATGAGTCAGAACAGCTTCCGGGTCCGAAGAGTCTGTTTTACCACGTGCTTTTTCCGGCAATGCTTTCCGACTCTTTCGGAGGTCGCTCGTTAAAGCTTGGGGTGCGTCAAGCAAAAGTTGTGCTTGATTCACGGAGGGGGAAAAAAAAACCAAGTCATCGACAAGAGGAAAAATAAAGACGAATTAGTCTGTTTATGAATAGATGGCTCTTAGTATTTGCTTTGTTGTATGGTAACTAGTTACCAATTTCTGCACCGCCCAGCTTACTTAAATGACACAGGAGTTTTTACAAAACTATAAAAACAGATTAAAAATAGAATGAAAGCAAAGTTAAAGCTGTTAAAAAAAGGTAGAAAGCACTCTCAAGCCACCAATATCTGCTATCACTCTAGATCAGGGTTTTTCAACCTTTTCACCCATTGTACCACTTTTAGGATATGGCAACATCCGAGTACCACCAGTCGCCTAGCAAGGTGTCAAAAACTTGAGCAAAAAAAAAAAGAGGAAAAAAGTGATAGGAGTACAGGTAGTCCTCGACTTAAAACAGTTCGCTTAGTGACTGTTCTAAGTTACAATGGCACTGAAAAAAGTGCCCCCCAAGCCACAGCCGAGCAAGACAACTGCCTGCCCGCCTGGCGGCCCTCTTCTTCCTGTCTGATGTTTTCATTGTTATGAGCATTTCTGTTGAGGATTGGCAGCGGGGGTGGATTGGGGTGGGTGTTTGGTTTTTATTCCACACCCCCCTCGTCTGCTGGGTGTTTGCAGCAGGTTTTGGTCACTGAACATGACCCTGGGACACTGTGATTGTCATAAATATGAATCAGTTGCCAAGCATCTGAATGTAAATCACAAGACCCTGGAGATGCTGCAATATTCCAGCTGATCAGCGCTTCTTCTGGGCTCAGCAGAAGCACCGGGATCAGCGCCGAGTTCCAGCTGGAGCCTGGCGCTGGTGCTTCCGCTGAGCCCTGAGAGCCCTGCAGCTCCAGCCATCTCTCGCTCAGGCTTGTACGGTGCTGCCACTGGTTCAGCTCATTCCCCTCCCCCACTACTACTTTTCTAGGATGGTCGCGTACCACCTGCCAGGTGCCAATGTACCACAGGTGGTACCCATACCACTGGTTGAAAAGCCCTGCTCTAGATCTCCATGCTAATTGGCAGAACTAGGTCCTGACGATCTTCCGGAAAGCCAAGAGTGGGGCCCGTCTCTGGGGGTAAGATGTTCCAAAGGGTGGGGGCATCGGCAGAGTAAATTGTCTCTTCCTGGATCCCAACAGTCAGAATTCTTTCACCAACATACCTTTTCTGCCTGAACGGTCGGGATGGATCGATGTAGTAGAGTCAAGATGGTTCATTTCGAACATCAGTTACAGTGGTGATGAGTGCATTGTGTTGGGAGACTTGAAAAAAAACACAGGTTAAGGATAGATCATAGACAAAATCGATGTGGTTGCTAGGGGTCAAAAACGACTAGATGGCATCAGTCAGTTTCCAAGATTGAGGCCATCCCTTGTTTTGGCTGCAAATTATGAAAAGTTGTAGCTCAACATCTCTGGTGGTGTCGTAGCTGGCGGAAGCTGGGCGAGGGTGCCAGAAAGATGTGCTAGTCTTGAGAAAGTCAGCAGGGAGATGCTGGGTCGGCGGAGAAAATCCTAATGCATCTAATAATCCCACTTGGGGTGTGTGTGAAAGCCCTAATAAGCAGGCATATACATAGAATGAAGGCTACTGCTAAGCTTGTAAGCCGCCCTGAGTATATATATATATATATATATATATATATATATATATATATATATATATATATATATATATATATATATATATATATATATATATATATATATATATATATATATATATATATATATATATATATATATATATATATATTGTTGTCCTGCGCTTAAAATAGACTTCAGCAGGAGTTACCATCAATTTCAGGTAGGGAAAGCTTATCTTGGTTACAACAGAACCAGATTCAGTTCCCCAGCGTCTATGGGAGACTCCCTAAGTGGACCCTTAAGTGAAGTTTGGCCTCTGGAGAACTGTACAGAAGTGGTGTTGCCAGGTTGTTTCTATTACAGATATTGCATAAATGTGTTTGCGCTAGTCTTTTGTAAGCTGTGTGAGATATCCACCTCAGTCACTCGATTTTACAAATTCTTATCCCACTCTTTTTAGTCTTTTTTAAAAAACAAACAAACACAACCTTGGAGTAAGGGGCTATGTGTGAGAACTAGATGGGAAGCCTTCTAAGTCTCTTATAACCAGGGCTTTTTTTCTCATAGAACGCTCAGAACGGAGTTCCGGCACCTTTTTTGGATGGAACCTCGTAGGGTAGGCAAGGCGGGTTGTATGACATGTGTGAGTTCCGGCACCTTTTTCTTTTACAAAAAAAGCACTGCTTATAACCAACAAGATTCTGTGTAGAGATCAAACAGTAATATGAAGGAAATTAGTGGGCAAAAGAGGTTTTTAAGTATTTGCCTCTTTGCTGTTTCAGCTTGCTGCTTTTAACTCTGGGTCCAGCACCAAAGTAGAGAGGAAAGTTTTAAAATTTAACTGAAGTGAGGCAAAATTAATAGATGACTTTTTTAAAAACTTTACATATTAACAAGATGTATTGTACTATTGAATCATAATTACCCCATGTTTGAATTACTGCTCATTTAAAAACAATGCAAGCCTAGTCTGAAATTTTGACCTGCCCTTCATTTTTTTAGTCTAAAATATGAAATACAAAGTTCTGTGAATCAATAGATATCTATATTGGATTTGATGTTACCAGAGTAATAAAATGTATGCTGTAGCACTCTTGAACTCATTGGGAATTAATTCCAAGTAAACATGCATAGGATTAAGTTGCAAGTAAGATTCTTTTCAATAGGCTGCATGGTATGGTTTTTTTCCTGTTCTGGAGCATTATAATTTCTGTTGGAGACTTTTCCATGTTGCCATGTTCACATAAACCTAAATTCATATGCTAATCATGTTGCATATCAACACCTTCTATAATCTTGAGTGCCTTATATTTATGGACAATACTGCTCTTCCATTCTTCCAAAATAGGGTGTTTTTTGTGCTCTAGACTAGTGCAAATGCAGTCTTTCCTCTATTTGGGAACCACATTGGGTCTTTTCCAGTCTTCTGGTAGTTCCAGTGCTCCAGGATCACTGTTTGGATGCAAGAATTAGTTAACAAAGCAGGGAGATCTGCATCTCAAATCTTTTGACAAGATCCTCTGCTTGTGAGGAAAGTACCCCACGTATCCTTACACAAAAAACAATACAATTCTTCAAAGACTTAGTAGTTCTGCTTCATGGTGATCCTGAGGTTTTCTGTGCACTCTACTATCCACTGAGATAATTAGTAAAGTAGCTGTTTTGGCCAATATCTTAAAGCAGAGGTGCCCAACCTTTTGGGCACCAGGGACTGGTTATGTGGAAAGGTTTTTCTGTGGACCAGAGAACACATGGTTTTGTGTACCTCCTGCATCTCATAGATGGGGCTTTGCTTGTTTGTGTGGACCAGTTGCTGGCCTGCTGTGGCCTGGTACAGCTCCATGGACTGGGGGTTGGGGACCCCTGTCTTAAAGACTATTGTTCTTTGTGCAGACATACATGCTGATCCTTTCAATGGCTAAGACTGCTTTGCAGGGTGGTGTTAGAAAAATAGGCATAGGCCTTGTATGGAATATCTGTTGCCCCAAAGTTCTAGCTACAAACAGCCAGGAAAGCAATTGTTGGTCAACTGAAGGAGTTAAATCCCTTCCAGGTACATGCATCAGGCTGTTGTATATTCTAGAAGCAACTCCGATGGGTGTGTAAAGGTTAAGCAAACTTGTCACTTTTCAGAACTAATTTTTAATGAAATATTTTTTATAAATTATAAAGATTTGGTGCTGGCTTCCGGTTTGCGCGCGTGGCGCTTCCAAACATCCAGGAAGAGTCCGCTCCCTGCCATCCAATCTTTCTTCTTTGGAGGACTCTGAAAAGGGTTGAAAGTCACCCTGGAGGGGCGACCACCACAAGGAGGCCCTCCCTGTGATTGCAGAAGGGCGGCAGCCCTCCGCTTGAATCTGGAGCAGCTCCTTTGGCCCAAAGAAGAGACCGGCCATTAAGATGGCCGATCATTAAGCCGCTCCCTGCCGAAAGCCGAAAGCCAAAAGCACTACCTAGCACTAAGAAGCAATCTGGAGTACCTGGGTGAGATTTTACCTTTCTTATTCCCTTAACCATCTTCCTGTGGGACTTTTCTGAAAATTTCCTCCCCATTTTTTGAAAGAACGGCGTTTATATACTTGGGGAATAGTTTAAAGCCTTAAAGCCTTAAAAAAAATCAAGTGACTGAGCAAAGAAATTAAGCAATCTTATCTGTACTTACTAAAAAGCTTCTATTTTTTGTGGGGATCTACTACCCTATTTTCTGTTCAAGCTGTGAATTAAGGAAAAAAAGAATGGACTAATGCTACAAAAGTTTTGTATTAATTTGGAATTTTCTTTTACATCACATTCTATATGCTATTGATGACATCTTGTGGCGAAACTTGGTACAGCAAGTAAATCTTTTTCCTATTGTGAGAACTGACTGAATAAGAGAGCTGTCCTTGACATTACTTTCAAAGATAAGTGTGGGAGCACCTGACACCGAAAACAACTCTTTTGGAGGTGGATAATCATTGACTCTTATTAAAATAGCCTCTATGGAAGATTTAGCTGTAAACAACAACAAAATGGATGAATACATCCCACCACTTAATTACAAACTGATACTGGACACGATTTTGGCAATGACAGAGCAAATTAAAGCCACACTGCAAGATAAATCTGACATCTTAAAGCCACCAAATCAAACTGACCTTAAATGAGGAACTAACAATAAAGCAAACAGAAGTGGAAACTAACACTAAAATAGGAGACTTCAAAGAACAACAAATGCAACCTACAGAGAACCTTAAAGTCCAAATTTCAATGTCAACTACAAAACTTACAACTCAAAAAGCAATAGAACCCGAAGAAAGCAACATTAAAAGTGAAGATATTAAAGGCCTTCAAATACACTATGTTGAGGATTCAGCTAATCAAATGACAACCATAACACCAGCTACTACTTTCTACCTAACCCAGATAGAATTGGAAGAAGAAAAATGCCAGACTGATCTAATGACAATTACACCAAACATCAAAAACGGAGCTATTAAAGCAAAATTTTAATGGTTACAAAGGGGGCACTTTCTTTGCAAAACTGATATTTGGATGGTCTCCCTGGATTCAAATAAGGGGTATAGGAAGAAAGGGAGATACATTTGAGAATTTTTAAATTCCAAAAGGAAAGCCTGATTGGCACAAAACGAAGGCGAGAGATAGATTCAAAAAACTGAACTTGTCTCTTTTTTGGGATTCCTAAGGATAGAGTTCAAAAATATCTTTTAATGGATTAAGGGGAATCTCTAAAAAATATAAACTGATTTTACATTTAGGTTTTAGATCTGTGAGGGAAAACAAAATTAAGCTTCTAGAATATAACTCTGAACTATATTATAGAATCTGGAATGATATAACTAAAGATAGTATTTTAACAATTGATGAATGGTTAAGATGACATATTGAATATATTAGTTGTAATGATATAGACAGAAACTCATCTTGTATTTAACTTTTAAAGGGAAGTTGCTTATTAGAATCGATATATATTATAGAGTTTGGAAAGGTATAATATATTTTGCTATAATTGGTGAATAGTTAATAGACGTTACTGTTAAAAAATAAGAATGTTTTGAAATGAACAATGTAAGTTTTGTAGACAGGATAATTACTCTTTATTGAAATAGGGAAATGTGGGTTACCCAAATAGTAAGCTTTCTTCCATTTATCATAGGCTACCCTAGATTATTTTATTGCAATTAGGTAAAACCTAAAAGCAGGATATTGATATATATTAGTGAAAATATATTGAAAATTATTTCAATCGACTAGGTCACAATTAGAAATGTATTAATTTGATTAATTTGACTATGTTATAACTAAGGGAATCAGAGAGGGAATCCTTGTTGATGTAACCTGAGCTATTTACAAATAATTTGATACTGTTTAGTTTTGACTACCCAACCACCGTATTGCTTCACAAATATTTGAATGTAAATATTAAAAAATTAATAAAACTTGAAAGGTAAGATTTGGTGCTTAAGTATAAAAGAAAACAAAGCAGACTAAACAAAGTAAATTGAAAGAAAAGGAAGTTAAGAATGTAACACAGGCACACTGTTTTTACCAATTTATAGTGTTGCAGAATCAAGAAATTCAGATCCCAGAATCACAAGAAGTTTGTTTTATTTTGCGCAAAAGGTTCAGAACAGAAAGCAGTATCAATGTCTGAACATGTTTTCAGGGAAAAGCAAGTATAGTCTCCAAAAGTAGCAAAACACGGAAATGTAACTTATGAGCTCTGATTGGTTACATGAGTTCTAGGCCCCTTCTAGCTCATCCCTAGCCCCCCCTTAGTGATGCTAAATTATAGCTAAATGTCTTGCAACCTTTGACCTGTGGCAAAGATCATAGGTGTCTTGCTAAGCATCTAAGTTTCTGGCACCATGTTTGTGGTTAGCTACAAGTGAGACATATGTGGTTAGCTGTAACTGAACTCTGTGTGGGCCTACGAGGTGTGACCAACAGTTGAACCTGTGGTTTGGCATCTTCTATTTCCTTGTTCTTCTTCCAACTAATATACACATTTTCTTTATGCCTCACTTTTATGTCCTACCTCACTTTTACGTCATGCAGCATTTTTATGTATTCTTTGTATCTCTCTTTATGGCCTGCCTCAATAGAACCAACTTTTACAGCAGCCTTTTTTAACAGAGAAGGGACCACTCTGGAGGTTAGGCCAATTTTCATCTGGTTAAGAGATTACAGAAACTACAGAACAACTATCTCTGCTACATTAGGAAAGACTGCTTTATTAGAAGAAAATGGAGCTGAAAAGCCTGACTTTTATGCATTGGATGACTGCATTTTACTCTTGTTTTTTACCTGATTTTAAATTATGGATAGATATTTTACTGTAACATGGTTGTGCATTAGCTCAGCAAAGATTGCTACTGACAGCATTTATCTGCATGTGGACCTCCAGTTCTTTTTCTGTAGTATATATACAATTTTATGATTCAACCAATTTCAACAAGGATGATGTCATCTGAAAGCTATAGTTTGCAATACTTGTGTTTTGATTTTAGAAATCCCTGACAGTTTTATATAGCATTGAGGTAAAATCCATCTAAAAGTAGGCTGCTTTAGCTTTTCAGTGAGGTACTAGAGTAGGGGTGTCAAACTGCTGGCCCATGGGCCAGATGCGTCATCCGGAAGCTACGCCCACCCCATTGCCGGCAATGGCAAAACAGTCCTGATACGTCTCGCGACATCACGAGTTTGACATGTCTGTACTAGAGGGTAAAAAACAGATCTACAGGCTATCTTTGGCAAATGACCATTCATTCATGACTGTTTGAAGTTATAATGGTGTTATGACCAGTTGTCAGAATTCCAGACATCCCAGGATTCCTGCTGTAATGTGACCATAATTTGGGCACTTGGCAATAGGTTTGCACTTACGATTAGTTGAAATCCATTTACAATCTTTCCTGCCGGTTTCCCCAGAAAGTCAGTGGGGAAACCAGCAGGTAAGGTCACAAGTCACTTGGGTAAGCCTCTCCTATCTATGCACTCCCCCCCCAGCAGCAGCCACTTACCTGCCTGCCTGGGACTTGCAACTTCCTACTGGCTTTTCCACTTACTTTTGTTATGGGAAGTGGGCAGGAAGTTGCCTCACTTAATGACCGTGGGATTTAGTTAACAATGGTAACTGAGACTGCAGGGATCGCTGTTGCTAAGCGATGCTGCTGCACTTTATAACTGCATTGCTTAGCAATGAAAATTCTGGTTCCAACTCCCATTGTAAGTCGAGGATTACCTGAACTAAATAAAGCATATATGTGTATGTTACAGTATTCATAATATAAACCCCTATTGTTTCCTGTTTGACATGTGTACCCCACTGATTACACTCCCATGTTATGCAAAACCAAATATTTATTTTATGTTGTGTTCAGCTGTTGGAACCTGAATGGCTTATTAGCACTTTTATCACCTCATCAGCAAGAAAAGTGTGTTTTGACTGTGTCTGTAAATGGCTGGTTTGTGCACAAATCTAGCAACAGTCAAGAGGTGTACAATTATCTCACCACAGGAAACTGCCCTGTGACAATGCACTGTGTCTTCAAAACTTCAGAAATCCATCTGCATGTCTTTAAGAAAAAAAGGAAAGATAATTTTAAATACAATTAAGACACATTGTGAAGATACTTAACATGTTATACAACAAATTATATCAACTACCTCCAAACTGCAGAGCCGTTAACTACATTTTTTTTTCTGCATGGGTGTACAAGTGGTTACAGGAGTTGTACTCCAGCATACCTGGAAAGGCTGTTGCAGATACAGGTAGTCCTCAACTTACAACCAAAATTGAGTCCAAAATTTCTGTTGTTAAGTGAGTTTTGACCCATTTTATGACCTTTCTTGCCTCAGTTGTTAAGTGAATCACAGCAACTGATAAGTTAGTAACCTGGTTGTTAAGTGAATCTGGCTTCCCCATTGACTTTGCTTGTCAGGAGATCGCAAAAGGGGATCACATGACCTCGGGACACTTGCCAAGCATCTGAATTTTGACTACGTGAACATGGGGATGCTGCAAAGATCGTAACTGTGAAAAATGGTCATAGGTCACTTTTTGCAGTGTTGTTGTAACCTTGAACATCACTAAATGAAATGTTGTAAGTCAAGGACTACCTGTAGCTAATGTTGAAGGTAGTGGAGAGGGGGAGGTATATTCTGCAAAGGTTTTCTTTTTTAAATTTGAAAACACAAATGATTTGGAGATGTCTACAATTTCCTCACAATAGGCAATAAGTGGCAATCAGGGTATTTAGATGAAAGTACTTGTCACGTGAAGCCAAAATTACTGTGCAATAATTTGGATTAAATTCCAAAAAAATGTGCTAGTGTGGTACGGGATTGCAAATATAGCACCTGTTTGTAACTCTTTAAAACAGACCCACCCTCTCCTGGAATTGTACAGCTGCCCTCTCTTGATGATTTATTTAATTATCCAAATGTTCTGGGCTCACATGATAACACTGAATCATAAACTGATCATATAATTTATGCAACCCACACAGCCACAGAATTGACTTTTGTGATTCAATGTCATGCATCCACAAGCTAAGAGTTTCTATCCCAAGTAACTTCAAATCGACATCCTTGGTCTGTAATACATAATACAATGTTGCCTGATATTGCTAACGAGCTACCTAGCTCACAGCCTGAAGTAAGTCCTAGGTTGCTTAACTGTTTCAATAAAGAAGCCAGTTGCCTCATTCCCACATCCTACCATTTACAAAGTACAATGCCAAGTTCAAAAAAGCTACTTCATATTTAATAGAATGTATAAATTTAACTTATCTCTCTGTTAGCAATAGCCAAGAACAAAGAGAAAAAACACTTTATTTTTTGTATCAATTTATGTTGCTGCCCATGTCACCATCATGAGTGGTGTCACTGAAACAATTGGGAGTGGGGGTGGAGGGGTTGAAGTTGGCATCCTTCTGAAACAAGCCCTTACCGCTATCTTTCAAACGTTGTCCTTTGTAAGATTTCTCCATTTCTTCCAAGAATTGTTCAAAGACTTTCACATATGGAGCTAAACTGGTTTTCTTATAATCTGTTAAAAAAGGGAGGAGAAAAAAACTCATTTTATTTTCAAATTTTAAAATCACAACTATTTAAGCAGACACAAGGAATTAAGTTTGGCTCTCAAGTGTCCATTTGCTCCAATCAGTACAAAAAAACCCTAAAACTTCACTTCCAGGTCAGATCCTTTATGCATTCCTGATTTGACCCAAGGACATGCCAGATTTAATTCTGATTATGTTGCATTTTTCTATTTGTAAACATTTCAGAAAACTTATCTGTTACGTCTCAGTAAACCATTTGTCTTGCTATGCTGCTTATTACTATTATTTATTTTTTACAACAAATGGGGTAGCCTTCATCAAATGTCTATACCCTTTACACACTTCCCAGAAAAGCAAATCTCTTACAAAAGATGTCCCAAAAGTGCTTTTCCAAAAGGTAACCGGACTTTAAAAAAATGCTGACCTTGGTAATGCATACACTAAAATTGACACTTCCAGTTTTGACGTCGCGGCGATACAGACGCAGAAAGAGGGGGCTGTCTTTCGCATTTGGTTTCGCCCTGCTGGGGGACCCTGAAAAGGGTTGAAAGTCGCCCTGTAGTGGCGGCAAGCAAGGAGGGGACTCTCGCTGATTGCAGGGGGTGGTGGCAGCTCTCCCGTTTGATCCAAGGAAGCCCTCCAAAGCAGGGGAAAGACTGGCTGCATTCGTGTAGCCAGTCCGAAGCTGCTGACAACGGAAGTCAACAAGCACTACCAAGCAACTTTACAGCAACATGGATGAAACTGGGTGAGACCTGATCCTTTATGATTTTAAGACCTCTTCCTGAATATCTGCCCAAAGCACTCCCCCCAATGAAAGAGGGGAAGGGAATTTCCACCCCATTCCCTCAGAAAAGAAAAGTGGCAAATTAATTACTTGGGGAAAATGGCGAAACCCATAAGACCTATTTGGAATAAATATATACATACAGCTTGAAAATTTGGGGACTAAAAGTGTTTTTAAGACCTTTTTTTAAAAAAAAGAAAGACTTGAAAAGTTTACAATATAAGTTCTGGATCTAAAAACTGAAAAGCAGTGTTGATGTCATCTAGTGGTGAATTATGGCACTACAACTTATTTATGCCTAAAAGAAACCTGGCTTGAAGCCCAGAATTAGATAAGACTTTGGCTGGCCTTGGAAGCTTTTACTACTCAGCTGAGAAAAAAGGAACAGGCTTGGGGGCTGCTTATCTGGGTGGCAGAGATAATAAAATATTCTAAATTTGGCCTGTCTGAATTTTGAACATAAATATTGACTTTCACAACTGTATTGTGGAATTATTTTCTTGTAGAAGAAACATATGGAAAACATGCTGCTTGGTGGCGTCCTGCAGGAACCCTACCCAGGGCGCGCATAGTGCAGGCGCAGAGCGAGGCCCCACCCTCCCCAGGGACTCATTGTGCAGCAACCGGGCCAGTGGGATCCGTGTCGCCCTTCCCCCCCTTCTTACTTCACAAGTAAGCACCTGATGGGGACAGAGCCATCCACTCCCTCGGCAGGTAGGGGTTTGAGACTGCTCGCATTGTGGCCCTGAGTGCCAACATCACAACTGGCCCCTCCTTCTTTCCCCCCTTCTCTCTCTCTCTGTTGCAGCCTCACTCTCTTCCATCTTCTTTTCCTCCGCCCCCCGCAACCTTGCAATACCCCTCACATTGCCTTCCGGGGATCGAGACTTTTCCCCCTCTTCCCGAGGTGCCCAACTTTACAGAAGGGAAAGCAAAGCGGCCAAACGGCACGCACCCTCCCGGAGGACTCATCCCGCAGCAGCAGTATTGAGGCCCACGTTTGTTTTGCTGATGCGCGCCAGGCGAAGCCATCAGAACATGGGTGTGGAGGGAAAAACGTGCCCGCCTGATTCCCCCCCTCCACTGTTTTGCAGCATTTAACCCTTTGCCATCTCCACGACGACCAGCTGGAGGGACAATGGGAGAGAGGGAGGGAAGGAAGGAAGGGACAAAAAGGGAAGGAAGGAAAGAAGGGAGGGAGGGGCAAAGAGGGAGGGAAGGAAAGAAGAAAGATAGGGACAGTGGGAGAGAGGGAGGGAAGGAAGGGACAAAGAGGGAAGGAAGGAAGGAAAGGAAGGGACAAAGAGGGAGGGAAGTAAGGAAAGAAGAAAGGTAGGGACAATGGGAGAGAGGGAGGGAAGGGACCAAGAGGGAAGAAAGGAAGGAAGAGAGGAAGGAAGGGACAAAGAGGGAAGGAAGGAAAGAAGAAAAGTAGGGACAATGGGAGAGAAGGAAGGCACCCATCCCATTCACCCTCCTCCACCAGAGACCCACGGATTTCCCCCTCCCACAGGCACCCTGCAACCTGAGTGATGAGCTGGCCATGCCCCCAGAGCCATTGACTTCGCTTGTCAAAAAGTTGCAAAAGTTGATCACATGACCCTGGGACACAGAACACCATAAGTATGAATCAGTTGCCAAGCATCCGAATATAAATCACATGACCCTTGGAATGCTGCAACAGTCATAAGTGTGAAAAATGGTCAACTTGCTAGGCGACTGGTTTTTGACACCTTGCTAGGCGACTGGTGGTACTCGGATGTTGCCATATCCTAAAAGTGGTACAATGGGTGAAAAGGTTGAAAAGCCCTGACATAAAGGAGATAAAAGAACAATTTTCTAATCTAAATCAACAAACTCAGAAAACAACCACAAGGAACCACCAACCCAGAAAACAGAAGGAAAACTAGAGAATGCTGACACAAATATTGACGATCTAAAGCAGGGCTTTTCAACCTTTTCACCTACTGTACCACTTTTAGGATATGGCAACATCCGAGTACCACCAGTTGCCTAGCAAGGTGTCAAAAACTTGATGACAAAAAAAAGTGATGAAGTACAGGTAGTCCTCAACTCAAGTTCGTTTAGTGACTGTTCGAAGTTACAATGGCTCTGAAAAAAGTGACTTATGACCATTTTTCACACTTATGACTGTTGCAGCATCCCCAGGGTCATGTGATTTACATTTGGATGCTTGGCAACTGATTTATACTTATGATGTTCTGTGTCCCAGGGTCATGTGATCAACTTTTGCAACTTTTTGACAAGTGACGTCAATGGCTGGGGTGGGGGGGGGCATGGCCAGCTCATCATCCAGGTTGCGGTGTGTGTGTGTGTGTGTGTGTGTGTGTGTGTGTGTGTGTGTGTGTGAAAATCCGTGGGTCTCTGGCGGAGGGGGGTGGGACTGGGGTGGGTGCCTTCCTTCCTTCCCTCCCTCTCTCCCATTGTCCCTACCTTTCTTCTTTCCTTCCTTCCTTCCCTCACTTTGTCCCTTCCCTCCTTCCTCCCTCCCTTCCCTTTCAATTCAACATACACAGGAGAGAAAACAACTACAATGCTCCTTTCTTTGCATTACTGATATTCAATAGCTAGTCACCAAATGATAGCATTGGGGCAGAAGGAAGGAAAGGCATTAACCCCGAGGTAGACTTGCATTTATAAAGTTGGTTTGATTTGCTACTTACCCCGAGAGAGGGAAATCATAGTTCCAATGAGATACAGTCCTGATACAGGACTATAAAATAAGACAAATTATGCATAATTGAAGAATTTAGTGCTACCAATGCAGCATTTCAATCTGTTCCTATCTACCTATGTATCAAGCAAATGATACATTCCCAGTGACAACAGAATTGGCTAATTATTTATCCTGATCTATGACAGCACTCACCTCGGCTTTTACGAGAGCTTTCCGGCAGACCTTCAGTTTCCTTTCCATTCCCTTCATCTTTCCCAATCATGTCCAGCTCATGACAGAGTTGGCTAACAAATAGAACAAAAACATTGGAAATCCCACAGAATTTGGCCAACCTATATTGACCATGATCATTTCACTGTGAGCTTGTATCCAGTAAATTTACAATTTATGCAGTGGAATCGATCAATCCACTCCTGATTTATGTTTGAAGAGACTGACTGGGTATACCTATCATATTAGGTGATACCATGCATTCTCTTTTGCTTGAGCCACTGAGTGAATGTAGGCACTATGATGTTTAATCCAACCAATTGTTGATTATGCAGCAAAGTGGATAAAGAACCATAGCCTAATGTGTTGAGTGAACCTAGGCACTATATCATTCCCACACCTTCTACATGCAAGTTTGTCATAGATCCCAAAGAGATGAGCCATACCTTATAGTGGGGACAGCAAATGGATCAAAGTCATCCAGTTTCTTCAGGTCAATTGGAACTGAAATGCGTCCTGAAAGAGGTCAAAAGCAACAGCTTCCTATAAAAGCAGAGTTCTCCAACCTTTTGGCTTTGTGCACTGGCCGGTGGGGGAGGGGGGAAGGGAGGAGATGGTTCCATGCGAGTGGTGAGCAAGCACGCACATACACAGCTCAATTTGCATGAGGGGTGGTGGGCACACACATAAGCCGATGCAGAAATGGAGTCCCCATGTGCTTGCACAAGTGGGGACAAGCACCCATGTACATGTGCTCACCCGCCACTTGCGTGGCCTGGTTCCAAAGGGCTCAAGGCCCAGTAATGGACCGCAGCCCAGGGGTTGGGGATCCCTGCTTTAAAGACTACTAGTGGAAGAGCAAAAGCATGCAGCAAGGGATTATATTTCTGAACAATTCCATCAACTGGCTAAATGTCCACATGGAAGTTCTCCAGACCTTGGAAAGGTCTTAATACAGGTAGTCTTCAACTTACAACAGTTCTTTTAGTGACTGTTCAAAGTTACAACATCACTGGAAAAGTGATTTATGCTTATTTTTCACACAACTATTGCAGCATTCTCATGGTTATGTGATCAAAATTCAGACCCTTGGCAATTGACTCATATTTATGACAGATGCAGTATCCTGGGGTCATGTGATTATCTTTTGTGACCTTCTGATAAGCAAAGTCAATGGAGGAGCCAGATTCTAATTACTAACTTAATAACTGCCATGATTCACTTAACAACTGTGGCAAGAAAAGTTGTAAAATGGGGCAAACTTACTTAATAAATGTCTCACTTAGCAACATAAACTTGGGGTCAATTATGGTCGTAGGTTGACTACCTGTATTGTCCTATACTCAAAGCATACGCTAAAGCACCATTCTGAGCATACTGGGAAACTCAAAACAGCAACTTCATGATTTAATTTCTTAACATAGAAGAGTCAAAACATGCTTATCAGTTGTTTGGCCCTTGGATCCTGGTTGTTCTTCCTAAGATGACATACTAATATAGAACCTATTTAAGGATTTTCAATTTAAAATATTGCTTTATATTGATTAAAACTCACAAACTCCACAAAGACCACATGCCCATTTCTATAGTTATCATTTTATCTCATCATTATATGCAGCACCCTACCCCCCCCCCCGAAAATGACCCCTTTAGTCATCAAACAACATTTGATTTTAGCATTATTTCTTCTTCCAACTGCTCATAGCTGAAAACACTTAACAGGGAAATGTACATTTCAGAAGCAGCAGAAGGAATAACTAGCATGTTAGACAAAGCAGTATGTTGCTACTAACGATGCTTAAATCCTCCCTGTTCTCTATGCTCAATTTTGCATATGCAGCATTACCTTATTTTATCTTCCAAAAAGCATGAAAGTAAGCCAGGCTGAGAGATAGCAAGTGGCTGAGACCAAACAGTGATCTCCAGGGTTGAAATGAATTCCCTGTGTTTCCACCTCCGCCTTCAACATTCCCTGCCATTTTAGGCCCTTGTCGGATTTCCATCAAAAGGAAATATGCACGAGCATTGTTTAGCAACTGACCTGTCTTTGGGTGAACGCTGAAAGGGCTCTTCAGCAAATGATTGATGCCTTTGCTAACGTTCATATCCAGGCGGGGAAAACAGTATTGCAGCATAATCTCCCTTTCAGCATGTACCATTTTCTTCAGAAGAAAGAGAAGAAGATTAATGCAAAAGAAACTGGCCTAAGTCAAGACAATGCCCAGGTCTAGCTAACTCAGTATAAGTAGTCCTTGAATTACAACAGTTTAGTGATCTTTTGAAGTTACAACAGCACTGTAAGAAGTGACTTATGACCATTTTTCACATTTATGACCTTTGCAGCATCCCCACGGTCACACGATTTACATTTGGATGCTTGACAACTGGTTCATATTTATGACAGTTGCAGTGTCCCAGGGTCACATGATCCCCTTTTGCCACCTTCTGACAAGCAAAGTCAATGGGGAAGCCAGATTCACTTAACAACAGTGTTACTAATTTAACAACTGCAGTTATTCACTTAACTAATGTGGCAAGAAAAGTCGTAAAATGGGGCAAAACTCACTTAACAAATGTTTCACTTAGCAATATAAATTGTGGGCTCAATTGCAGTCGTTAAGTCGAGGACTACCTGTATTGCCCAGGCAAACCAGCTTCCTGCCTTTCTAGGATTTCAAGGCTGTCTTTCTCCTCCCTGTTTGGAGACTGAACTTTAGGTTTTGCATACAAAGCAAGCACTTCTTGTACTAAGATACATCATCATCATTTTATATATTTACACATTATCAACCACCAAATTTATATGCTGCCTGACTTCCTATAACTCTTCTCCAATCCATTAGAGCTTTTTTGTAATTCAGCAGCCAAAAGGCTTTCAGAATAACTGTAGCTCCTTCTTCAGATGCCCAATTTTCAATAAGCTATAAACAAACCCTTTTATGGTGGAAGAAAGAATAGGGAGAATCAGCATATTAAAAATAGAAAGTGTAGTTTTATTCTGGATATGTCAACTTTCTGTCTTAATGACTCTCATTTTATCTCCATTTATTGATTTTCATAGGCCCTTGTGCTCTCAAAATCCAGGGCAACTTCAAAAGGCAGAAGTATCCAAGTTTAAATAGCAAAGCATTCCCCAGTCTTGAGTTATTGACCTTTTCAGCACTATAATTTAAAATGGGAGTCTCACCCATTAGCAAAGTCCCATCCCCAGTGTTAATTTTGCATATACTATTTAATTCACCTTTTTTTCCAGAACTTCCCAGCGCTGCTCTGAATTGTGCTTTTTACGGAATTCCGCACGAAGATGATCTTGATCTGGTGGCAGAATTGCTAAGGACTTTCAAGGTTAGGCTCTGAAGCAAAATAGCCAACTTTTCGTACTCTCTCCAAGGGGAATAGCTTTGCCTTCTTTCAAAAAGACTTGCATGTCAATCTTCTATTCCTGGTATACAGTAGGTCAGATGGACCCACTGACCAAATCAGTTCTTTCCAATTCAGTGTATCTCAACCTTGGCAACTTTTTAATATGTGTGGATTTCAACTCTTGGAATTGTCAACATTGAGAAACTCTGTTCCAATGGTCAGTTATCAGGGCAAAATGATGGATGTCAGCTGTCATTCAGGTATTACCTCTGAATGCTCATCTCCAACATTCCTAGTCACGCAGGGGTAGGGAACCTCGGCTCTTTTATGACTCATGGACTTCAAGCCCCAGAATTCCTGAGTCAGCTATGCTGACTTAGGAATTCTGGGAGTTGAAGTCCATGAGTCATAAAAGAGCCGAGGTTGCCTACCCCTGCCCTAGTGGATATGCAAACGCTTCCTCAGGCAGATCACCATTCTGTAAATGTGGAGACTATTTCTCCACTTTAAGATGACAGGCTGCTCACTGATAACTTGAGTGATTGGCTAAACAAAAGTCATGCTTACCAGGTCTCATTATGCATCTGGATCCTCCTATGAATCTTCATGGGACCTCATTGCAATTAAGTCTGCTTAGAACTGATGCTTTAAGTTATATACAAACCTTGCATGTGCACTATGGAAGAATAAGATGGGAAGAACAGGACTTCTTTTTCCTGTGCATGTATCTCCCATTTTGGAGGAGCCCTCCTGGAAAAACTCTCTTCAGGAAGAAAATTAGACCAGCAGGGTCTAATTATTCTTGACCCTTTCTATCTAAACATCCTGTTCTACTGGCACAAATAATTTGGGAAAAGGTATCTTAGGAGTTGATTCCTTTTAGGATATCAGTAGAGAACCATTAGTCCTCCTGTTATTGCTGAAATACAATTCCCAGCATTTCTCACCATTAGTTATGCCAGCTTGCAACTACTGGGAGTTGCAGTTGAACATCAGGAGTTTAACAGGTCTCCACCCTATTGCAAATAAGCCATCTATGCTGTTTTCCAACACTGATGGTTTCTTGCTATATACATCCTCCCTCCATTTTAATCTTCTTTGCTGCCTCTTAGAAATAATGTCACAACTAAAGACAAAGTGCAACCGAGCATTGTCTGTTAGAAGGAAGAAGGCAGAGGGTGAAGGAAATGTTTAAGGAAGATGTTGTCCAAGAAGCCTTGGCCAATTAATGGATTCTGTGTTGATAAGGTTTTTTTTTGAGGGAGTGGGAGTTTGTTACATTCTGTTAGAAATAATTTTACTTCCTGGATATTGCAACAATCCAGATGCTACTCTGTAGATATCTGGATTATGTTTTAAACCAGGGGTCCTCAAACTTGGCCCTTTTATGACTTGTGGACTTCAACTCCCAGAATTCCTCAGCCAGCATGCCTGGCTGAGGAATTCTGGGAGTTGAAGTCCACAAGTCATAAAAGGACCAAGTTTGAAAACCCGTTTTACACATTGTCTTGACTATTTATTAGTAATCTGGCCATATAGTCATAGAAAACTGCTTTTTGCCTATTTTTGTATAATCTCAAGTCCATCTTTGACAGTCCCCAAAGGATATTCTCTGGAACCAAAGCTAACACTTTTTCCCATTTTTCTTTATTTTCAAGTATGTCCTGACCAACGAGAGCATATTCTTTGAAGTAACGTGTCACTATATCCAGTGATGCTCTGAAAAAGAAGAGAGGAAAGCATCAAAGAGACAAATGGTTCCTGAATGTTTAAGATTTTATAAGAGAACATCAGGCAGATGCTACTTTCTCATGCAGAGAAAAATAAAACAACTTCTGCTGAAGTTGCCTCATCAGCATTTAGTTTGCTCCTGCTTGAAACTGGAGGCTTTTTACCATTTACAGTGGTGTGCAAAGTAACAAGTCCAAATTCTACATTGATCTCACTTTCAAGTATAAGGACAAAAAGGCACGGAAAGGACAAAACTTTACTCTGCCGATTTTGCCAATATGCTAAGCACTTCTTTTAAGGCCTGTGTGTATATGCAATAAAGTAATGTAAAAAGCGCCAAACAGTGTATATCATCTGAGAATCCAAAGTACACATCTAAGGGTTTCTAAGTCTAAGCTAGTTTCTTCATGTCAGTATTGGGCGAATTAGAGGAAAGATTTTAATCAGCACATTAGTATCACTGCCTAGAGACCTTTATCAACCTGCTCATTCAAACCAGAGCTATCATCAGGATAGTATTAAGTAAGTCACCCTTGGCAATAGCCAACAAGCTTATCTGTGGTTAAAAGCTTCAGACTCTATACCAGGGGTAGGCAACCTTGGCTCTTTTATGACTCGTGGATTTCAACTCCCAGAATTCCTGAGCCAGCTGGGAGTTGAAGTCCACGGGTCATAAAAGAGCCAAGGTTGCCTGTTGTTGTTAGTTGCGAAGTCGTGTCCAACCCATTGTGACCCCATGGACAATGTTCCTTCAGGCCTTCCTGTCCTCTATCATCTTCTGGAGTCCATTTAAGCTCACGCCTACTGCTTCAGTGACTCCATCCAGCCACCTCATTCTCTGTCGTCCCTTTCTTCTCTTGCCCTCAACCTTTCCCAGCATTAGGCTCTTCTCCAGTGAGTCCTTCCTTCTCATTACGTGGCCAAATTATTTGAGTTTCAACGTCAGGATTTGGCCTTCTAAAGAGCAGTCAGGGTTGATCTCCTCTAGGACTGACCGGTTTGATCGCCTTGCAGTCCAAGGGACTCGCAGGAGTCTTCTCCAGCACCATAGTTCAAAGGCCTCAATTCTTTGGCACTCAGCCTTTCTTATGGTCCAACTTTCACAGCCATACATTGCAACTGGGAAGACCATAGCCTTGACTATATGCACTTTTGTTGGCAGGGTGATGTCTCTGCTTTTTAGTGTGCTGTCTAGATTTGCCATGGCTTTCCTCCCCAGGAGCAAGCATCTTTTAATTTCTTGGCTACAGTCCCCATCTGCAGTGATCTTGGAGCCCAGGAAAATAAAATCTGTCACTACCTCCATTTCTTCCCCATCTATTTGCCAGGAATTGAGAGGGCCGGATGCCATGATCTTGGTTTTCTTAATGTTACGTTTCAACCCAACTTTTGCACTCTCCTTCTTCACCCGCAACAAGAGGCTCTTTAGTTCTTCTTCACTTTCTGCCATTAGAGTGGTATCATCTGCATATCTTAGATTGTTGATATTTCTCCCGGCAATCTTAATTCCAACTTTTGATTCATCTAGCCCTGCCTTTCTCATGATGTGCTCTACATATAAGTTAAATAGGCAGGGTGACAGTATACAGCCTTGCCGGACTCCTTTCCCCATTTTGAATCAATCAGTGGTTCCGTGTCCAGTTTTCACTGTTGCTTCTTGACCCGTATATAGGTTTCTCAAGAGACAAATAAGATGGTCCGGTACTCCCATCTCTTTAAGAACTTGCCAGTTTGTTGTGATCCACACAATCAAAGGCTTTAGCATAGTCAATGAAGCAGAAGTAGATGTTTTTCTGGAACTCCTTAGCTTTCTCCATGATCCAGCGTATGTTGGCAATTTAATCTCTAGTTCCTCTGCCTCTTCGAAATCCTGCCTGTACTTCTGGTAGTTCTCGATCCACATACTGCTGGAGTCTAGCTTGTAGGATTTTAAGCATAACTTTACTACCATGTGAAATGAGTGCAATGGTGCGATAGTTTGAACATTCTTTGGCACTGCCTTTCTTTGGAATTGGAATGTAAACTGATCTTTTCCGATCCTGTGGCCACTGTTGCGTTTTCCAAATTTGCTGGCAAATTGAGTGTAGCACTTTTACTGCATTGTCTTTTAAGATTTTGAATAGCTCAGCTGGAATACTGTCACCTCCACTAGCTTTGTTGTTGCACAGCTTTCCTAAGGCCCACTTCACTTCACATTCTAGGATGTCTGGCTTGAGGTCAGTGGCCACCTCATCGTGGTTATCAGGGATGTTAAGCTCATTCTTGTATCGTTCTTCTGTGTACTTTTGCCACCTCTTAATCTCTTCTGCCTCTGTTAGGTCCCTGCCATTTTGGTCCTTTAGCATGCCCATTTTTGTATGAAACGTTCCCTTCATCTCTCCAATTTTCTTGAAGAGATCTCTGGTCCTCCCTATTCTATTGTTTTCTTCTATTTCTTTGCACTGTTCATTTAAGAAGGCATTCTTATCTCTTCTAGCTATTCTCTGGAATTCTGCATTCAATTGGGTGTATCTTTCTTTTTCTCCCTTGCCTTTCGCTTCCCTCCTGTCCTCAGCTATTTGCAAAGCTTCCTCAGACAGCCATTTTGCTTTCTTGCATTTCTTTTTCTTTGGGATGGTAGCCTACCCTGCTCTATACTATGCTTTGTCAATGCTTCTTCTAAAAGGCAGCTGAGTTGGAAACAGATCACTTCAGTAGGTGGTCTGCTCTTTAGCCACATCAAGAATTGCACCTATCCTGATTCATACCACCACAATGCAGTGTTCTGTTTATTTATATGTATTTATTTGATCTGATGCAATGCAAGTCCAAATAATGCTAAGCTTTTGCTTAGACCACACTTCCTTAAATCCTACGATTCTCAGTTCAGTTCAAAACTGCTTTAGCTTGGAGTGAGGCATCCATGGCCTCTCAGTATTGTTTTTTTATTGAAAAGTTTTACAGTACATTTTATCTTTAACAATCCCCCCCTCCCCCCACCCCTACCTAACCCTCCCTATCCCTCCCCCCCATTCCCCCTCCCCCCCACTTCCCAGAGCTAAGTACAAGGTATAAAAACAAAGAACAATCATAAACATCCATATGCTAACAACAATAAACTATTAATTCTATCGCCCTCTAGCTCATATAAAATGGCTACAAGCAATACTAATGTTACATATAAAAAGAAAAGAAAAGAAAAAAGAAAAGGAAACTTATTCAAATGCTAAATGAAACTTTTTAGTCCCATATTTGTTCTGAATATAATCAATCCACTTTTTCCACTCCATAATATAACGTTCTTGCGAATGATCTTTCAAGTAAGCCGAAATCTTTGCCATTTCCGCCAGGTCAGAAACCTTTAGTGTCCATTCTTCTATAGTCGGCAGTTCCTCCTTTTTCCAATATTGACCTATTAATAGTCTTGCTGCTGTAATTAAATTCAACATCAACTTAATGTCCACAACAGTAGCGTCTGTAATTATGCCCAGCAAAAACAATTGCGGACAAAACTTTATCCTTTGCTTAAAGATCTTCTGCATATTCCACCAAATTTTTATCCAAAAAGCCTTAACCTTTTTGCAGGTCCACCATATATGAAAATACGTTGCATCTTCACCACCACATCTCCAACATTTAGGTTGATAATTCGGATACATACTTGCAAGCTTTTTAGGATCTAAATGCCATCTATAAAACATTTTATAAAAGTTTTCTCTTAGATTTTGGGCTTGCGTGAATTTTACGTTCCTCACCCAGATCTTTTCCCAAATATCCATTGTAATAACTTCTTGGATATTCTGGGCCCATTTTATCATACAGTCTTTAACAAGTTCTGTTTCTGAGTCAATATCTATCAATGCGAGATAAATCCGTTTAATATGTGCTGGACCCTGATTTCTAATTTGCTTTATCAAATTTTCATCAGTCATTGAGAAACCAATTTTCTGGTCTTCTTTCCACCTGGCACGTAATTGAGTATATTGGAACCAAGTTTGAACAATCTTCTCATCTCGCAAGAGATTGTACGGCTTCAAACACCAGACGTTCCTTTCCAAACTTAAGATCTCCTTATACGTAGTCACATCATGTTTGAAGCCTACATTTATGTTTTCTATTGCATGTTTCGGGATTGCCCACAACGGCATCTTGCAGTCTAACTTATGTCTATACTTCTTCCAAACTCTCAACAATGCCTGTCTTAAAATATGCACTTTAAATACATTATCTACCTTCTTATCATACAACAAATATGCATGCCAGCCAAATAACAAGTCGTGGCCCTCAAGATTTAATAATCTCCCTTGTGTCAAATTAATCCAATCACTTATTCCTGACAACGCAGCAGCTTCATAATATAATTTAAGATTAGGCATTTTAAGACCACCTCTTTCACGAGTATCCTGCATAATCTTAAGTTTAATTCATGGCCTTTTACCTGCCCACACAAATTTATTGATACCCCGTTGCCATTCTTCCAAATTAGAATCTTTTTTAAGAATCGGTATCATTTGGAATAAAAATAAAAATTTAGGCAGGACATTCATTTTCACTGCTGCAATTCTCCCCAGTAAAGACAATTGCAATTTTTCCCAACTCTCCAATTCTTTTTGAATTTTTCCCCATAACTTTTCATAATTATTTTTATATAACTTTGCATTTGAGGGTGACAGATACACCCCCAAATATTTAACCCTTTTAACAATCTCAAATCCAGTTAATCCTTCTAAAAGGGCCTTTTGCGGTATTGTCATATTTTTGGCCAAAATTTTTGTTTTTTGTACATTAACCTTAAATCCAGAAACCTTCCCATATTGCATTATTATCTCCATCAGGTCCACAACAGAGCTTTCTGGCTGAGTCACCGTAACAACCAGATCGTCTGCAAACGCCCTCAATCTATAATCCTGATCTCTAATTTGAATACCCTTAATTTTTTCTGAATTCCGTATTTTTATCAATAATATCTCCAATGTTAAAACAAATAATAAAGGTGATAACGGACACCCTTGTCTTGTGCCCTTCTCAATATTGCATACTTCAGTCAGACTATTGTTAACTATTATTCGGGCAGTTTGTTTTTGATATAATGCCCTAATTGGTTGTAAAAATTTATCCCCAAAATTCATTTTATCTAAAACTTTCATCAAAAATTGCCAATTCAATTGATCAAAAGCTTTCTCAGCATCTAAGAAAATTAGCGCCGCAGGGATCTGGTTGTTCCTTTCCAAAAACTCCACCACATCAACTATATGCCTCACATTATTTTTCATTTGTCTACCACTAATAAACCCGGTTTGATCCCCATGAATCATCTGTTGCAAAACCCTCATCAATCTATTAGCTAATACCTTAGCAAATATCTTGTAGTCTGTATTTAAAAGTGATATTGGTCTGTATTTTTTTACTTGAGTAGCATCTTGATCTTCCTTCGGAATCAAAGAAATAAAAGCAGTTCTCCAAGACGGAGGCACCTTTCCCCCCTTCTGAATTGTCTGAAACAATTCCCTTAATGGCTTTATCAGCTCCAATTGTAGATGTTTGTAGTAGACCGCCGTGTGTATATTAGAGGCCGTTTGTTTTTTCCTTAACCTGTAGGCTAGCCACCTACCTGGTTTATTGGCATTGCAAAAAGTGTTATGCCTAGCAAACCGTAAGTTAGTTGCCACCTGATCAGCCATCAACTTATCAAATTGCCCTCTTAACAAGTTAATAACCTCTTTAATCTTCACATCCGATGGATTCAAAATTAGGGCCTTTTCTTTTTCCCTAATTTCATTCTCCAGTTCTTTCCTCCTAATTTCCATATTACGTCTGTATTTATTATTCATATATATTAACACCCCTCTCATATAAGCTTTGCTAGCATCCCAAACCATGTCCATAGCAGTATCCTTGTTCATATTAATTTCAAAAGTCTTTCATCTGCTTTTTACATTCTTCCACATTTCTCTGATTTCTAAACAAATTCTCATTTACGCGCCAGGAGCGCCTATCTCTATTGTCCTTATTGATCTCTAACCAGACTGGACTATGGTCAGATATAGTTCTTGCACAGATCTTTATTTTCTTAATCCTAGAAAAAAAATCATTAGTCAGTAATATAAAATCAATCCTAGAAAAAGATTGGTGTCTATCAGAAAAAAAGTATAATCCTTTTCATGTAAATGCGTTTCACGCCAAATGTCTCGTAATTCCAGATCATCCTTCATTTCAAAAAAAGATTTAGGCAGTCTAGCATGACTCGGGGCATGTTTAAAAAACCCCGATTTGTCCAGCTGTACATTCAAGACACCATTCCAATCTCCCATAAAAATAAAAGATTTATAATCCAACTGGGTAATCTTTGTATGTAGTGAACTATAAAAGTCAGCTTGTTGTTGATTTGAAGCATACAGTCCAACTAAAAGCGTTTTTTTGCCTTCTAACAGCAAATCTATCATAACATATCTTCCTTGCTTATCTACTTCAATTAGTTCCGCTGTCAGAGTATTCTTAACATAAATAACCACTCCATTTTTCTTATTCATTGCAGAAGCAATAAATTGCGTACCCAACCTTGAATTCAACAAGTACTTTTGGTCCATAACCCTAATATGCGTTTCTTGCAAGCAAATAACGTCAGTCTTAAATTGTTTTAAATATTGAAAAACTTTCTTTCTCTTCTGTGGTGAATTTAATCCATTAACATTCCAGGTTAGAAACTTAGTCACCATTCTTGGCATCCCGAAGCTTCTGGAGCACGTCTGCCAGGACCCCTGTAACTTCCTTAGGCCGCGCCCCTCCCACAGCTTCACTGTAAGTACGCTTTGGAGGTTCCATAATTTTCTGCTGATCTTGTTCTTGCTCTTGTCTCACTCGTCTTAAAGCGGCACGCGTCATCCTCTGCTCTCCAGCAGCTGCCGATGAAACTGTAATTTGATCCCCTCCAGCACCATTCTCCTCTGTCTGTGTTCCATCAGCATCTTGAGGCTTTCCCTCGCCATATCCCTTTACAGCTTCCAGAAGTGATAGAGGGGTTGCTTTTAAAACTTTGCTGTAAAAATCACGTGCCTGAGTCACGGTAACCAGACGGTATCTTTTACCTTCATGCATCACCACCATGCCCACTGGAATCTCCCATCTAAACTTGATGTCACATTTCTTAAGTTCCTGTGCTAGGAAGGCAAAATCTTTCCTTCTCCTTAAAATCTTTGGAGGAATCTCTTTTAAAACCAAAACTTCTTGCTCAGCAACCACAAACTTAGTATCATAAGCAACTTGAATAACTTCATCCCTAATTGCTCTCTTTGTAAAGTAAACAACCACATCTCTAGGTAACTTCCTCTGCCTTGCAATCCAGGAGTTCACACGAAAGATTTTATCTATACTTCCCTCAATTTCAGCTGCTGATTGGCCCAGTATCACTTCCAAAGCCTCGGAGATCAGCTGCTTTAAATCTTCTTTAGGATTCTCTTTTAAGCCCCTGATTCTGATAGCAAACTCCATCTGATGGTACTGGACCAGACTCAAGTCTCCATCCATTTTATCCCTTATATTTTCATTCTCTAATACTTTTACTTCTAATATAGAGTTCTTTTGACTAAGATCCTCCACTTTTTCATCCAAGCTTTGCACACATACAACCACATTTTCAATTGTAGACAAGATGTCTGCCCTCATTGCTCTAAACTTCTCTTCCAGCTTCTCTTCCATTTTCTCCTCCAGCTTTTCCATCATATCTGACATTAATTGTGTTTGCTTTTCAAAGGCATCCTGTAAATCTTTAAGAGTCAGTGCCAGAGCAGGTGTGGGAGGGAGCAAAGCTTGCAACGAAGTCTGTTGCACCGGGGAAGCCCCCGCACTCCGAAGAACTTTAGAGGCTTTCGTCGCCATCTTCCCCCACTTTCACTTGTTGCGCACTTTCACTTTTAATCCATAAAATCCGTTGAGCTAGAGAGTAAAGATAAAAGTCCACTTCACCTTGACCTCCTGTACCGCTCTGCCTGCGTCTTGATACTCAAGAGTCTTTCCTTCTGGCAGGGGTGGTTGCTAACGCTTGGCTCTGCTCCAAAAATCACAGAGCAGAGACGCTGCACAGCCCGGAGCAAACCCAGGCTTCGGGGGGGGGCTCAATCCTTCAGCCGCCCAAACGTAAAGCTCAGGCGGCCCCGGAGAGCTCAACCCCTACCTGGGGCCTCACCCCCTCCTCTTCTCCCGGGGAGGGGGCTTCCGAATCACCAAAACAGCTGATCGGCGCTGTTTTTCAGTGATTCAACAAAGCTGCAGAGCGGACAGCCCAGAGATGGCTGTCTTCAGCGTCGCATCACCACCGGAAGCCCGGCCTCTCAGTATTGTTGAACAGTACCAGGTATTATTGCCCAAAGCAAAAATTGCAATTCGGCAATATTTGGAAAGTTCAAGGCTCCCTATTTGAAGTGTTGT
This sequence comes from Vipera berus, assembly GCF_964194415.1. NCBI lineage: Eukaryota > Metazoa > Chordata > Lepidosauria > Squamata > Viperidae > Vipera > Vipera berus. The sequence goes on from NC_138203.1 coordinate 134,663,737, forward strand.
TAGATAGATTTTAATTGGAAACCAGAGGGCACCAAGTACTTCATGGCACTTGCACACATTATTGAAAACTTGAAATTTACATTAACTTACTTGATGAAAGGATGAATGTGGTTATCTGAGAGGGTTACTTTCTTGATGGTTCCTTCACCACCCTAGAAATGTTCAAGGAAAAGCAAGGTTAGAGTCTGTTTATGCCTGCTTTCCTCCCCTTTGGACACTTAATGGCACTTCTGGCCACACATGTCCCAGAACTGGGACATTGTGCTGAATTTTCTGCCTCACTTGTCTCTTTTCCCAATGTTTCAATTGCCCCTCATGGCACCATTTAGTTCAGCATCAGGATCAACATTAAAAAAAACCGTCACACTATCCTGAAGGAAAAGCTAAGGGTAAACTTTCAGCTAGGAAGTAAGCATTTCCTTAGTATTGGAAATTGATTTCTGAACCAAGGGAACATACAGAACTAATTCACATTGTTTTTCCCTAAGAAAATCAAGAAATGGCAGCCCAAGGTGCTACATTAACAATGAGCAATGGGGGAAAGAATAGTACCAAAAGCATCTGCTGGAGTCCTGTACCTTTAACAGCGATAGGGAAGATAGAATATTTAAAAAGTGTATCTTTTCTGATTTGTGCAAGTGCAGAAAATGCCCTCTTTCACCCTATTATTAAAAATACTGAAACCTCATCTTCCTGGGCATCTAGGCAACCTGATAAGGCATACAGTTGGCTTTAATTTAAAGCAGAGGTCCCCAATCCCCGGTCCGTGGACTGGCACCAGGCCGTGGCATACCAGCAACTGGGCCGCGCAAACGAGTGAAGCCCCATCCGCTGCATGCAGGCAGTACACGAAACCGCGCCCCCCTCTGGTCCGTGGAAAAATCTTTCCCCGCAGAACCTGTCCCTGGTGCCCAAAAGGTTGGGGGATTCTGATTTAAAGGGTTACCACTAAGAGCTAAGCAAAGAGCATTCTGTGCTGAGAAATCTACACAACATATGCAGGGAATGGGAGAGAACAGAAGAGAACCTCATTGGTTTCTGAACATGGAGAACACACTGAACTTATTCATATATTGTACTAAGCCGTGTGTGTGTGTGTGACACATTGCCCTGTGTAAAACTATATCAGTAGTTTTCAAACTAGAGCGGGTACATTCATGTTGTGCTAAGACAAAACTAACTAGGCCACACTGCCCTAGCTTATTATGTACTGTTTCTCTATGTCTCACACAAAGGACAAAACGACAGGCTCACGTAATAGCTGTGTAGGCAAGCATCTGACCTGTGGAACTGCGCTCACATGGGCAGCTGTTTCACAATCTTGCTGCTCCTTCACATTCTCTATTGACTTTTTTTTTGCCCAGGATTTCAAAAGAACACAGAAGTCCCTCTTTACTGATTCTCTGCTTCTCCCATTAAACAATTAAAAAGGAGAAAACCTTTCCTTGAATGATTTCCATTCCGACCAGCTGTGGTAAAAATACCAACAATGCATGCCTGTATTACAGCAGATAATTATATTGTGAATTTTATTAAGAATTTACTTCTCTTGTTTTCTTTCCCTCTATTTTCTCAATTTGAAAGAGAATGGGAAGCGCATAGATTTTATGGATCCATAAACCATTCTAGGAACCTTTATGGTTGAAGAATGGATTAAATATAATGTAAGTAAATCAATAGCACGTCCATTTACTGTCTTTTCTCTTTCCAGATGCAGGCTCTGATATAACAGCCTATTGCCAAGACTGTATTCATGGGTGATCAATTCCCTTACTCTTTTGATGTGAAGGTTTACTTATTTCCCTGCGTAAATGACAGATAGGTAAGCTGAGCACAAGAGATGGATCTGCTGTTCTGTAACTTCTAGCATCCACTCTACTTGCCCTGACAAAAAAATGATGCCAGTTGGAAATCAACAGTGCAGCTATTAAAATTTGCCATTGCAAAATGCAGCCGTGCTCTGTTCCAAGAGGCCATTTCCCCTGGCTACAGGAACACACCTTGACTAGGGAGAGATATTCCACTGCAGCAGAGCGGAGAGTTGAAGACCACTTCCTGACAGCATCATCACACACCCAGCAATGGACCCCTCTGCGTCCTGAATACACCCACAGTCTATGCTGAATGCCAAAGTCCTCTGCAAGGGCAGAAGCAAAAATATACACTGTTTAGATTACCAAGGAAACAAACAAACAAACAAAACTTTGAGCTATAAAACTTTTACATTTATTTTGTTCAGTACAATCTGTCACTCAAACCATGGCAATTTGTAAACAATGACTTATTGTAGAATGTGTGGCATGAACTCCATTATGGCTTACTTATAGTTAAAGCCATGGCTTCAGACAGCAGATCAAAGAAAATAGCAGCTTGCTTACAGCTACAGCCAAAAGGCTGCATTTCTGACTCAAAACAATGCAAATAAGAAAAATGAATAGGAGTGCTAGTAGCCGGTTTACTATTTATTTATAGCTTATTTGATTCTGTACATTTCTGTGTTTTACTCTATGTTTTAATCTTCTGTTTCAATTTTTTTTAGTTTTATTATAAACTGCTTCAATATTTTTTTAAAGTTGAAGCAGTAAAAAGATGACTGGTAGACCACTAAATATGACTATTTAAAAGAGTACATGTATTGTTCTCTGCTGTAAAACATGTGAAGAGAATCAATGAGAGTAGACCACACAGCTCTAAAAGATAGTTTAGTTTAGTTTATTAGACTTATATACCGCCCTTCTCCCGTAGGATTCAGGGCGGTTCACAAGGTTTTTTAAAAGAAACAATACTACAATTACAAAAGTTAAAACAATTAAAATGATTATATTAAACCTTGAATATAAAAAACCTAGCAGCCCGACTGATTCTGGCTGGTCTTGAAAACCTAAGCAGAGCTGGTCTTCAATCATCCTTAGATGGGAGACCACCAGGAAATCCTGGGACTAGTTCGGGAAGACAAAGTAGTCCCAGAAGGTGGCAATGAAATACTGTTTGCCGAGCAAACTATGTATCCTGACATGTTCACATAGTCACCAAGTGTGGTGCTCTACTCAAGAATAGGCAGGAGCTTCAGATGGGAGCTAAGACATGCATGAACTGAGGCACAGAAGAGCTGAGCACTGCAAAGAAAACTTAGGTAACCTGCCAAACCAAAGACTATTTAGCACATATCTACTAAAAATAGAAATGGGCTGAGCTATCTTTCCTATTGTCAAACAAGAGATGAGGTCAATTCTTCTCAACCCAGTGCACTCCAGAAGTCTTAGAACTGCTGCTCCAATATTTATTTATTTATTTATTTGATTTGATTTGATTTGATTTGTATACTGCCCTTCTCCCTAAGGACTCAGGGCGGTGAACAGTGACATAAATATCAAAATGCACAAATACAGATATTGGAAACAAAGTAAACCCTAATGCCCAAATGCAGAAGATAAGTTACCTTAAAACAATAATTACAACAGAACCCGTCAGACCAGACCGGATTGCTCAAACAGATAGGTTTTTAGGTCGCGTCGGAAGGAGCGAAGGTCGGGAGCCATCCGGAGCTCAACCGGTAAACGGTTCCATAGGTCAGGCACGCCCACAGAGAACGCCCTCCCTCTGGGAGCCACCAGACGGCATTCTCCGAACGGCAGAACCCTTAGGAGGCCCTCTCTGTGGGAGCGCACTGGACGCATGACTATAGTTCCCCAAAGTGCCAAATGAGGGAAACCCAGATTAGCCACTGTCCAAGAATATTGTGCCAATTCATGACTCTGGTTCTTTCTTTCTCAAGTGTAATGGGCATGCAAACGTATAGGTTTCTCCTCCAACTATGTAGGACCAAGATCAAGGAGTGGGAGGCTAGGAATAAATTAACCTTGATATAATTTTATAATAAATCAAAGAAATAGAGTTCACATGACTATCCCTGTACAGTTAATAATTTTCCTACCATATTAAAAATTGCACCTGGATGGTACCATGTCTTGGAGGGATGCCTGGGGGCAACCCAGGTCATCCATTGCTGTAACACATAAGGGAACTATAGAACGTAACATCTATACATATCCTTTACCTTTTACCTTTCTATGACTTGCAACATGGAACACATTTTAAAATTGTTACCAATTAGATATAATTTTGCCCGCCCTATTGCCTATAGTTGGGAACTTCTTGAAACAAAGACATGTATTCTCTTTTTCTTAGGCTAGGCACTTTGTGCAATCAAGAGTGTTGAAGAAATCACATAATTCTGAAATACGTCTAGGCCAGTGATGGCGAACTTTTTGAGTACTTCTAGGCTGCTCGAAGGCAGGCATGTTCTAGCTTTGGTAGAGGAAGAAGGTTAGACTGGACAGCTTGGCCATAGGGATTAGATAGCTATCAGCCACTTACCCACAAGGGCTCGGTCTATAATGTGGATGGCAATTGTCATGAGAGTCCAGCATTTGGAGCAGATCTCTGCAGAGCTGAAGAAGACAAAATGATTCCTACTTGTATCATAAAAGGAACTTACGTGATCATAGTCAATACAGGTAATCCTTGACTTACAACCATTCATTTAGTGACCATTCGAAGTTACAGTGGCACTGAAAAAAGTGACTTGTTTTTCACACTTACAACTGTTGCAGCATCCTCATGATCACTGATTAAAATTCAGATGCTTGGCAACTGATTCATATTTATGACGGATGCAGTGTTCTGGAATCATGTGATCACCTTTTGCCACCTTCTGATAAGCAGTCAATAGGGAAGCCAGATTCCCTTAACAACCATGTTACTAATTTAATAACTGTAATGATTCACTTAACAGCTGTGGCAAAAGTCATAAAGCTCAACTGTCTCGTTTAGCAATGGAAATTTTGGGCTCAATTGTGGTTTTAAGTTGACCTGTGCAATCTTGAATTCTCTTCCAGGCTGTCAGTATGGCTAGTGGTAAGGATGGGCTTTGTAGTACCACTCTGTAATTTAGTGCTACAGTGCTACACTGTTAGGTACACTTACGGATAAGGCACTTATACAGCGAGAATTCCAAGCACTGGTTTGAGTTGCGTATGTTGACTAAATCATGTTGCTTTGAAAAGAAGACAGAAAAGCAGAATGCCTTCCCACCAATATCTTGGACAGTGTATGGTAGAATTGTTGCCTTGAGATTTTAAAAATAAACACAGTTAAACATAGCTGGGAATGAGAACTCTTTGTTCAGAATGGGAAGATCTAGATTCTCAAAGGCAACTGGCAATACAGGCAGGCGTTTTTATTATCTTGTCCCCTGGCAATCTTCCCTGCCTGTTGACATAAAATTATAATAAATCATAAAGTTTGGAATCAGATACAACAATTCCTTGTGTGTTTGCTTGAAAATAAGGTCCATTGTGTGCAGTGGGGTTTACTTTTGAGAAGTATTCATAACACTGTGGCCCAAGGGATTCTACTATTCAGAAAACCAACCTTTTTGTAGCTCAGAGGAATAGAGACTTTGCTAGGAAGGGCCATCTGAAAGGTCTGTAGATCCAAGTACAGTACATCATGTTCTTTGTGCATAATATTTGCCCGCTACAAATTGGCTAATGAACATCAAATAACGATCACAGAAAGATAAGGATACCTGCAGCATTCCCTAACATCATCATAATCTGTCAGGTCTATATCAAACACCAATTCCTTTTCCTGAGCTTGAAAAGCACCCATGTGGACAGTGTTATGCTGGATAGGCTGCAAAGAAACAAACAACCCAAAATAAGCTCAAGTATTAGCATCATACTATAATTTATAATCTAAATTTTTATTCCTTCATAACATTTTAGGCTTCTGCATTTTTGTTGTTGTTAAATTATCCTTGGCCACTGATATGCTGTCAAGTCATTTTCAGCCACTCAAACAGCAAATCTCAGAGGAAAGCCTTGAGGTCTGGATAGGTACTATTCGGGAATGGCTACAGAGGTTTTCCAGAGTCATTCGCTGTAATAGAAAGTAGGATACCAGTTGTTTGAGGAAACAGTTCCCTCCAACTGACATAGGAGAATAAATAATAAGGATAAATATTCCGAGATTATATATAATAGCTGCAAAGCCTTTTCTAAATTCTTATAATTATAAAACCTGAATGAGAGCACTATTCAATGCCTATTTTCTCTATGTATCCTAATATATAAATTACACAAAGGGAAAAAACAGCCCAATCTATCAAAAACAGTGCCATAAAAAACAGAATGGAAACACAAGTTAAGATAGGCAAGAAAATAGTAAGTGAGCACCTGTCCAGACGAGTTCAAATCACCAGGACCAGATGGATTACACCCCAAGGTTCTCAAGGAACTGGCAGATGTGATCTCAGAACCACTGAACTATATCTTTCAAAGACCCTGGAGCATTGGGGAACTACCAGAGGACTGGAAAAGAGCTGATACAGTTCCCATCTTCAAAAAAGGGAAAAAATGGATACAGGAAACTACCAACTTATCAGCCTGACCTCAATACTTGGGAAAATTCTGAAAAAGATAAGCAACGAAGCAGTGAACACCTAGAGGCAAACAAAGTCATTACCAAAAGCCAACATGGGTTTGTCAAAAACAGATCATGCCAGATAAATCTTATTGCATTCTTTGACCAGATGACAAAATTAGTCGACCAGAGGAATGTTGTGGATATAATTTACTTGGACTTCAGTAAGGCATTTGATAAAGTAGACCACAACCTACTACTTGATAAGGTAGAAAAATGTGGGTTAGACAGCATCACCACCAGATGGATTCATAGCTGGTTGACAGGCCATACTCAGCGTGTGGTCCTCAATGGAACTGCATCTATATGGAAGGAAGTGTGTAGTAGGGTGCCCCAGGGCTCTGTTCTGCGCCCAGTGCACTTCAACATCTTCATCAATGATTTGGATGAGGGGATTGATGGGGAACTCATCAAATTTTCAAACAACACCAAGCTGGCAGGAATAGCTAACACTCCAGAAGATAGGCTTGAGATACAGAAGGATTTGGAAGACTTGAACATTAGATGCTATCTAATAAAATGAAATTCAATGGTGAAAAAAGTAACTGTGAGAGGGATTTCAGAGTCCTAATGGACAATCACCTAAATATCAGCCAGTAGTGTGCTGCAGCTGCCAAAAAAGCCAATACAGTGCTAGGCTGCATTAAGAATCAAGATGATGTGAAGTGTTAATACCACTTTATAATGCCTTAGTAAGGCCACACTTGGAATACTGCATTCAGTTTTGGTCACCATGATGTAAAAAAAGATGTTGAGACTCTAGAAAGAATACAGAGAAGAGCAACAAAGATGATTAGGGAACTGGAGGCTAAAACATATAAAGAATGGTTGCTGGAATTGGGTATGTCTAATTTAATGAAGAGAAGGGTAAGGGGTGACATGATAGCAGTGTTCCAATACCTCAGGGGTGCCACAAAGAGGAGGGAGTCAAGCTATTTTCCAAAGCGCCTGAAGGCAGGACAAGAAGCAACAGATGGAAACTAATCAAGGAGAGAAGCAACCTAGAACTAAGGAGAAATTTCCTGACAGTTAGAACAATAAGTGGAACAACCTGCCTCCAGAAGCTGTGAATGCTTACTATTTGTGAATAGTAAACACACGGATGTTCAGGTAACATACCAGGACAGGTTTCATCTGTTAATCCACATAGGTTTAACATATTTGTAACATCAACAAAGAAAGTAGGATATTTTATTTGGCCATATGATTAGAAACACAAAGAATTTGTCTCCGATGCAGAAGCTCTCATTGTACATGCAAAGCAATAGAATCACCATTACCATCATCCCGCCAATAAGGGGTGGGTGGGTAGAGTAAAGAAGATAAAAAGAATAAGTGATACTACTATAGCCATATTACATGGGTATTTAAATATACATAGACATTGGGCAGGGGGAAAAACTGTCCCTGTGTCTAGTTGTTTTGGCATGCAATGGCCTATAGCGCCACCTGAGGGGAAGAATTTAAACAGTTTATGTCCAGGATGATGGGTCTATAGATATCTTCTCAGCCCTTCTTCTGACCTGCGCAATATACAAAGTAAATATACAATCTACAAGTAAAAGGCAAGAACTGTAAAGTTAATTTTGTAGTTTATCTTGGTTTAGAATTATCTTCACATGGGCTTGCTGAACGGCTTATTTTAAGGAAATAAATCTCAGTTTATTGCTGACTACTGATTACAACTGTGGTTTAATGTGATGAACTAATTATAGTTTTTAATTTTCTGATTTGTACTTGATCCATCCAAATCTCAAAATAATCCCTAAGAAGCAAAAGAGTAGAACAAAAATAAAACAGAAGCATTCCTACACCAGTTTTTAACATGATACATGGATATAACATAGAAATCGGAAAGCACTGTATATACTTGTAATATATTTATGTAGGAATCGCACATTTTTCATGGTACTTATGTTTAAAATTTGAGGATCAGTTCATCCACAGGGGCTTATCTGGGAGTATATGGAATATATGGGTATTTTTAAAAAGCTGAATATATATATCATTTATATATTCACGGATAAGACCATCTGCAGGTAAGCCAAACCCAATTTCTTGGGTGTATTTTGGCATCTAAAATTCTGAGTATATACAGTACACAATAGTTTCAAAACTATGCTGATGTTATCTGAGGGATAAATAAAGTCATTCTATTTGTTCACAGAGAAAAGGGGGTCAAACTTTCTCCAAAGCACCTGAGGGCAGGACAAGAAGTAACAGATGGAAGCTTTTCAAGATCCAATCTAGAACTAAGGAGAAATTTCCTGACAGTGATAATTAATTAGTGGAATAGCTTGTCTCCAGAAGTTGAGGGTGCTCCCTTACTAGTTTTTGAGAAGAGATTGGGCAGCCATTTCTCTGGAATGGTATAAGGTCTCCTGCTTAAGCAGGGGGTTGGATTAGAACAAGGCCCCCAACCCAAAGTCTGCGGCATGCCAGCAACCGGTCCACACAAACAAGCAAAGCCCCATCCGTGGGGTGCAGGCAGTACATAAAACCATGCACTCTCTGGTGGGAGCCGGTCCTGGTGCCCAAAAGGTTGGGGACCTCTGGACTAGAAGACCTCCAAGATCTCTTCCAATTCTGTTGCAAACCCTCAATAATCCTATTGTGCAACAGTGGCCTTCCTTAAATGTTACCCTTCAGATTTGCTAGGATGCATTTAGGCACTTCAGATTTTGTAGGCACCTGGCTGAGGAAGACTTCTTCATATCAGAATATTTCATTCAATACCTTGTGTGAATACACGGCTCCAATGTCAATTTTATATGGACACAATTTTTGGATTTCTTTTTCCAACTCCTGTGGGGTGTTGAAAGACTGATACCGCACGTAGATATCATCACGGAGTGTGAATGAGAACTCCCGTCGCTGAAAATAGTTCTTTGATACTACAAAAGGAAAATACACACTCCTATCATGGTTTCATGGTAGAACATAAGAAAATTTCCTCACATCTCAATACCATCATGAGATGGTAAGTCACTATTAGATTGTCTACATCAAAATTTCCTTAGAGGGTTGTTTCAAGAATATAGGCAATGCATATTATGTAGATTGAAAGCTCTGAAAAATGCTATATATCTATTATTCCGGGTCAGTCCTTTGATATAGGCCAAATCGGGAAACAGACACTTCGGGAATTCTAAAACTGTTATATCTTGATATTTGTTGTTGTTAGTTGCAAAGTCGTGTCGGCTATTATAACAGAATCTTACTTATACCAAAGGAAGTCAAATAAGCTATGTTTATGTCTCAAGCTTTTTTATTGTTCAAAGCAAGCCCCCATTTTGCTAAAAGTCTCTGTATACTATCATTCCCTATATCCTGGTTCATAGTGACAAAGAATGCAAACTGGAAGAATTGCAGAGGACAATTGATCATACCTATTCTTTAAACTAAGCTGAGACACCAGATTGTTTGGGTTCCTCTTTCAGAATTGTTTCCAAACCAACTTTATAACTTTTCCAAATTACAAAAATCCTTGTAAAATGCTTTACAGCTGCTAACCAACTTTGTTTCCTCCCATATTTGATTCTTTTGTAGTATATGTTCTAAAATGTTTTTCTGTCTCTAAAATCCAGCTTAAATGAGGTAGGTTCCTTTCTTCGTCTAGTGTAACCAGTACCTGGTACTCAAAGATACACTGCCTCCAAATTATGGTGAATGCTTTGTTCCTGCTTCATGAGTCAATTTAAGTGATTTGGAAAAAAGCTACCAACACCTCTTGCATTACTGAACACATGCACGCAGTTAAACACAATATAAAGAAATCTGGTCAGCACTTGTTGCAAAATGCCCTCATTCAGAGACCCACTAGCCTGCTGCGCCAACATCAATGCCCGTGTCCCTATCGTTCCCGTAAAATCCCATAAAAAGCGTGTTGACCTCCCTTAACCCACCTAAACCTCAACCCGGAAAGCTCCTCCCTTCCAATCTTACAGAAGTGGAGCGTTCAGGAGCCGAATTTTGCACATGCTCAGAGTCACGCATGGCTGAGCAGTTTCCTGCGGACCTTTCCTTTGCTCCTTCCTCGGCTTTCCGCGCCCTCCCACTGTTGTCCCGAAACGCCTCGCCCCTTCCTCACCGTCGCCGTAGCGGAGCCAACGGCCGTAAAGGCCGAAGGGGAAAAGGCGGCGATAATAAAGGCGCAGCAAGTCAGGCAAAGAGCCGGGATCGAAGCTTGCCATGACCGCGGCAAAACAGGAGAGCGCGGGAGAAATTAGGCACCGCCCCTTTCCGCTTTACAGCCAATCCGAGCAGCGGACGCATGTCTGACGAGATGTCTTGGTGCTTCTGGGAATTGTAGTTCCAGAAAAAAGTCGGACAGAAAGGGGCTTGCCGATTGTAAAGTAGCCTCTGACGACCTCCAGTGGTTCCCCCGCCCTTCTCTCTCTCTCTCCCCGCCGTCTCATCGTGAAGTGTGTGTTTTGCCCGAGAGCTTATCTATTCATTTATAGTCTGATTTTCTACCTCAGCGAATATTCAGATATCTAGAAACAGTGGATTATTCGAGGATTTTAAAAATGTAGCGAGAAGGAAGAACACTCGCAGTACAGCCGAACTTTCCTTCAGTCTGTGAGGAAGCCTCCACAATGGAAGCTTAATTTCCGGGGTCCTTTAGACTAATGTTTCTCAAACTTAGCAAATTTAAGATGTCTCCATAACTCCCAGAATTCCCCAACTATAAACACTGCTATAGCTGCGATCTAGTTTGCCTAAATACAAACTGGCTAACAGTACTTGTTAAAGTCTGGTGATAGGTGGATTTTTGTTATTGGCAAAAACATCCACCAGTCATACTTCTTAAGCAGTTCGCTGCATCCTATGGGCATTTCCCATTGCACCTAATTTCAGCACAAACATCTTTTCCCTCCCTGCTTTGTCCCCAATGACATGTTCTTAATTTCATTCACAGTCGATTCTGGGCAACCTGAAGTCATATATACCTAAATATTGTGACTTAAGGGCAATTGTGTTTGAACATGGTAACTGCATCAAGACTCATTCATTCATCCATCCATCCATCCATCCAACATAGCCAACATACTTTCCTCCTATTTTCCCCATGATAATTTGTGAGATGAGTTGGACTGTGAGAAGGTAAATGGCCCAAAGTCACCTGGCTGGCTTTCACAGCTAAGGTGGGATTAGAACTCATGGTCTTCAGCTTTCTAGTCTGGTACCTTAACCATTATGCCAAATGGCAAACTGGCAAATGTATGAAAAGAAGGAAAGACTGAAATACCCACGACAGAGGAATAGTTGGTGAAGATGACAGAATTTGTAGAGGTGGCAAAACTGATTTGTGTAATTGGAGAAAGGCATTTTTAATGACTAATAACACTTTATGGACTTTTTGCTGAAAACAGAAAAAGTGAACTTGTAATTTATGGGTCTAATGATTAGAAAGAATATGGAAAGAAAGAAATCATTATGTAACCTTAGAGAGACAGAAAGAATGAAATATAACTGTCTTTATAAGGGCTATAAAGAAGATTGGAAGCCACTCCTTTATATCTTCTTTTGTTTCATGTCTTTTTCATTCATTTCTATTTATCACTTTTTCTTTACTTTCTTTTTAAATTCTGTATTGTTTTTATTTTGTAAAAAACCCTGTAATAAACATTATTTTTAAAAAAATGTTAGCTATTTTTACAGTGTGTAGATTACTCTATCACTGGGATGATTTTAATTTCAATAATAATAATAATAATAATAATAATAATAATAATAATAATAATAATAATAATAATAATAATAATAATAATAATAATAATTTGGAAGGGACATTGGAGGTCATCTAGTCCAACCCCCTGCTCAGGCAGGAAACCCTATACCATTTCAGACAAATGGCTGGCCAGTCTCTTCTTAAAAACTTCCAGTGTTGAAGCATTCACCACTTCTGGAGGCAGGTTGTTCCACTGGTTAATTGTTCTAACTGTCAGGAAGTTTCTCCTTAGTTCTAGGCTGCTTTTCTCCTTGATTAGTTTCTATCCGTTGCTTCTTGTCCTGATTTCAGGTGCTTTGGAGAATAGCTTGACTCCCTCTTCTTTGTGGCAGCCCCTGAGATATTGGAACACTGCTATCATGTCACCCCTCACCCTTCTCTTCATTAAACTACACATACCCAATTCCAGCAACCGTTCCCTATATGTTTTAGAGTCTCAACATCTTTTTTACATCGTGGTGACCAAAACTGGATGCAGTATTCTAGGTGTGGCCTTACCAAGGCATTGTAAGGTGGTATTAGTACTTCACGTGATCTTTATTCTATCCCTCTGTTAATGCAGCCTAGCACTGTGTTGGCTTTTTTGGCAGCTGCAGCACACTGCTGGCTCATATTTAAGTGATTGTCCACTAGGACTCCGAGATCCCTCTCACAGTTACTACTATTGAGCAAGGTACCACCTATACTATACCTCTGCATTTGATTTTTCCTGCCTAAATGTAGAACCTTACTTTTTTCACAATTGAATTTCATTTTGTTAGATAGTGCCCAGTGTTCGAGTCTGTCTAGATCCTCCTGTATCTTAAGCCTATCTTCTGGAGTATTGGCTATTCCTGCCAGCTTGGTGTCGTCTGCAAATTTGATGAGTTCCCCATCTATCCCCTCATCCAAATCGTTGATGAAGATGTTGAAGAGCACTGGGCCCAGAACAGAGCCCTGGGGCACCCCACTACACACTTCCTTCCATGTAGATGCAGTTCCACTGAGGACCACACGCTGAGTACGGCCTGTCAGCCAGCTATGAATCCATCTGGTGGTGATGCTATCTAGATTGTAGATTGTGTTGATCAATAATCAAAATAAATGATGATTGTTAAGTTCGGATCGACGACATTAACAGCGAGACAGATTGTAGTAGCATTGTTTATTGATTACATGTGGAGCGAACTGGGAGTGACCAGTCCTGGTAGCTATATATATGTCCAGCAGCCGCTGGACGCTAGCCAACCCCCTGGCAGGGATCTCCCGCCTTGGAATCAATACCCAACCCAGTGTCCCGGAATTCCCGCCGGTGGAAAAGCCACTCCCAGGCTATTCTACATACATAACACCCCTTCCCCCCCAGTTAAGAAACTATTATCTTATATAGTCCTTTAGATATGCTGGGGGTCTATGATCCCTGGCAGGATATCTCCCAGGTGAACTGTCCGGTCTATTGCCCCTTTCCAGGGATGGCCTTACGGCCTGTTGGGGAACCGTTTCTGGCTGTGGTTCCGCTGGCTGTTGTGTTCCTATAGGAGCCGTTGGCTGTGACTCAGTGATCCCCCCAGTCAGTTCGGTTCCGCTTGGTTGTGACCCTGGGGACCCGACTGTTGGTGAGTTGACCCGCCGATCAAGTTTATTGTTATTATTATGCGTTTGATAAGCCCCGCCAGCCGCCGGCGGGGTGATCTCAGGGGACCTTTTCCTTAGCTGATCAATGTGCCTCCGGATCTGCCGTTCCCCTTCCCCCTGTATGATGTAAGATAGTGGCCCCACTTTGTCAATGACTACCCCTTGTGTCCACTTTTCCCCTTGTCCATAGTTCCTGGCCCACACTAATTCCCCAATGCTCAGTGATCTGGTTGAGCAGTCCTGTTCCGTTTCTGCGGTCAACCTATCAGGGTGAAGTCTGTCTAATTTAGTTGTCAACCTTCTGCCCCACCTCATCTCTGCTGGGCTTTTCCCAGTTGCAGTACACGGCGTTGTGTGTTGAGCCAACAAGAACTGAGCCAGTCTCTGGTGCCAGTCTCCCATAATGATTCTCTTCAACGCTTCCTTGGTAGTCCTGACGTTCCTCTCGGCCAATCCGTTGGAGGAGGGATGGAAGGGGGCCGAAGTCACGTGTCTAATCCAGTTGGCCTTGAGGAAATCCTGAAATTCATTAGATGTGAATTGAGGGCCATTGTCAGACACCAGTACATCCGGTAACCCGTGAGTGGCAAAGAGTCCCCGTAAGACCTGTATTGTCTTTGCAGATGTCATACTTTTTACAGGCACTACCTCTAACCACCGGGAATAACTATCTACCACTACTAAGAAGGTCTGGCCTTGGAAGGGCCCTGCAAAGTCTATATGTATGCGGGACCAGGGGTTGTGAGCCATCTCCCACCTGTGTACTGGTTTGTGTGTCTGTTCAGGTCTTGACTTCTGGCACTGGTAACACCCTGCTACCTTGTCCTCGATTGCCTTGTCTAATCCTGGCCACCACAAATGACTTCTGGCTAATGCTTTCATGCGAACAATTCCTGGGTGTCCCTCATGTAATTCTGTGATGACTGTGTCCCTCTGTTTCTCTGGCACCACTACCCTGTTTCCCCACAGTAAGCACCCGTGGTGTGATGACATTTCATCCCTTCTTCTGTAGTATGGTGCGAATTTGGGGTCTGGGTTTTCAGTAGGCCATCCTCCTTGGACCCATGCAGCTATTCTGCTGAGTATTAGGTCCTTGCTAGTGGTCTTGGCGATGTCCCGTGCCGTCAAAGGGCATTCTGGGAGTTCCTGAAGTGTTAAAATTTGACCCGCTGGAGCTGGGTCTGTTCCTGTGTCTTGTAGGGGTAATCTGCTCAATGCGTCTGCGTGACCCATTTTCTTCCCTGGTCTATGTTTGATGGAAAATGTGTATGCAGATAAAAAGATTGACCATCTGAGCATTCTTGGTGACATGATTTGGGGCGTCTGTTTGTCAGTTGTGAACAGACCTAATAGTGGTTTGTGATCTGTGAATATTGTGAAGTTCCTGCCGTATAGGTAATCGTGGAACTTCTTTACCCCAGCCACTATGGCCAATGCTTCCCTATCAATTTGTGCATAATTCCTCTCTGCCTTGGTCAGGGTTCTGGAATAGTATGCAATTGGCCTTTGCTCCCCGTTGTCATCCATGTGGCTTATCACTGCCCCCACCCCATAAGGTGATGCGTCACAAGCTAGGTAAATTGGTTTGCCTTCAATGAAATGTGTAACTGTGGATTTGCTGGACAGTAGGTCCTTCAGTGTTTGGAAACTCTGTCTGTGTTTTTCTTGCCACTGCCATGTGGTCTTTTTGTCCAGTAGCCTGTGTAGGGGTTCTGCTATGGCTGCTTTGTGTGGCAAGAATGTGTGGTAGAAATTTATGAGACCTAAAAATGCTTGGAGTTCTGCTTTATTTTTTGGTTCAGGGGCTAATTTGATTGCTTTGATTTTTTCCTCAGTAGGATGTATGCCCTGAGCATCAATCCTGTAACCTAAAAATTCAGTGGATTTTACCCCAATGAAACACTTTTCTTTTTTTAATTTAAGTCCTGCATCTCTAAATTTCCCCAATACCTTTTCAAGTCTGTCAGCTAGGATCTCTTCAGTTTTTCCAGCAATCAGGACATCATCAAAGTAAGGACATACTCCAGGTATGCCCTTTAATGTCCTCTCCATCACTTGTTGGAAGATGCTTGGAGCTGCAGCAATTCCGAATTGCAATCTGTGGACTCGGAATGCCCCCTTGTGGGTAACAATCGTTTGAGCTTCAGCAGCTTCCCAGGAAACAGTGAGTTGCAAATACGCCTGCGCCAAATTGAGTTTGGCAAAGATGGCGCCATCCTGGATCGTCGCGAGGACCTGCTTCACCGTCAGGACCGGCTAAGCATGCTTTTTCATTGCTACGTTTAAAGTTGTTTTATAATCGGCACAAATCCTCACGTCCCCGTTAGGTTTAAGAGGAGTGACGATTGGTGTCTCCCAGGGACCCCCTTCTACCGGTTCCAGCACTCCCTGGCCTACTAGTTTTTCTAACTCGGCCTCGATTTTTTGTTTAAGTGCAAAGGGTACCCTTCAGGCCTTAAGCCTGATGGGTTTTACTGCTGGATCCAGGTTAAAGTTAATGGGGGGGCCCTTGTAGTGTCCTAAAGAGCCATCAAATACGTCTGCGAAATTATCGCAGATGGATTTGAGGGTTCGGCGTTGTACGGTGTTAATTCCCCCCACCCAAATACCTAGGGCCTTGAACCAGTTGAGGCCAACTAAACTGGTTCTCTGGCCCTCGGTGACCAGGAGGTCCAAAGGGCCCTTGAATCCCTTATAACAAACGTTGATGGTGACCTTCCCTTTTATTTTTATGGGTGTTCTCTGGAAGTCGGCTAATTGTATTCGTGTTTGTTTGAGGGGAACTCTCTGCCCGCTTCTGGCTTCAATGTGTGCCAGGGTACTACCCGAGATGATGGATACTGATGCCCCTGAGTCCACTTCCATTCTGCATGGAATACCTTGCAGTAGGACTTCAATTTTTAATTTAGGGCTCAGTAAGTGGTTGACTCCCACCCCCTTCCCACAGTTGGAGAATTGTGCCTGTGGCTTGTGGGTCTCTTTGCCACTATGGTGGGGGGGGTTACCTTACCTGTGGCCCACGCGTCGATGTCGTGAAGTTGATTGTTGCGGGGTCTGCTCCTGCAGATTGTTTGGATGTGCCCGGTTTTCCCGCAGCTCCGGCATTTTGCGTTGCAGAATCTGCAGGTTGATCGGGGGTGGCTGCCGCCGCAGCTACCACACTTTGCCTCGGGGTCTCTCGGTCGGTTTGGGCTCTCCCTCATTGGTCTTTGTGGATGCGGTGGTTGTTGTCTTCTGGAATGGTCTGTGCCTTCTGGACGGTTGGTCCTCGCCAGCATCTTCCCGACTCTCCGGGTAATTTCGTCTATGTCCGATTCCCACAGGTAGTCCTCCTCCCCACCGTCCACATGGCTTTCCAGGTTGATTTCGCCCGCAGCGCCATTGCTAGTGTGGGGGGGGTCACGTTTCCCTGTGGACTCGTATGTGAGTAGTTCGTCCAGGACTTCCTGCAAGTTCCCGGTGGGCTTCGCGATAATTCTATTTTGCAATTGCTCGTCTCGAAGCCCTAAGACCTCTCTATCTCAGATCTGCACTTCCAAATTGTCATATTTGCAGCGTAGGGCTGCTTCCCTCACGGCAGCTACGAATTGGGTTATAGATTCGCCCAGCTTCTGATTTCTTTTCTCGAAGATTCATCTCCAATAAAGTTCCGACCTCTTGGGGGTGAAGTGTACCTTTAGTTTAGCAAGGAGGTCTGCGTACGACACGCTAGCCACTGGTGCTGGTTGACACAGCCCTACGGCGACCCGGTAGACTGGTGTGCCGCTAATTGTAAGGAGTGCTGCTGCCTTCTTTCGGTCGTCCGTTATGCCGTTCACTAGCATGAACCCCTCGACCTGGCCGATGTACTCTTCCCAGTCCTCCGGGTAGTTAGGGTCGAATTCCTTCAGAGAGCCGACTTGTGCCATGTTCGCTTTTCTGTGCCGCGGTTGCCGGCTGCCGATTCGGCTGACGGTGATTCAAATCTCCCGCTCCGCATGCTGTTTTCTTCCGCGCTGGTTCTCTGCTGTTCCGCCGCCGTATCCCATCCTCGTCGCCACTGTTAAGTTTGGATTGACGACATTAACAGCGAGACAGATTGTAGTAGCATTGTTTATTGATTACATGTGGAGCGAACTGGGAGTGACCAGTCCTGGTAGCTATATATATGTCCAGCAGCCGCTGGACGCTAGCCAACCCCCTGGCAGGGATCTCCCACCTTGGAATCAATACCCAACCCAGTGTCCCGGAATTCCCGCGGTGGAAAAGCCACTCCCAGGCTATTCTACATACATAACAATGATGACCATTGAATGCCAGATTCCTGTTAAAGTAATGTTTTTTGGTTTATTCTAACACCATTGAAATGAAGCTTCACTGTGTATAAAATTTGCTGAGCGTTGTTCCCCATTGCCTTGGAGAGAAGTGGAGGGGCTGCAATGACTTCAGACAAAAACAGGATAGGGATTATTAATGGGATCAGCAAATCGTATGCAGTCATGTTGTTTTGCCAGCTCAAGGATGACTTAGCAATTAGGAAAGGATCAAAGTCTGGTGGCCAAAACTGGAGGTTCAGAGCTACAAGGAAGCCTCAGAGAAAACCAAATTGGCAATTTTTTATTTGCATTGAAATTATATATGGGATTATGAAACTAGAGAGAATGAATTGTGAAATTGACTATTGATGTAATTGGTTTTAAATAAGCTTAACTGCGTAGCAACCAGTATGTGCACTTTTTTAATGATTCAGTAAAACAACTAATCATAAAAAGGGTGACTTGTGTATCTTTACTAAGGGTACAAATTCCAAAGTATAAATTGTCTCTTTCTATCCACCTTTCTACCCTGGCAAGCACTCAAGACTCAAACAAAATTTCAAAACAAAAATAATATAAACATATAGATTAAATATAACAATACAACAAATAGTGAATCATTTAATGGTGAAAAGTCTAGTGGCAGAGATGCCTATTTACAGATCTCCTAATTTTTGAGAAAATGCTGGCCAAATACTTCTTGGGGAAATGCATTCCACGGCTTGGAAAAAAAAACATCAGAGAAACTCTTTCCCACATGCCAGCCTGGCAAGTCTCTGACAGTGCAGGGGCCTGTTTCTGCTGAGCTAAACAGCCAGATTGATAACAGGAGAGGCAGCCCTTTAGGTAGTCAGACCCCAAACCATTTAAGGCTTTAAAACTGAATACAACACATTTAATTGTGCCCACTAAGCAACCGGCAACCAGTACAGACCATCCATGTCAGACATCACACATTTTCAGTG
Organism: Vipera berus; assembly: GCF_964194415.1. Lineage (NCBI taxonomy): Eukaryota > Metazoa > Chordata > Lepidosauria > Squamata > Viperidae > Vipera > Vipera berus. The sequence continues at coordinate 134,682,831 of NC_138203.1, forward strand.
GTTAGAAATCTAGATGCTTCATTTTGCATCAACTGCAACCTGTAGACCCATTTCAAGAAATACCCTCTGTGGTGCATATAGTGGTATGTTTCATTTTAGCTGTGACCTGTACATTATGCAGATGGATAATAGTGAGATCTACACATCTAAAGTTAATCCTGACTTACACCCTAATGGACTTACTTCCTGCCCAGTATGGTCATAGGTTGTGACAGTAGTAAAGTGAGTGACTAACCCAATTTTATGACTTTTGCGGTAGTCATTAAGCCACCATAGCAGTCATTAAGCCACCATAGCAATCATTAAGTGAACCAACTGTTCTCCAAGGGCTAGTTTTACCAAAAACCAGAAGTAAATGCTGTTTTTTGGCAAAAGTAGCATAAAACACATTCATGTACGGAATTGCAGGACACTACAAATGGTTGTAGTAAACATATGCTAGTAAAGTTATGCTTAAAATCCTACAGGCTAGACTCCAGCAATATGTGGATCGAGAACTACCAGAAGTACAGGCAGGATTTCGAAGAGGTAGAGGAACTAGAGATCAAATTGCCAACATACGCTGGATCATGGGGAAAGCTAGGGAGTTCCAGAAAAACATCTACTTCTGCTTCATTGACTATGCTAAAGCCTTTGATTGTGTGGATTACAACAAACTGTGGCAAGTTCTTAAAGCAATGGGAGTACCAGACCATCTGATTTGTCTCTTGTGAAACCTATATGCGGGTCAAGAAGCAACAGTGAGAACTGGACACGGAACCACTGATTGGTTCAAAATGGGGAAAGGAGTCCGGCAAGGCTGTATACTGTCACCCTGCCTATTTAACTTATATGTAGAGCACATCATGAGAAAGGCAGGGCTAGATGAATCAAAAGTTGGAATTAAGATTGCCGGGAGAAATATCAACAATCTAAGATATGCAGATGATACCACTCTAATGGCAGAAAGTGAAGAAGAACTAAAGAGCCTCTTGTTGCGGGTGAAGAAGGAGAGTGCAAAAGTTGGGTTGAAACGTAACATTAAGAAAACCAAGATCATGGCATCCGGCCCTCTCAATTCCTGGCAAATAGATGGGGAAGAAATGGAGGTAGTGACAGATTTTATTTTCCTGGGCTCCAAGATCACTGCAGATGGGGACTGTAGCCAAGAAATTAAAAGATGCTTGCTCCTGGGGAGGAAAGCCATGGCAAATCTAGACAGCACACTAAAAAGCAGAGACATCACCCTGTCAACAAAAGTGCGTATAGTCATGGCTATGGTCTTCCCAGTTGTAATGTATGGCAGTGAAAGTTGGACCATTAGAAAGGCCGAGCGTCAAAGAATTGAGGCCTTTGAACTATGGTGCTGAAGAAGACTCCTGCGAGTCCCTTGGACTGCAAGGTGATCAAACTGGTCAGTCCTAGAGTAGATCAACCCTGACTGCTCTTTGGAAGGCCAAATCCTGAAGCTGAAATGCAAATATTTTGGTCACCTAATGAGAAGGAAGGACTCACTGGAGAAGAGCCTAATGCTGGGAAAGGTTGAGGGCAGGAGAAGAAGGGGATGACAGATAATGAGGTGGCTGAATGGAGTTACTGAAGCAGCAGGCGTGAGCCTAAATGGACTCCAGAAGATGGTAGAGGACAGGAAGGCCTGGAGAAAACTTGTCCATGGGGTTGCGATGGGTCGGACATGACCGCAACTAACAACAACAACAACAACAAATGGTTGTAAATGTGAACCAGTTGACAAGTGCCTGACATGAGGTCATGTGACCATGATGAGGGGCAGTTGTTGGAACTTTAGAACTGGGTCATAACTAATCCATCATAACTTCAAAAAGTTACTAAATAACCAATCGTAATTTGAGGATTACTTGTACAAAAATACCAAATTTCTTGATATGGAATGGTAGTTCATTTGTAGCAGGAGAGTAGTGAAAATTCACCTCTAGTATGTCTGTGGAGATTCTCAGTCACCAAGATCATAGCTGTCTCAAAAGCAACTTTCACCTCTAGTAATTTTTCAAAAGTACTGATTTATTCCAGGTAAAGTTGCATAGACAGAATTCATCTGCTGAGGAGATTTATTTGCTAAAGGGAAGTGCAATGAACTACAGAGCAGCTATAGCAAACATCATTTTGTTAACCATTAATGTGTGAATTGGATGTTCCATACCAATTCTTCTGGAAACATACTGTTGCCCATCGACATCAGAAGGACAACAGATAGAAGAAAAAAGACCAGAAAAATTGGCTTAAAAACAAAACGAAATAGGAAACCCAAAGACCTTAAATTTTATCTTGTTTTAATATACAGCAAGCATGTGGTTCTACCTGGCATTGGCAATTTTGCTGTACTTTGTGATACGATCCTATCGGGAAAGGCAGCAGGTAGACAACCTGAGAGAAAAATACGTATTCATCACTGGCTGTGATTCTGGTTTTGGAAACCAGCTGGCCAGACAACTGGATGCCAAGGGTCTGCGCGTGTTGGCTGCTTGTCTCACCCAAAAGGGAGCACAGCAACTGGAGAGACTCACATCGGACCGGTTGAAAACCACCTTGCTGGATGTCACCAGTAGCGAGAGCATTGAGGCAGCAACCGTATGGGTGAAAGAATGTGTGGGGAATAAAGGTACAGTGGCTCAACTGTAAATAGGCTTCTCAATAATCTGGAGCAAATTATAAACGGTTAGGAAAGTCTCCTTGGAGATTAAATATTTCATAAGACTTATTAGGAAGAGCTCCTTATGAAATATTAGGAAGAACTCTTTATGGTATATTTAATCCTAGATCATGAGTAGCTGATTAAAACATTATTTCAAGGTGTTTTGGCTCTTAATTTAATTTTATTCAAGGAAATTTCCCCTTAGCCTAAAGAACACACATAGAAGATTTTTGAGGACTCCCAGTTAAACTAAAAACATTGACGAGAAGAGGAAAAATAAAAAAAAAAAAATCAACTCTGCTCAGCCTGGGCAGCCAGATTTTCAGTCTCTTTCTTGTGTAAAGTTTTACATACTTGTTGTCTTTTCTTTGCAGGACTCTGGGGCTTGGTAAATAATGCTGGAATTGTGCACCCTGTATCCCCCAATGAATGGCTGATTAAAGAGGATTATATGAAAGTGCTGAACGTCAATCTAATTGGGCTAATTGATGTGACACTGCATATGTTGCCCTTGGTGAAGAAGGCCAGGGGAAGAGTGGTTAACATGTCCAGCATCATGGGTCGACTTAGCACCATGGGAGGTGGCTACTCTCTCTCAAAGTATGGAGTAGAGGCTTTCTCTGACAGTCTCAGGTAATCTCATGCCACTTCAAAGAGCAGGTTTGTGTGGGTGTCTGAGAAGGAGTAAATGTTTCCATGTTCCTGTTCAGATAGATGAGGAGGAGGAAAGTGGAACTCAGCCAAGGACTTTGCAAGGTGTGTCTATTATATCTGACCTGATTTAGGAAAATGGACCAAGTTATTATTTGGTTAAACTGCTGATGAAAATAGTTTATTCTTTTAAAATATTTCTGGTTCGAAAAGTTTAGCAATACAGTTAACATATTTATTTTGTCTTCTTTTGAATGTTTAAGTTCCTCCAGGAACTTAAACTGGCAAATATAGTAGTATTATCACCATAATGACCCTGTCACATAGGCAAGGCTGAGAAAGGTATAATGGGTGGCTTTAGTTCAGTACATGCTTGCCGAAATAGAAGAATTAATAATCAAGTGAAACAAAAGATAAGAATTGCTTAAATTTCCATGGCAGGATTGATGTAGAAATGGTATTTTCTCACCAGATTGAAAATGATCATATTTCTTGAAATCTCTCCTGCTCTGCAGAGGAAAAAGCAGCACCCCCAGGTAGTGACTTTGAACTGATAATTTCTTTCTAGGCGTGAGATCCACTCATTTGGGGTGAAAGTAGCCATAATCGAGCCAGGCTATTTCCGCACATCCATGACTGATATCCCAAACAGTCTTAAGACCCTGGAGCAACAATGGATCAAAGTCCCAGAGGAAATCAAAGAAAGCTATGGCCAGCCTTACTTTGACGCATGTGAGTCTTTATGTGGGCTTGCAGGCTAATTGGGAGAATCTTACCAGGAATCAGAAGCTGGAAGGGACTGTTGCTCAGCTTCAATTGAAGACCACCCTTTTGTCACATGCCCTGAAGTCCATTTTTTGGACCTCTTGGTTGGGTGTCAGTGCTCAGCTGTATCAACATCTTTGATCTAAGCTTGTCCATTTTTCCTCTGGTTATAAAAAGAAGTGTCCTGCCCACAGCACGGAAAGCAATTGGCACTTAGGTGTGTGCTTGGGGGAAGAAGTACAGGAATCCACCGATCAGAGGCCATGTTCACTCAGTTCAGGACAGAGGTGCCAGACATCATGGTGGCCAAAGTGAATAAGTGGGTTGAAATCTGGAGGCGAGTTTTTAAATAGTCTTAATTTCCAGATATTTTATAAAGCTGCAGGTGAGGCAAATTCTTCTGGGCTATTGGATGAGGAAGTAATGCAGCCTGGGAAAGTCAGCGAAGAATGTCTTTGAATTTCTCGGTGTCCTAACCCGTGATCTCAAGGCACCAATTGGAACACTCATAGGCTGGACTTCTGCTTTTCCATGCTGAGCTGTAATAACAGAGCTCATGGAGCTTACCTGTGCTTTGATTTTTGTAATAACTCTGGGGAGAGACTGACTTTTCCCACCTTAGAATTGTTTGAGAGTCAGAGAAAGTTGTCCTTAAAGTTAAAAGCTATTACTGTTTCATTCACATAGTATTGTGGAGGATGTTTTATTTATTTATATTCTCTTTAGTATTTTGGACCCCACATCTCCATACTGACTTCCTTTCTTTTCCTTCCACTTTCTCTCTTTCTCTCTCTCTCTTCTCTTTTTCTCTCCTCTCTCTCTTTCTCTTTCTCTCTCAAAACAGTTTGTGAGATGTTCAAAGACCAACTGGCAAGTCGTTGCTGCACAGATCTCTACAAGGTGACTGACTGTATGGAGCATGCTTTGATATCCAAATGCCCCCATACACGCTATTCTGCTGGCTGGGATTCCCGGTGGATCTTTGTTCCTCTTTCTTATTTGCCTACTTCCATTGCAGATTTTGTGCTGACTCATTCTTATCCTAAACCTGCTCAGGCTCTGTAAAAGGAATGGGGTGGAAAAGCTGGGAGGAAGGAAGTCTATTCCAATTGCCACATTTGGCCAACACATTCAGTTGAACGTATGTCAGTGTCAGTCTTTCACAAGACCCCCTTATCTTCACCATTTGCAGATCTCCAATGCTTTAGGCATAGTGGCATCCATAGCTTTGTGTGTGTGTCTGGTCTGCAGCCTGCTGAGAATATCTTCAGCTAATTGTAGCTCTCACTTTCTTCATCCAAAGTAGCCAAGGTCAGAGAATGCAAGCTAATCGTTGTTTTTGAAATTTCTCTTCTAAACCTATTCAGTTACCGATATTCTGCCTCTGAACTTCCAATGGTCCGTTAATTAATGAATATCCTTTTACCCTTTCTTCGCAAAAATGGCAAATAACTTACTAGTATCTTCCCTTACCCACACATGCTGTTCATGCATTTCTATATGTGTATTTGTGTGTGTTTACATTTTGGTAGCCTGATATGAGGATGGCTGCAAGAGAAGATAGTTGTTAAAAATTTTTAAAAAAATACATTGAAAAGCCTCAAAATGTTTCAGATTAAATTTCTGTTGCTGAGAAAGTTGTTAAGTGAGTTTTTCCCCATTTTAAGACCATTCTTGCCACAGTTGTTAAGTGAATCACTGCAGTTGTTAAATTAGTAACACATGAATAAGTTAAGTTTGGCTGATGTTTTAGCCACTGCTTGGAATGAACAAATAGCAGCCTTGGACTGGGATAAACCTATGTGGATTCTCCACGTACATGGATCCCAGAGGGTCCTCTCATTTTTGGAAAGACTACAGGAGATGAAGTAGTATAAGAGATACCTAGAGCACTACAGGAGGAAGTCAAAGAGCGAGTCTGACCAAGCACAGATGAAGAACTCATATTAAGGGCTACATGTTGGTAATAAGGGTGGCATGGTGGAATCTCCAGCTGAAGTGAGGGGAGATGTGAAGAGCGGGATGTATTTAGAGTCCTTGCGCAGCTAGAGGAGTGCAGGCCTTACCTCCCACAGAGTCCCTGAAGTCTTATCTGACTGTTTCTAAGAGAATGAAATCAGTCTGGTGAGAATCAGTAGGCATTGCAGCAATAAAAAGGTCCATTTCATCAACTATGGCATGGCCCTGGTTTCTTATGCCTGAGGTGATGAAACATACTTTTTGCATCCACTGACAATTGCCTGACCATCCCATTTCAGGAGACTTACCCCTTTTAAATAAGAAACAGTCACACTGAAATTTGCAGGATGTTCTGAGGATTATGCAAAGCATCTGCCAAACATTTGCTCAGATCCTCTCAGTGTTTGACTCAGGTTGTACTGGTTTTGTGGCTAAGTCTTATGTGGTTATTTTGGCCTGGTTCAATCTAGTTATTCCTGTCGAAGTTGACAAGGATATTGTGTGGCTGAGCTTTGCCACTTGTATATTACACTCATGCCTATCCTGGTTAACCAAAACTTCCATGGGGATGACAGATAGATGGGTCCTGTAATAGTATGTGAGAATGACCTGAGTTATTTGGTTATTTACAGTTTTTATAGACAATGCAGTTCAAAACACTGAGTGGGCACAACAGTTAAAATTCAATAGGCAACAGAAGAATAAAACAAAATAATAAAAAAATAATGACAATAAATTATCTTTGTCAGGTGAGTGCCAATAAAGATTTAGCTGGCATCAAAGACCTGGTGAAATAAAAGTGTCTTTAATGATCTTGTAAAATCCATGAGGGTTGGAGGTTCACAGACATCTGGGGGGAATGTATGGGGGCCAGTACAAAAATGTTGTAAATATTATGGATTCCATCTGTAGTGAGTTAACTCAACAAGCCATCAAGGGAGAGAAGAAAAGAGAAAAAAAAAGCAAGAAGACAAACAAAGAACAAATCTATCCAAAGAACATGGGGATGCAATTTAGTAAATGGCCTAATTTCAGGTGAAATCAGAAGCTGGCCCAATGTGAGATACTGATCATCAGGCAGAAAGCTAAGTGTAGGTATGCTTAAGTTGCTGATCAAGCCATTTTGGAAACCTCAGCTAGCTCTATTGGTTAAGAATTCCTGCAGTATCCAGAGACCTAGAACTTTCCAAAAACAGGCAGTGATTCATGACCTCTGCAGAAATGAAGTAACTGGGAAATAAGCAATGATTACAGAAAACCTATAGGAAAGAAGAGGAACAAAATGATTCCTAAAATCACAACTTGTCTTTTGGTGCATGGTAGGTGTGTCTTCTGGCAAGCTGCAATGGAAACCAATAAACAGATATTCTGCAAGAACTGATTCCCAAAATGATAAAGACTTAGGCAATTATGAAATATACATCTCATATGAATCATGAAGGTTTGCCAAGCTTGAGTTAGTTTTATATTCCCAAACTGGCCCAGGACGAAACTCATCCCTATGAGATGTTTCTGATTTTATTTAGTATTCTATTGTGATTATTCATCCTTCCAATTAAGAATATCTTATGGCTATCTTCTTATTGAGACAGCTGTAAGATATTCTTAGGGTGCCAGTGCGGAAGTAGTGTATTTATATTATTTATTTAAAGAACTTAAATGGTGGCCTATCTCACATATTGTTCCTAAGTCATTCACAACAATTGATAAAAACGATAGAATAGAACCAAGCACCGAACCAAACCATTAAGCGCCTGATTCAACCCACTTCCTATCTCAATGCTTGGGGAAAGAGCCAGATCTTCATGGCCTTCCAGAAGACTAATAGGGTAGGAATCCCCAAACCTCAGATAGGAGTCTGTTCTGAAACCTGGGATGGCTACAGAGATGGAGTCCCTCTGAGGTCAGATTAGAGCATTAAAGGGAAGGGATTTGGAGTGCCACCATCCTAACTGTCCTAATGGGACAGTCAGATATTCTTGGGCAGAGACAGTCCCACAATAATCTAGTCCTGTGCCATGTATAGTTTAAAGTGTCAACTCTGCAAATGAGCCTGGCTGCAGCCATTTTTCTCCCCTCATTTGAGGTTGCCACATGAAACGGAGGGAGGGGACTTCTCAAGTCAAAACAATCAGCTGTCCCATGGTAACCAGGGTCATCTGTTGCTCCCGCGGCCATGGACTGGGTGTTGTATAAGAAAGCCCACCAATTGCATTTATTGGGGAATGTAGTCAATTACATAATTTTTGGGGTGGGAACTTTATACTTTGTAACTGAGGGATTGTTATGGGGAATTCACACTTGGTTTCACTTTTGACTGTGCCGATACTTTGTAACCAATAAACACGTTCTTTGAGGAATTTGCACGCCTCAGAGCTCTACTTTATTCCTCTCTGTCTGTTGGAACCATGAGATTAAAATGATAAGCAGCACCTTGAATTGCTCCTAGAAGCAAGAGAGAACCAGTGTAGCTCAGGCAATAGCAATATAACTTGGATAAACTGTAAAGGGGTGATGGAGGCAGAATTGTGAGTGTGTGGCTTATTCTGCAAGAGTTGTAATTTATGGATGGTTTTTATGGGCAACCCCATGTAGAGTACATTGCAGTAATCCAATCAGGATTTTCTGAACATTATTTAAAGGCAGCCTCAACCTGTGTAATATCTGTTTGTCACTCACTCCCATGGAGCAAAATTAGGGACTTCAGTGACTGGAAATTGAAATGATTGTGTAAAATTGGAATGAGTAAATGAGGGCTGCAAGTTTTATGCAGATACAGGGTGTTTTGTTTTTTTTGCCGAGTTTAGAATGGAGCTCTCCATTTAGTTTAGTTTAGTTTAGTTTATTAATATTTCTATACCGCCCTTCTCCCAAAGGACTCAGGGCGGTGCACAGGGCAAGAATAAAATACAAAATTACAAATTTAAGCTATCAAGTTGGAAGATCACTTAAAATCATTTATTAGAGTATTACAGTTACATCATGAGAATTAATATGTGAGCACTGAGGATTGAAAAGAGCATTGCATTCTGAATAAAAATAAAAGGAACATTTGCAAGGGAAAAATGTGAGAAGGGCTAAGGGTAAGAGACGTTCTCAGTGCTTTCCGGACTTGGGCTTGAATATTTGCTTTGTTCACAAAGGCTTGAAAATAGACCAAAAGGAAACTTTTGTCTACAATGTATGGAATGCTTTCCTGCCAGTTATGGTTCCTAAAAAGGAGGCTTTTCTTGAAGGTTAAGGCTTGTGGCAAATGATTGGCAATACATTTGAGAAAGGAAAATTTAAAATACAAGAAAACCCATGTTGCTTAGCCAGTGCAACAGTACTGCAAAAACTATATTTCAGGTACTAAAAAGTCAATACTGTGTGGTCAAGAGAATTTTTTTTTTGCCAAAGTCATTCAGAACTGTAAAACTGACTGCAGTCCAAATGGTTTGGCAGACTCATTTAGCCACTGAACTGCTGTCCTGCAGCCTCTGCCTGGCCCGTGCTTTCTTCCTTGCTAAAGCTCAAAGATTATGTCACTACACCCCACTAGGCTTCTGGACAAAAGCTTTCTCAGGTGGTTCCTGGCCTTGCTGATGATGTAACACAGTCTGGAATATTATTGCAAAGGTACCTCCCTTCCTAGAATCACACGGGCCATTTAGGCCATCTATTCCAACTCCTGCACTCCGTCCAGAAATCCAAATGAAAGCATATTAGATATTCCTTTGTTTGAAGTGGAATAAACAAAGAAACAAATTTTTTGCAAATCTTTCCTTTACTACAAAGCTTGAAGACTTTTCAGTTCTTAAACAATGGGGCTGAAAATATGGATTATTGTTGCATTGGTGAAATGGTCTTACCAGTTTTCACTATAACTGAAACCAATTTGTTTGCGCATTTGGACGACTGTAATACATTTTCTACAATGGAATCTAAAGTGCTTGTGCTGGCTTTGGAAGACTAATCCGAAATATGTAATCTATTATTGCAGTTGGCAAATAAGAGGCAGGCAGTAAGAAGAGTTTTGCATCCCAGCCGGCAGAGTAACGGGTACGAGGATAGCATGACGTCAAAGCTTGTTCTATGCAATTGGTGACCAAGCAGAAGTTCTTGTTGCCCATCTTACTGATATAGCAGGCATATTTGAGATCTAAGAAATAAGAAGCAAAAATCAGTCAATGGATTATCTTTCTATAGTAGCTTCTATGCTATATTTTATATAGAAAAATATGAGTATTCCAACTCTCTATTCTGGGAGAAAGGCATAGTGGGAGATAAGGTGTCAAGTACCCTTGTTGCGTGTGAACAATGAAGAGCAATATAAAAGGTTCAGTTCTCAGCCCAAAGAGAATACTGAAAATATGATGCTTCAAAAGTGGAATGGCTTTGGATTGGTAGGGACTCTCAACTCAAAGCCAGGGCCTGTCATGAGGTCAACTGAGTCACTTCAAGCAGAATGAATTAAGCATCTTGAAAGTGTCATTATTGTCAAGCCATTCATCGGTTATTTATTGTGTTATTTTATTTGTATTACCCCAAGATGGAGAAACATGGGATTTTCTATCTGGTGTGAGAAAATAACTTGACTAGTTAGCATCTTCACTCCAAATGAGGACATGCAGGGCAAGTGTTGCTGATTTACTTCAAGTAGCCATATGTCTTTTTTGGCTTTGGTTACCTTTGTGATTCCTGCCTCTGCTGGTTCTCAATAACTCATACATAGACAAAAGTCTTTCTAGGGTTCCCCTTTTACTTACAAGCATCCAGGTATGGCTGTCCATAATATTCTTTGACGTGTGGAGGCATTTGGCTGAACACACCCTGTAAGTGCTGTTCTAGGTTATTGAACATGTGTGTGGCAAATCCCCCGGGCTCAATGATGCTGACTCTGACTCCGAAAGGAGAAAGCTCTCGCCTGTATTGGGATAAAAGGATTACTTTTGCATAAAGAGAGCCAGATGGGTAGAGGGATTAAGGTCTTGGACTAGGAACTAAGCTTTTACTCTACTCTTGACACAAACACTCCTTGGGTGACTGGATTTGCTTACTCTTTCTCAGTCAGCCTAACTCAGGAAGTTATTTTTGTTGGAGAAATAGGAGGTTGAAGCAATATACACTCTCCCTTGAACTCCATTGTGGGTATTTCAGTCTTTTCCTTTTTCTGCACATAAAAAATTACAGCAGTTATCCCATATGAAACAATGTTTCACAACTCTTTTCTAATTGTCTATCCCAGGGTTCCCCTACCTATGGTAGAAGGCCCGGTACTGGGCCATGGCTTCTTGGCCACCAGGCCCTGGGATTAGCTGGTGAGCTCACCCCTCCAATTGTGGTAGCACTGCTGCACCAGTGCTATCGGCCCCATTTACATATGCATAAGGATGCTAGCACCACTGCTGGTGTCACTCAGGGGCTAGCAGCCTGTTTGCGCATGAGTGCCCAGGGCCGCCTGCATGCACATTTCCCTGCTCCTCCCTTTCCTTCTGGGCCGCCAAGCCGCAAAGGTTGGGGAGCTCTGCTCTATCCAGTTGTCAGCGCTGCGACAATTGAGAAAACTGTAGCCATTTTACCTTTTCCTTTCATTGTGCTTCTTTCTGCTTTCTGGGATTTTAGATGTAGAAGTGGGGTAGGGGGAAATGTTTGAGCATTTTCAGTTAGCCATAACAATTGCAGCTGTGGGTGAACTCAAGACCTGTGTTAGATAAAGTTTTGGTGGGCTAAGTTGGGAAGACAGCCGCGTTTTGGATTAATTGGTGAATGTGATTTATGACAGCCTTTCTGGGGTGGGAACTTGTTGCTTTGTATCCAGGGGAGGGAACTTTAGTCTTGGGTTCAACTATGTAAGTGCCGATAATTTGTTTCCTCAATAAAATGTTCTTTAAGGAAGAATTCTTTGCCTTGAAATTTTTTCATTGGTTTCATCTATTGGAACCATGACACCAGTTCTAGTTTCAATTGAATATTGATCTTTAAAATTCTTTGTATCTTTGTGTGTATTTGAACTCAAAATGTTCAGGCATTTTTGCCTGAGCGGTTCCAAACAGCGCTTGGGTCCCCACCTGCCTCCTTTGCTCATAGCTTGGGCGATGCCATGGTGGAAGCCTGGGAAAAGGCAGCCACGGAAGCTGCCTTTGCTTCTCGCGGCGTTGAGGAGGGCAAGGTCTAATTACTTTGCTACCCTTATTGCGTCCGCAGATAATCGCCCGACCACCCTGTTTAAGGTGACCCGCTCCCTCCTTAATCAAGAGGTGAAGGAGGATCCCTTACAGGGTTGTGCCGAGGAATTTAGCCAACATCTGCTGGACAAAATTGCTCGGATCCGGACCGGTTTGGATTCCGACTGGGCAGAATCTGACGATGAGAACATGAACAGTCTTGTTGATGTTATCTGGGAAGAGTTCGATCCTGTGACTCTGGACGAGGTAGACAAGATCATGAGGAAACTGAGCTCCACTACGTCCTTATTGGACCCGTGCCCCTCCTGGCTGGTTTATGCGGCTCGGGATGGGACACGAAGCTGGATCCATGCAGTGATAACTGCTTCATTGAAAGAGGGCAGTTTTCCCACCGCCTTGAAAGAAGCGGTGGTGAGACCCCTCCTCAAAAAGCCTGTCCTGGACCCAGCTGTTTTAAACAACTTTCGCCCGGTCTCCAACCTTCGCTTTCTTGCGAAGGTTGTTGAGAGCGTAGTGGCGCATCAACTTCCTCTGTTCCTGGAAGATGCTGATTATCTAGACCCGTACCAATCGGGTTTCAGGCCCGGACACAGCACGGAGACGGCATTGGTCGCTCTGATGAATGATCTCTGGCGAGCTCGGGACAGGGGTTGTTCCTCTGTCCTAGTCCTATTAGACCTCTCAGCGGCTTTTGATACCATCGACCATGGTATCTTACTGCGGCGTCTCAGGAGGTTGGGAGTGGGAGGCACTGTTTTTCAGTGGTTCTCCTCCTACCTTCTGGAACGTTCACAGTCGGTGTTGGCAGGTGGGCAGAGATCGACCCCGAGGCCTCTCGTTTATGGAGTTCCTCAGGGGTCGGTCCTCTCACCTCTCCTATTTAACATCTATATGAAGCCGCTAGGCGAGATCATCCGTGGTTTTGGAGTGGGATATCATCAGTATGCTGATGATACCCAACTTTTCATCTCAACCCCAAACCACCCCAGTGATACCCTCGACGTGATGTCCCGTTGCCTGGAAGCGGTCCGGGTCTGGATGGGGAGGAACAGGCTTCAACAAAACCCGGACAAGACTGAATGGCTGTACATACCGGCATCTCAGGAAATTCAGATTATTCCATCTCTTACTATTGGGGGTGAATTACTACGACCCGTAGATAAGGCTCGCAATTTGGGTGTCCTCTTAGATTCACAGCTCTCCTTAGAAGATCATATAGGAGCTGTGACTAGAGGGGCCTTCGCCCAGGTTCGTCTGGTGCGCCAGTTGCGACCCTATCTGGACCTGGATGCCTTGCGTACAGTCACTCATGCACTTGTGACCTCTCGTTTAGACTACTGCAATGCTCTCTACATGGGGCTGCCCTTGAGGACCACTCAGAAGCTTCAGCTGGTACAGAATACAGCTGCGCGAGTTCTTTTGGGGGTCTCCCGATACTCCCATGTTACACCTCTGCTCCGTGAGCTGCATTGGCTTCCAGTTGCCTTCTGAGTGAAATTCAAGGTGCTGGTGATGACATACCAAGCCCTACATGGCATGGGTCCGGATTACCTACGGGAGCACCTACTGCCGGCGTCAACTTCCCTCCGTCCTGTACGCTCCCACAGAGAGGGCCTCCTCAGGGTACCACCGGTCAGAGAATGTCGGCTGGTGACCCCCAGGGGGAGAGCATTCTCGGTGGGCGCACCAATCCTTTGGAACCGCTTACCGGCTGAACTACGGATGGCCCCCGACCTTCGCTCCTTCCGGCATGATCTAAAAACTTATCTATTCGAACAAGCCGGCCTGGCCTGATGGGTTTGGGGTTTTAACATTATTTTAACTAACTTACCACATTGGGCACAATCATTTAACTTTAAATCTTGTATCCTGTATTCTTATTTTCATTGCCCTGTACACCGCCCTGAGTCCTTCGGGAGAAGGGCGGTATATAAATCAAATAAATAAAATAAATAAATAAATAAATTTTTGCAAGCCCACCAGTATGATAAAATGACCCTTTGTGTTGCCCACATTTCCAACATAGATTTGAAGTATCTTTAGACATATTTTAGATAATTTTTCTGGAGTTATATGCCAAAATTGCATCAATTATGTCCAATGATCCTAGCCCATTTTATCATGTATGGTTTCACTTGTTTTCTTCCATTTCAAATTTCATGAAAAGTGTATATATTTTAGCCATTATATTTTTATTTGGCATAATGGTTAAGGTAACTGGATAAAAATGGAGAGGCTCTGAGGTTTAGTCCTCCCATAAGCATGAAAGCTGGCTGAGTGACCTTGGGTTAGTCTCTCTCTGTTCTCCCAACTCTCCTGATTGGGTTGTTATTGTGTATTCAGTGTTCTATCATCTATCGTAAATCTTACTCTTACCTGTGCACATGCAACTGCATGAACATTTTGAAAGCTGCAGGACTGGCACAGGCAGGCCAAATGTCTATCTCAAACATGTTCCCACTAAATGTAAGCCAGAAGGACTAAGTGCCTTGCTGCTTCAAATGTAACAGGGAAAAATAATTTGCTGCTAAACATGAAAAAATAGCTATTAAGTTTACATTTACCTCAGAGTGTCTGAGAAGGCTTCCACAGCAAACTTGGAGAGGGAATACCCACCTCCGCTGATTGCCAGTCTTCCCAGAACACTAGACAAGTTGACCACTCTCCCTCTGGCTCTCCTCACCAGGGGTAGCATGTGGAGTGTCACGTCAATCAGCCCAAGCAAGTTGACTTCCAGCACCTTGGCGAAGTCCTCCTTCCTCAGGCACTCATTGGGAGCAACTGGATGACCAATGCCTGCGTTATTTACTAACCCCCAAAGTCCTGTGAGGGGAAAAAAAGTGGATTCAGGAAAATCTTCATAATTTTGTCTTTGAATAATCTTAGCTGGAACCCCAATTTCCTCTGGCCTAGAAACCAAGACGCTGAGAGTTCTAGTCCTACCTTAGGCACAAAAGGTGGCTGAGTGACCTTGGGCCAGTTATTCTCTCAGCCCAACCTCCCTCACAAGTTTATTTTTGTGGGGAAAATAGGAGGAGGAAGTAATACAGGTAGTCCTTTTCTTATGACCACAATTGAACCCAACCTCTCTTGCTAAGTGAGACATTTGTTAAGTAAGTTTTGCCCAATTTTACAACCTTTCTTGCTACACTTGTTAAGTGCTTTGAGCTACTTATAATATAAAGTAATAAAAGTAAAGGTTGCCCCTGTCCAGTCATGTCCGACTCTTGGGGATCAGTGTTCATCTCCATTTCCTAGCTGAGGGAGCCAGCCTTGTCCAAAGATACTTCCATAGTAATGTGGTTAGCATGACTATATGCCGAGGCACAGAGAATGCTATTACCTTCCCATCAAAGTGGTACCTATTTATCTACTCACATTTGCATGCTTTTGAAGTGCTAGTGAGCAGGAGCTGGGGCACGAACAGGAGCTCACCCTGTCTCATGGCACTTGGGTCTCATCCCTGGTTTGTCAATTTTCCAGCTGACAAGTTTAGCATCTTTAACCACTGAGCCATCACACAGACCCTCTCATAAAGTAATAAAGGCAAATAATTGGAGCTCTGTGAAATATGAAGGAAGGCATTAACTCTCCTACGAATTTTCTACTCTGGCAGCATCCCTTCAAAATTGTTTTATTGATAAGAAATGCTTGGCGAAATATCTGCTCGTTGTTTCTAATTTCTAAAACTACCTGATGTTTGCTTGGTATTTGTGACCTTGTGTATAAACGTTTGTTCGTGGTGGCTTGTTTTCGGAATAATTTCCAAGTGATCTTATTCTGCGGAATAAAATTGAAATATATAAAAACCTCCAAGATCATTTTAGCTTGACAGCAAGTGAGATGGGATGCATGATTTCTGCATCTGCCTGGATAATGCATTTTCACAAATGGCTGTCCTTCATATTTTGCACTGATTCTGCTGGAATTTTTGTGGCTATTCTTTTTCTTGTTCTAGTTATATTTATGCCCTCTGAGAAGATTAAGACAGGGCCAGTCTCATGAAGCTATATTATCAGCAGAGATTGGTATGTCGAACACAAATCTCCCTTCCTTCAGAATACCTGCTACAGAGTGCCAAAATATTACTGAGATATGACTTCTGGCAGCCAACTCAAGTTCTGAACAGATTGAAATGGCAAAACTTTTTTTCTTTAATGTTATAGTTTTTTTATATTCCCTTCTTGTGTGCAGTATCTTAGCTTGTATGTGAGCAGTAGGATTCCTCTGGGCAAGCCTATTTGATAAGATAGAAAAATGTGGGTTAGGCAGCATCACCACCAAATAGATTCGTAGCTGGCTGACCGGCTGTACTCAGCATGTGGTCCTCAAAGGAAGTGCATCTACATGGAAGGAAGTATGCAGTGGGGTGCCCCAGGGCTCTGTTCTGGGCCCAGTGCTCTTCAACATCTTCATCAACAATTTGGATGAGGGGATAGATGGGGAACTCATCAAATTTGCAGACAACACCAAGCTGGCAGGAATAGCCAACACTCCAGAAGACAGACTTACGATACAGGATCTTGACAGACGTGAAGACTGGGCGCTATCTAACAAAATGAAATTCAATGGTGAAAAAAGTAAGGTTCTACATTTAGGTAAGAAAAACCAAATGTTCAGGTATTGTATAGATGGTACCTTGCTCAATAGTAGTAAATGTGAGAGGGATCTTGGAGTCCTAGTGGACAATCACTTAAATATGAGCCAGCAGTGTGCTGCAGCTGCCAAAAAAGCCAAGACAGTGCTAGGGTGCATTAACAGAGGGATAGAATCAAGATCATGTGAAGTATTAATACCTCTTTACAATTCCTTGGTAAGGCTACATTTGGAATACTGCATCCAGTTTTGGTCACCATGATGTAAAAAAGATGTTGAGACTCTAGAAAGAGTACAGAGAAGAGCAACAAAGATGATCAGGAGACTGGGGGCTAAAACATATAAGAAAAACCAATAAATTTACATTAAAAAATGTAAATTGCTGAAATTGCTGAAATTGGGTATGTCTAATTTAATGAAGAGAAGGGCGAGGGGTGACATGATAGCAGTGTTCCAATATCTCAGGGGCTGCCACAAAGAAGAGGGAGTCAAGCTATTCTCCAAAGCACATGAAGGCAGGACAAGAAGCAACAGATGGAAACTAATCAAGAAAAGAAGCAACGTAGAACTAAGGAGAAATTTCCTGACAGTTAGAACAATTAATCAGTGGAACAACCTGCCTCCAGAAGCTGTGAATGCTCCAACACTGGAAGTTTTAAAGAAGAGATTGGACAGCCATTTGTTTGAAATGGTATAGGGTTTCCTGCCTGAGCAGGGGGTTGGACTAGATGACCTCGAAGATGACCTTCCAACATTATTGTTGTTGTTGTTCTTATTCTTATTATTATTCTGCACTTTTATGACCATTTGTGCAAGGCATTGTGGTGATTTAGGTCCACCTTGAGGTGTACATGGTTTTGATGTACGAGGGTCTGTAGGGATGGTTGTTATTAGTATATACATGCTTCTTTAGTGTGTCTATTGCCTTCCCTGGCTACTTCCAGCTCCTGTCACCACCTCTATTCCACTTGCAGGATTAGTTGGAGACAGAACTTGCTCATTATCAGTCACCTATATTATCTATTTATACTATATTATCCAGCATTCCCTTCAAGAATACTGCTGGGCTAATTCTGAATGTGAGTTTAGCAAATTCTATAGTCTATGGATTCTGTATATCTTGTCTTAAGTCCTAAGCTCTTAAGTACCACATTCTATATCCTGTAAATATTTGAGAAGCGTTATAAAGAATTTGACTCCCTCAAGCCTTTTTTTTATTAAAAAGTTTTAGAATACATTTTATCTTTAACAAACAACAACAAAAAAAGAAAACGAAACCCCCCCAGCCCCCTTCCCTCCCACCCTCCCCAACCCTCCCCAACCCCACCCTCCCTTTCCCCTCCCCCCCACTTCCCAGAGCAGAATACAGGGTATAAAAATACAAACAATCATAATCTAGCTTACGCAAACAATCCTGAACTATATAGACTGAAGTAGCCGAAGGACCACTCGGGACGACAGGTTACTTAACAAGGGCTTTATTTAGAGCAAGGCAAAAACAGAATAACTTGCCCGGCTTTTATAGCCGGCAGCTGTTAGTGAGGACCAATCAGGATCGTTCCTTTTGGCGCCGCGTCTAGCTGAACCAATCATCGCCGTCTTCTCTTGACAGTTCTTATTTCCGCATGGCTCGGTGTTTTGACAGCCGCGAGCTGTCAGTGGCCGCGCCTGCGCCCTGGCGGGGAACTTTGACAGCTGTCAAAGTTCCCGCGTGTTCTCCTGTCAGATTTGTTTCCCTCACAGTAATAATGGAATAAATGGTTTTAACTTATTGCTAACGTCTTGTTTACGTATATAATACACCCCTTACCCCTCTCCTGGAGCGTTCCCTCCCCCTTGTTGGTTGTTGGAGCCGGCCCACTGGTAGTCATTTAAATATGCTGGGGCTCTTCTGTTCCTGTTTGAGCGCCTTGGGGGTGGTACGATGTCTGGCTCTGGTGGTGGTAAGTTCTCTTGATCCTCCTCCTCTTGATTTGGTATCGGCAACATCTCTGCGAGGGGTGGAAGTTGGTGGTCACGGGGTTGAGGGTCTGGGCGGTGTTGTGGGTGTCTTGGCCTGAGCTGATCTACGTGCCGTCGTAGATTGCCGTCAGTAGGCGTGTATATTAGATAAGAAATGGGTCCTGTTTGTTGTAACACTGTCCCTTGGACCCATTTGTTTTTGGCTGTGTATGATCGTGCCCAGATCATTTGCCCAGGTTTAAATGTGTGGGGTGGGGGGGGGGTGATCTGGCTCTGCGGTGTAAGTGTCAGGATGTAGTCTGTCGAGCCGTGTTATCAGTCTCCTCCCCCATCTTAGTTCTGCTGGTGTCTTGCCGGTTGTCGTGCAGGGAGTTGAATGTTGTGACATTAGGAACTGGCTGAGTCGACGCTGCCAGTTCCCTTTTACGAACTTTTTTAATGCTTCTTTAGTTGAGCGCACCATAATCTCAGCCATCCCGTTCGTCGATGGGTGGAACGGTGCAGACGTGACCAGTCTAATACAGTTCTTCATAGCGAACATCTGAAATTCACGAGAGGTGAATTGAGGTCCATTGTCTGAGACCGTGGTGTCTGGGAGGCCGTGGGTGGCAAATATTTTTCTAAGGGCTTGTATGGTGGCCCCTGAAGTGGTTTTTCTAAGGGGAATTACTTCTAACCATTTAGAATAGCTGTCCACTATTATTAGGAAACTCTGCCCTTGGATTGGTCCTGCGAAATCTAGATGTATGCGTGACCATGGGTTTTTTGTAGTTTCCCATTTGTGTATTGGGGCTTGTGGTGGCTCGCTTCGTGTTGCTTGACAGGCGTAGCACCCTCCCACATATTTTTCTATCTCTTTATCAATGCCAGGCCACCAGACATAACTCCTGGCCAGGGCTTTCATTTTGACTATGCCAGGATGTCCTTCGTGTAAGATGTCTAATGTTTGGGCTGTGTTTTTGTCGGGTATGACTACCCTGTTTCCCCACAAAAGGCATCCCATATGTGAAGACATTTCATTTTTCCTGTTATAGTATGGCTGGAATTGAGGGTGTGGGTTTTTTGCTGGCCATCCTGTTGTTGTCCACCTGAGGATTCTGTTGAGTATTTTGTCCTTAGCTGAATTGTTAGCTATAATTTTAGCAGAGAGGGGGCAGTTAGGAAGTTGGGATATTGCCAGAATTAGCCCAGCTGGGTCTGGGTCTGGGTCCTTGCCTTGAATTGGCAGTCTGCTGAGGCAGTCTGCGTGTCCTAATTCCTTCCCTGGTTTATGTATTAATTTGAATGAATATGCTGATAAGAAAGTGGACCAACGCAGTATTCTTGGTGAAAGAATCTGCGGGGTTATTTTATCCCACGTGAATATTCCTAGTAGGGGTTTGTGATCCGTAAATATGGTAAAGGGTCTCCCATAGAGGTAGTCATGGAACTTTTTTACCCCTGTGACTATTGCTAGTGCTTCTCTATCGATTTGGGCGTAGTTCCTTTCAGCTTTTGTCAGGGTGCGTGAATAAAAAGCTATGGGTCTTTGGGTGCCATCCTTGTATAGATGACTTAATACCGCCCCAATTCCATAGGGAGATGCATCGCAAGCGATGCATATTGGTGTGTCTTCTCTGAAGAGAGTTATTGTTGAACTGTTACAGATAATTTTTTTAATGACTGGAAGCTATGTTCATGGGCTGTGGTCCAGGACCAGGCAGTTCCCTTGTCTAGGAGCCTGTGGAGAGGCTCTGCTATCGTGGCTTTGTGGGGAAGGAAAGCATGGTAGAAATTTAATAACCCCAAAAAGGCTTGGAGCTCTTGTTTATTCTTTGGACTGGGAGCTGTCTGAATAGCCTTTAGTTTTTCTGTGGTGGGGTGGATGCCTTGGGCGTCTATTTTGTACCCTAGGAATTCTGTGGAAGTGACTCCGATGGAGCACTTTTCGCGTTTTAGTTTGAGACCGGCTTCTCTGAGCCGGCTCAGCACAGCTGACAGTCTGTCAGCTAAGTTTGCTTCGTTTTCTCCGGTGATGAGAACATCGTCGAAATAGGGGCAGACCCCGGGTATCCCTTTTAAGGTTTTCTCCATGATACCTTGGAAGATACCCGGGGCTGCCGATATGCCAAATTGGAGTCTTTTCACTTTAAAGGCACCGCGGTGGGTGACAATTGTCTGAGCTTCCGCGGTGTCATCTGTGACAGGCAGTTGCAAGTACGCCTGCGTCAGATCAAGTTTTGCGAAAATGGCGCCGGAGCGGATGGAAGCAAATACGTCCCTCACCGCTGGCACCGGGTAAGCATGGGGGCTGAGGGCTAGGTTGAGGGTCGCCTTATAGTCTGCACATAATCTAATTTCCCCATTAGGTTTAACAGGGGTGACTATTGGGGTCTCCCAGCTTCCCCCTTCAGTAGGTTCCAGCACCCCTAGTCCCACGAGGCGTTCTAGCTCGTTTTCTATTTTTTCCTTAAGGGCAAATGGAACCCTCCTAGCCCTTATCTTTATAGGCTGGATGGTTGGATTTAATTGTAAGGAGATGGGCGGGCCAGTGTATTTCCCTAGTGTGCCATCAAAGACGTCTGCATACTTGTTGCAGACGGCTTCGAGGCTAGAGGCTTGAACTGTGTTTACCCCGGTAATGGCGATGCCCAGAGGGCTGAACCAGTTCAGCCCGATTAGGTTGGTGCGGTTTCCTGGAGTCACTAAGACTTCTAGGGGTCCCTTGAATTTTTTGTATTCTACAGCAACCTTAGCCTTCCCTTCTAGCAGAATGGGTTTTTTTTGGAAATCTGCTAGATGGACCTGGGTTTTTTTAAGGGGAATTTCCCTATTGCTTTGCTGGCAGATCTCCTGATACGTTTTGAACGATATTAAGGAGACTGCTGACCCGGAGTCCACCTCCATGAGGCAGGTGACCCCCTGAATCTTTACCCTGATCCTTACTTTGGAACTTAGGCTATGCACCTTATCTATTGTTTCCACTAGGACCCCTGGCGTTCTTCCTATGTTGGCCTGGGTGGTTGGCCTACCTGGGGGATTGGCCTCCAGATCATGCACATTGTTGCGGGGCCGGCTTCGGCACACTGGTTTGATGTGGCCGGTTTTTCTGCAATTGTGGCATTTTGCGTTCCAGAACCGGCAGCTTCCCCGGGCATGGTTGCCCCCGCAGCTGGCACAGGTGGCCCGTTACTCATTTTGTGGTGGCGGGGGGGTTCTGGCTCTTCGGCGATCTGACGTGTCGCTTCTCCGCTGTTGCCGACGTTCCATCCTGCGCTGAAGGGCCTCACCGTCCGTGAAGTCCACCGACTCGTCGCTGTCACTGAGGGTTGCGTTCTCTTGGTATACAGTTGCTGGGCTTTCTGGTGTTGTGGTGGTCGGTTTTTTCTTGTGGTTATATTCGTAGGCCATTATCTCTCGGGTCAGTTCGGCTAGACTCATGTCAGGTTTTGAAGTCAATTTTTTCTGGAGACGCTCGTCCCTCAATCCTATCACCACCTGGTCCCTGATGCGGTCTTCCAGGTCGGGAAAACAGCAGTTACGAGCAGCATGCCTGACCCCGGCGATGAAGTCGTTCGCGGGCTCGTCCGGTCGCTGCTTCTTCTGGGCAAATTGGACTCGCCAATACAGCTCCGAGCGGGCCGGCATGTAATGTTTGTTGAGCTGGTCCACCAGGTCCGCGTAGGAGACTTCGGTGATGGGTACCGGGCTGAACAGCCCGACGGCAGCGTCGTATACCGGGGGCCCACTGATGTACAGGAGGGCGGCGGCTTTTGCTCTGTCGTCCGTGATTTTGCTGACAAGGAGGAATCCCTCGACTTGCCCCAGGTGTGATTGCCATCTCTCCGGATGGCGTGTATCGAATTCCCTCACACGCCCGAAGTTGGCCATGTCGTCCGGTCCTGGTCTCGCTCCGTTGGGAAGTTAAAACTTCCAGTGACAGCTCTGGCCAGGAACTCTCTTCCTCGGCCGTGACTTCAGCTCAGGAGCGATCCCACCTTCGTCGCCAGTGAAGTAGCCGAAGGACCACTCGGGACGACAGGTTACTTAACAAGGGCTTTATTTAGAGCAAGGCAAAAACAGAATAACTTGCCCGGCTTTTATAGCCGGCAGCTGTTAGTGAGGACCAATCAGGATCGTTCCTTTTGGCGCCGCGTCTAGCTGAACCAATCATCGCCATCTTCTCTTGACAGTTCTTATTTCCGCATGGCTCGGTGTTTTGACAGCCGCGAGCTGTCAGTGGCCGCGCCTGCGCCCTGGCGGGGAACTTTGACAGCTGTCAAAGTTCCCGCGTGTTCTCCTGTCAGATTTGTTTCCCTCACAGTAATAATGGAATAAATGGTTTTAACTTATTGCTAACGTCTTGTTTATGTATATAATACATAGACTATCGAACTTTAACTCATATAGATAAACTCCAAACATATATATATACATCATATCAATAATTATTCAAAAACAAGATAATACTTTTCAATCTACCCAATAAAAACAATCACAAATAAAACAATTTATATCAATTGTCTAAGGCTGTTCTTCTTCCCAACTAAGCTTTAAATTCATATTATCCTGATATATTATACAAATTAAAATACCATAGATTACTTCCAAACTTAATTTTTTTTAATATAATCACATCATTCTTATATTCTTATATTCTATTACGTACTCCAATATTGCCCATAAAAGTATTACAAATTAATTTCAATCACACATAAAACAATTTATATCAGTTTTATAAAACTATTCTTCTATCCAACTAAACTTTAACATACTAAAACCAAGTTTATACAACCTTTCCTTCTCCTAATGTATTATACAACTTAAGATACCATACATTACCTTCCAGGCTTAAAACTTTCCATCCAAATAACAAAGCATAACCTACAGTATATCAATAAACACTACTACAAATCTTCCCAATTAAATTTTCATAATCATCTTAAAACTAAAGCAATACTGGTTGGTTTAATCTTTTTTAAATTGGTTTTTTAACTTTTGTATGGTTGATTTTTAACTCCCTGTAAACCGCCCTGAGTCCTCAGGGAAAGGGCGGTATATAAATGCAATAAAATAAAATAAATAAATAAATAAATAAATAAATTTTATAAGGGTGAAAAATGAATCCCCAAATATTTATTACATTATTATCTCTTGCAATTATGCAACTAAATCCTCAGGTTTGCTTCATTCTTCCAGAAGCAGCACACCTCTTCCAATTTCTGGCCTTCTCCCGTGGTGATGAAATTTGACCCACTCCTGTAGCTTTCACATCTGTCTGTGTTAACCCTTCAACATCTTGTGGATTCTCTCTGGAACGTTGAGGCTCTCTGTCACCTTTTTTCTTTGTAGACTCCAAAGACGGTATGGGGACTGCTTTTAAAACATTACTGTAAAAGTCACGTGCCTGAATCACCGTGGTAAAACAATGCCTCGTACCTTCATAAGTCACCACCATTTGACTCCCTCAAGCCTTTTTTTTGTCTCTGTGTGCTGAACCCACAGAAATTCAAGGACATTTCTTTCATGAGAGAGTTCTTATTTCTATGTCTCTTCTTATTGCCCAAATGATTAGGGAAAAACCCTCTATGCAGTAATGGGATTCAGCCAGTTCGCATCAGTTTGGCAGAACCAGTAGCTAATTTTTTTGTTGCCCAGGGACAGATGGACTTCCGGAAGCATCATCCACACAGAGAACCGGTTGTTCTCATATATGAATCCCACCACTGCCTCTATGTATAAAATCAACTTAAGAAACAAACTAAACAAGTACATAATTAACAAATCAAGAGTTTGGTTTAAATGTGCACTTGACTAATTAATGCATAATGAGAAAATGTACTATGTCTCCTGGAGAGGTAAAACCTGGTAGCTTGAAAGAAGCCCATTTTTTTTTGCATTGCTCCCGCATAAAAATTCCACACAGGATAATAAACAGAGTACATCACCTTTGTTCCCCACGCAGGTTTTCACCCACTCAGTTGTTGCTGCAACATTCTCAGTGCTGGTGACATCCAGCAGAGTGGTTTTTAACCGGTCTGATGTGACCTTTTCCAGCTGTTCTGCCGCTTCTGGAGTGAGACAAGAGGCCAACACCCGCAGACCCTGAGCATCCAGCTGCCTGGCCAGCTGGTTCCCAAAGCCAGAATCACAGCCTGTGATGAAGACATATTTTCCCGTCAGGTTCTCCACCGTTTGTCTTTCCAGGTACCAACGGTAAAGGAGGAAAAGAACAGCCACCAGGACAGGCAGAAGGAGCCACATAGCTGAAACCTGCCTGGAAGAATGAGAGAGAATGGAGAAACTAGCTGTCCTTATATCCAGGTACAGGTCAAATATAATACCTATCCTGTTCCAAAGTTGAACATCAGTTAAGATGATAAGATCAGAACATCTGCATGTGGCAAGGGATCATGAAGTTCAGAGTAGATACACCCACTATCTATTTCTGATTTACCATTGTAGAGGGGCAGGATCTGGTTTCCAGTGTGATTAGAATCAGAGGGCACCTGCTCACCTACCCCTCTGAGCAACAATCAAAAAACCACACAGCATATTTTCTCAGAGAGATAATTCTGTTCTCCTTGGAAAATATTATGAGGTGTTGTGCAACAATCCACCTTAGAGTGATCTACAATGGAACAGTCAGCAAAAGATATTGATGTTGCTTTCTTGTAGAACCATAAGATTTGTACATCCCAGAGTGGCTTAATCACTTTATATATATTAAAAACTAAAATGCAAGTAATTATTTACATATCCTGCTGCAAATAACAGAATGACCATCAAATAGAGTTCACATGTGTAGTCATGGTAACCAATTGATTGATTCCATTAGATCAGTTCAGTGAACTACCATATCAGTACAGCACAGGTACAGGTCAAATAAAGTAAATTATCCTGTTCCAGAGTCGAATAAAAAGACAAATATTAGCCATAAATACATTGAGTTCTTTCTCCACCAATATATATGAAATGTTCTACTCAGTGGGGCTTTATACTTCTCAAGCTTTCACTTTTCTTATTCCTCCCTTTATCCAAACTTCCAACATAGCCAAAACCTGTTGCTTGACCTGGAGGTGGAGGGAGGGGTGCTGCTCTTTGCTACTCATGGGGTGGCTATCATCCTACAGAGATTTCATTGATTTAATTGAACAATTAAAATTATGTGGTCATCTGGTCTCCCCCATTGACTTTTCTTTTTGGAAGCTGATATGACCATGGGATGCTACAACTATTGTAAATACAATTTACATATTGTAGATATGATCGTTGCACCCGAGTTTTGAACATGTGGCTTTAGGTATGATTTGACAGTTGTAAGTGTGAGGAGTGGTTGTAAGTCACTTTTTAACTGCTGTTGCAACTTTGAACAGTTGCTAAGTAAATGGTTGTGATGTGAGGACTACCTATACCAGCAAAAGATCCAAACAAAGCTGTAGGAGGTGAGCAGGCAAGAGCAGAGTTAAATGCATCATCGGTTTGGAATCCTTGCGCAGCCACAAGAGAACCAAATCCAGTTCCCCCATGTATTCTGTGGACTCTTATCTTGCTTCACTGCTGGCAGCCAGTGCCCTGTGTCATCATGGTTCAGTCCAAGCCGGGGATAAACAACATGGCAACTGCTTTAGGAAAAAGGTTACAGTTTATTGAAGAAGAGAGCCAGACAGAAATATGGCTCTAGCAGAAAAAGGGCTAAGCACATGTAGGAAGTGGGTTTTTGTACTCTCTGGAGCCTTTTATTTGGAGTTGTTTCCTGTTTCAGGCTTTGTATTTCCTGTGTCACATATTCTGACCTGAGTCTGGGTGTGCCTGTCTGGTATTCTGTTGGTGGTGGGCTAATCCTATTATGTCCCAAGGGTCATATCCTGCTTCCCTGGGGCTCTGGCTGATGACTCTTAGATTTTTGTTGATTTTAGGGATCTAATCCCATCTTCCTGACTCCAGTCTTTCTTTTTTTAATGTAAATTTATTGGTTTTTATAAGAGTGGGGAGAAAAATAAGGGGATAGGGTGTGGGGTTGGGATAGCGGGAAAGTTGGGGGAGGGGTTGGGTTTTACCCCAATTACATTCAATATTTAGCAAATAGCATATTGTCTGGGTTGATATACATCAATAGAAGTAGTAAGAATAATAATTGATAACAATAATAGATATAGCAAATTATAGTAAACAATGTTAAATTTTCAATCTATAATATTTTTCTTAGTAAAATAAGGTCAAAAAATAAGTATCACATTCCTTTCTCTCTAATTTGTTTATCTAGCCATTGATAAAATTTATTCCAGGTTCTATAGTAGACTTAATGCTCTTTTTCTTTAATCTCTAAATCTATCCATTTCTGCACAGTCTAATATTTTCTTGATAAGCATTTCTTCAGTTGGTAAACTCTCATTTTTCCAGTATTGGGCATACATAATTCTTGCTGCTGTTAATACATGTAATATTAAATACCCAGTCTCTTTATCATAATTGGGATCTATCATTCCTAACAAAAACAATTCTGGTTTAAGTTCTATTTGTTTTTTAACCATCTTCTCCAACCATAAATGCATTAAGCCAAAACCTTTTAGCTTTAGAACATGTCCACCAGAGATGATAATAGGTACCTAGTCTTTGGCCGCATTTCCAACAAACATTTGAAGTATTTTTAAACATTTTCACTAGTCTCCCTAGTGTCATGTGCCATTTTATACAAATTTTCTTTATATGATACAGCTTTAGTTAATCTAATATTTCTATCCCATAACTTTTCCTATTCTTCAAGTTTTATAGTGTGACCAACATTTTTTGCCCAAATTATCATTTTTTCTTTAACTTGTTCTTCCTCCATCTTTAGATTAAGCAGAAACCTGTAAAGTTTTTTAATCAGCTTCTCATCTGTTTTTAACAATATACGATCGAGTTTTGTCTGTTCATTGTAGAGCCCCGTTGTTTTCAAGTCTTTTTCATATCTTGTTTGAATTTGTAAATATGGCCATCATGCTAAATCAATACCTTGTTGATATAGGTCTTGTCTAGATTTCAATCTTCCTTCATTATCCAATAAGTCCTTATATTTTACAAGTTTATCATAATTAATTACGTTTGGGTAAGCAAAAGCTTCCATTGTTGAAAGCCATTCAGGTATCTTAATATAAGTTTTTCCCTTTATTTTCTCCCCATTCTAATAAAAGTGTGTTTCTTATGGTATGGTTCTGAAAGTATTATGGGCTTTATTCTTCCCATACCATAAGAAGGCATACCAGCCGGGACTTCCAGTGGCTCCGCGGCGACGGAGACAGCCTTCCCGGGCTGCCCGCGGCTCAGCTGAGTGATTTTCGCCCGAAACAGCGCCGATCAGCTGTTCGGGCGAATTTGAAGCCCCCTCCTCGGGAGAAGAGGAGGGGGTGAGGCCCCAGGTAGGGGTCGAGTTCTCCGGGGCCGCCTGAGCTTGCAGCTTGGGCGGCCGAAGGATCGAACTCCCCCGTAGCCTGGGTCGCTCCCAGCTGGCCAGCGCCTCTGCTCCTGACTTTATGGAGCAGAGCCAGGCGTCTGCGACCACCCCTGCCTGAAGGAAGGACTATGGAATAAAAAGAGCAGGCAGAGCGGTACAAGAGGAAAAGGTGAAGAGGATTATTTTATTCTACTCTCGAGCTTGATGGACTTTTTAAACTCTAAGTGAAAGTGCGTCACAATTGAAAGTAAAAGATGGCGGCTAAACCTCCCCCTAAAACTCTTCGGAGTGCTGGAACTTCCCCGGTGCAACAATCATCATTGCAGGCATTACATCCTCCTGATGTAGTGACATCGAAGGACTTACGAGATGCTCTGGATAAACTTTTGGAATCAATTAATCAATCAATGGGTGATAAATTTGCAAAGATGGAGGAGAAATTGGAGAAATTGGAGGAGAGAATAGAAGAGAGGATGGAACAGAAGTTCAGCGTGATGAAGGTAGACATTTTGTCTTCAGTGTATAAAGTGGCTGAATGTGTGGAAGATTTGGATGAAAAAGTCAAAGATTTGACTCAAAAGAATGCTATATTAGAAGCAAAAGTATTGGAGAATGAAGATTTAAGAGACAAAATGGATAGGGAATTGAGTCTTGCTCAATATTTCCAGATGCAGTTTGCCATTAGAATCAGAGGTTTAAAGGAGAATATTAAGGAAGATTTAAAGCAGTTGGTTTCTGAGGCTCTCGAAGTGGTATTGAATCAGCCAGCATCTGAAATAAAAGGAGGCATGGATAAAGTGTATCGTGTGAACTCATGGATTGCTAGACAGAGAAAGCTGCCTAGAGATGTGGTGGTTTATTTTGCAAAAAGGGAAATTAGAGATGAAGTTATACAAGCTGCCTATGATACTAAAGTCGTGATTGCTGATCAAGAAGTTTTGGTTCTAAAAGAAATTCCTCCAAAGATTTTAAGGAGAAGGAAGGATTTTACATTTCTGGTGCAAGAGCTCAAGCAACGAGATATAAGGTTCAGATGGGAGATTCCAGCTGGGTTGATGGTGATGTATGAAGGTAAAAGGTACCGTTTGGTTACTGTGATGCAAGCGCGTGATTTTTACAATAATGTTTTAAAAGCAACCCCATTAACACTTCTGGAAGCTGCAAAGGGATCTGAAGAAGGAGAATATCAAGAGACTGAAGATGGACAGATAGAGGAGAATGGTGCTGCAGGAGATCAAGTTATAACACTTTTGGATGATCCCAGAGAACAGAGGGTGACGCGTGCTGCTTTAAAACGATCAAAAAAGATAAAAGAACAAGATCAGCAGAAGTCTATGGAACTTTCACAACGTACTTACAGCCAAGTAGTGGGAGGTGGGAAAAGATTTGGATGAGGAATGTAAAATTTATATAAGTTTGAAATCTAAGAGAGAATTTTTACAAAATGTTTTATAGATGGTATTTAGATTTTAAAAAGCTAAGCATGTATCTGATGTTGTGACTCAGGGCCAGCCTGTGGGCCCGGCAGCCGGCTCGGATGTATCGGATGACTCAGATGAGGGGGAGGAGGGAGACGAACCGGCTGATGATGGCTTGGAGGCTTTGCAGAGCCCTCAGCCGGGGACCTCTTCTCAGCTGCGTGAGCCCGATAGTGCGGAGGATGATGACCCACAGCTGGCCCTGTTCAAGGACGCCCGACGCAGGAGGCAGTCGAGCAGGACTAAGCAGAAAAAGGCTGCGGGTCTCCTCGGGAGGAGGCACAGGGAGACCACGCCCTGAGCTCTCAATAAAAGGAGTGTTTGGGGAGGGGCTGGTTGCTGAAAGCAACCCTTCTGCTTGAGGATTCAAGTTCCGGAGTTTTGGTTTCTTGTTTTGTTAATTGACTATTAAATCTTGGCAAACGCTTTTCAGCCTTGGACGCTCTCCAGTCTCTTCTGTTTAAATAGGGGTTTGCCTTACTACAAGGCCGGAAGAGGGCTGGTTCAGAACATCTGAATTATTAGCCTAAATGATGGAGGTGTGGTGATAAAGACGTAATATATTTTCATATTTTCATATATGGTAGACTTGCAAAAAGGTTAAGGTTTTTTGGATAAAAATCTGATGGAATATACTAAGTTGATGTTGAATTTAATTACGGCAGCAAGACTTTTGATAGGATAGTACTGGAAAGAGGAACTGCCGACCATAGAAGAGTGGATTTTAAAGGTTTCCGACTTGGTCGAAATGGTGAAGATTTCGGCCTATTTGAAAGATTACTCGCAGGAACGCTATATTATGGAAGGGAGAAAATGGCTTGAGTTTACTCAGAATAAGTATAGGGTTAAGAAGTTTTATATTTGAATAAGTCTTCTTTCTTTATTTTTTTTTCTATATTAGTTTTTTTTTATATATATATTTATATATATTTAATATTACTAAGGTTTGTTTTATCCTATATAAGCTAGAGAGTGATAGATTTTAGAGTTTATGGTTGTTAGTATATGGTTGTTTATGATTGTTTTTTTTTATATATACCTTGTACTTAGCTCTGGGAAGTCGGGGGGGGAGGGGGGGAGGGGGGAGAGGAAGGGGGGGAGGGAGAAGGGGGGGGAGGGGGGATTTTTTTAAGGGAAAAATTGTATGTTAAAACTTTTTAATTAAAAAAAAAAAGAAGGCATACCAGCCGATCTGCAGGTCATGCCCCTAAAGATATAATGGTCTTTTATCTCTGAGTGTTATCCATACTTTAATCCACATTAGAATAGCTGTTTGGTAATATAACTTCCAATCTGGGAGTCCCAGTCCTTCCCTTTCTCTAACAGCCTGTAACATTTTCATTTTAATTCGTGCTTTTTTCCCTTGCCAAATAAATTTCAATATTTATTTTTATTTATTTTATTTTATTCAATTTATATACCACCCTTCTCCCGTAGGACTCAGGGCGGTTCACAAGGTTTTTAAAAACAATACAACAAATTACAAAACTGAAAATCAATTAAAAAGATTATATTGACCTTGAAATAAAACCCCAGTTAAAATACAATTAAAATCCCAATTAATATTCTCAGTACAGGCCAGAGAGCTCAAAGAGCCAGGTCTTCAGGTCCCAGCGGAATGAGCAAAGGTCAGGGGCAGTCCTAAGCTCTACAGGCAGCTGATTCCAAAGGGCAGGTGCACCCACAGAGAAGGCCCTCCCCCTGGGTATTGTCCGCCGGCAATCTTTTACCGGCGGTACCCTGAGAAGACCCTCCCTGTGGGAGCGCACAGGACGATATCCCAGACCCATGCCATTTAGGGCTTTATAGGTCATCACCAGCACCTTGAATCTCACCCGGAGGGCAACCGGAAGCCAATGCAGCTTGCGGAGTAGAGGTGTTACATGGGAGTATCGGGAAACCCCCATCACAACCCGCACGGCTGCATTCTGCACCAGCTGAAGCCTCCGGGTGGTCCCCAAGGGCAGCCCCATGTAGAGAGCATTGCAGTAGTCCAATCGGGAGGTCACGAGCGCATGAGTGACTGTGCGCAGGGCATCTTGGTCCAGGTAGGGCCGCAACTGGCACACCAGGCGAACCTGGGCAAAGGCCCCCCTGGTCACGGCTCCTATATGGTCTTCAAAACTGAGCCGTGAATCCAGGAGGACACCCAAGTTGTGAGCTCTATCGATGGGGGGTAACACCTCACCCCCCATCATTAAAGGTGGAATAGACTGGTTAGTCCGAGATGCCGGTATGCACAGCCACTCAGTCTTGGCAGGATTGAGATGAAGCCTGTTTCTCCCCATCCAGACCTGGACCGCCTCCAGGCAATGGGACATCATGGCGAGGGTATCACTGGGTTGGTTCGGGGTGGAGAGAAAAAGTTGGGTATCATCAGCGTACTGATGATACCCCACCCCGAAACCACGAATGATCTCACCCATCTGGAACCGTTCAGGGTCCATTAGGCACCTGGGGTGGAACCATCTGGTTGGTTCTGCAGCCCAACAGCGGGGGGTGGCATAACAGAAGACCAGCCGCAGGAGATGATGGTCGGACCATGACAGGGGAACAATGACCGGTGAACCCCCTCCCAAATCATCCAACCACTGTCCAGACAGGAACACCAGGTTGAGATTGTGACCCCCCACATGAGTCGGGCCTTGAAATACCTGGGTCAGGTCCATGGCCGTCATGGAAGCCATGAACTCCCAGGCTAACTCTGACGACCCTTCCAGGGAAGGCAGGTTGAAGTCACCCAGCACTATAAGCCTGGGGAACTCCACTGCCAACCTTGAGAGGGTGTCGAGCAGCTCGGGCAGAGCTGTTGCCACACATCTGGGTGCCAGGTATGTGAGCAACAAGCCCATCTGAACCCGAGGGCCACATCTCAGGAGGAGGGACTCACTCCCTCCAATCTGGACAATGGTGGTCTCCCACGGACATAAAGTCTCCCTAATAACCACCGCCACCCCTCCACCCCTACCCTGAGCCCGTGGCCGGTGTAGCACACGGAAACCTGGGGGGCATAACTCGATCAGAGGGACCCCTCCCTCCGAGCCCAACCAAGTTTCCGTAATGCATGCCAGATCCGCGCGTTCCTCCTCGATCAGGTCACGAACGAGGGGAGCCTTATTAACAACGGTAAACCAGCCTGAGCTCAGGGACCTGATCTCCCTCATCCCCGGGCAAAAGGGTGCTAACCGGAGGGTTGGAGTGCTCCACCGCTCGGAGACAGTGGGGGCGCAATCCTGGATGTTGATACGGCCCTCTGTGCAAACACCTGCTGCCATTCCCTATCGTCGTGGGGATTTGAAACCCCACCCCAACACATCCAGAACCAGCAGCCTCCACCCCAAACCCTGTGCCGTCGGGACCCCTAACAGGCCCAGACGGAGTGCCGGTTAATAATTCCCTCCCCACCCTCACCCTCTGTAACCTTTTAAAATAACTGGGTAAAAATATATTAGGGGCCTCTTAATATGTCTCCACCCGAGGCCCCTGTCTAAGCCCAGCCACCATATTATGGTGTTCAGTTCATCAAAGAAAGCTTTTTCTAATTTTATGGGAATAGTTTGAAATAGAAAGAGTATTTTCGGTAAAATATTCATTTTAATTGTAGCTATTCTCCCCAGCATTGAAAGTTGGAGGTTTTTTTCCAGTTTTCTAAGTCCAGTTTTATTTGTTTTAGTAATTTTATGTAGTTATACTCTTTTATTGTTGCACATCTTGCTGTTAAGTAAATTCCCAAATACTTAACCTTTTTGACTGTTTGAAGGTTTGTTTTTCTTTCAAGTTGCATTTTCTGTTTTCTGTTAAGTTCTTTGTCAAAACTTTAGTTTTTTCTCTATTTATTATCAAACCTGCTACATCACCATATTGTTCTATTGTATCCAACAATTTCCTGCTTGTTTCCAAAGGTTCTTCCAATATAAAAACCAAGTCATCTGCAAATGCTTGTAATTTATATTTTTCACCCTTTATCTCTAGTCCTTTAATCTCAGAGTCTTGTCTAATGTTTCTGTTCAGTACTTCCAGAGTTAATATAAATAGTAGTGGGGATAAAGGACATCCCTGTCTTGTGCCCTTTTTAATATTAAAGATTTCTGTATAGTCCCCATTTACAATTATTCTAGCAGTGTGTTTATCATAAATTGCATGGATTCCATTTATAAAGTTTTCCCCAAAGTCCATTTTGGCAGGTTGCTGGAACATGAATTGCCAAGTAAGATTATCAAATGCTTTTTGTGCATCAAGAAATATCAGAGCCATCTGTTTCCCTGGATGGGCTTCATAGTACTCTGGGACAAAGATTTTATAGTCCACATTGAGTAATGAGATTGGTCTATAATTTTTTATATGTGTCAAGTCTGCATCTTCTTTAGGTATTAAAGTGATATTAGCTTCAGTCCATGTCTTTGGTATTTTGGTTTCTAGGAGAATTTCATTGCAAAGTTCTATCAAAGTTGGAGTTAAGATATCTTGTAAAGCAGTATAGAATTCTGCAGGTAGTCCATCTGCCCCTGGGGTCTTATCTTTTTTTTTTTGCCTTTTTATAGCTTCCGTAATTTCCATCATTGATATTGGTTCATTCAATATATTTTGAAAGTTCTGGGAAACTTTTGGTATGTTTGCTTTTTAAAAATATTGCTGTATTTTTTTCCTTGGGGATTTCCTTTGCTTTGTAAAGTGTCTCATAATATTCTTTAACAATTTTTTTCACTGCATCATTTTGAAACTGTATTTCTCCATTTGTATTTTGTAATTTCTTTATCATTTTCTTTTCTTTTTCTTTTTTCAATCTATATGCTAGCCATCTTCCCGGCTTATTTGCATTTTCAAAGAAATTCTGTTTAGCCCGTTTGATCTGTTGAGCCATTAGTTCCATCTCAGCTAAATTTAAGCTATGCTTTATTATTTCCATTTGTTTCTTGAGTGATACTTTATCTGGATCTATTTGTAGTTCTGCTTCTAGTCTTCTGAGTGCCTCCCTCAGGTTGAGTTGTAATTGTTTCTTTTCTTTGTTTTTCTTAGCCATGTAAGTTATGGCCAAGCCTCTAAAATATGCTTTAGCAGTGTCCCAAACATTTTGGAGTGATGTTACTTCCTTCTTATTTATTTTGAAGAAAAATTCCATTTCCTTTGTCACTAGTTGTAGAAATTCTTTTTCCTTCAGTATCAATTTATTTAGAGACCATCTAGGTTTCTTCTTAATTCCTTTCCAGATCATTTTTATTGGATTATGGTCTGCCCAGTCATTGGCTTCAATTTCCACCTCTTGAATCATCAATTTCAAGTCCAATGAGATCCATATCATATCAATTCTTGACCATGATTTGTGTCTATTTGAGTAAAATGTATATTGTAATTTCTCTGGGTTTCTCTCTCGCCATATATCTAACATGCTAAATTCTTCTATCATTTTTAAAAATGCTCTAGGTCACAGGTCTGCAACCTGCGGCTCCGGAGCCGCATGCGGCTGTTTCAGCCGTCTCCTGCGGCTCCCAGTCCTCTGCCATGTGCAGTCCCAAAAAAAAAAAGTGGGACTAAAAAAGTTCAACCAATCAATTCAAATATGCAGGGTAGGTGCATATCTCGCCTTGGCTCCACTCTTCAGTCAAACCCTGTTCTGTGCATGCGTGCATGTACGCGCATGTGCACACATTTTTTGCAGCTCCCAGTTTTTCCTTTTGTGAGGGAACCGGTTCCGAGTGGCTCTTTCACTGTTTCAGGTTGCTGACCCCTGCTCTAGGTAATAAATTTCCTCCTTTCCTTCCTTGCTTGGCACTTTTGTAGTCCGAGGATCCATCTGCAATTGCATTAAAGTCTCCCATTATGCAAACATTTTGGTAGTTTAGATCTAGTATTTTCTTATAAAATTTAAGATAAAATTGTTCTTGTTTATCGTTAGGTGCATATATTCCAATGATTAGTAGTTGCTTTTGATCCATCATAATTTCCACCATTAAAATTCTCCCCTCTTCGTCTGCATAAATTTGTTTGGGGCTCATCTTTTCTTTGATATAAAGGGCTACTCCTCTTTTCTTTTGGGATGATGATGCAAATAAAAGTTTGCCTATTTTTGATTGCTCTAGAATTTTGGTATGTTTCCTCGTAATGTGCATTTCTTGGAGACAAATTATATCCATATTTAATTTTTGTAAGCATGTGAAAGTTTTTCTTCTTTTTGAGGGAGAATTTAGGCCGTTAATATTTACTGATAGTATCCCCATCTCTTCCATCCTGTGAGATTTAAAAACCCAAAATTTGATACTCACAACTCAAAGACAAGTCTGGTTAACAAAAACAAAGATTTATTGAAAAGAAATTGAAAATAATAAAGAAAATAATAAAGAAAGAAAACGTTTGCAAACGTAGCCTCTTAGACCCTTCCCAAGTTGGATTGGGTTCTAAGAGCGCGCTGTGCAAGTTTCAAAGCAAGTATTTATACTTTTTTTCTCGATACATGCCCCCCCCTTAAGAAACTTAAGTTAGTCTTTGAAGTCATTTACATTTCTAAAAGATCCTCTTTGAACTTTTACATCCAAAAGACTTATTGTAACAACTTCCTTACATCCGTCACTACACTATCTTGTTTTATTCACCTTCTTGAGGTGATTATCCTTTTTAACATTTCAAAAGAACTTTGTTGATTACCATGTGTGAATTCTCTGTCTAAGCAGGAAATACTGTAGATAGCCCCACATCTTAGTGTTACATTTGATACAATTCATTGGTGTTACATTTGGTACCATTTATAAAAGAATAACTTTATTTATTTTCCATTAATTCCACCCTTTTTCTCTTCTACCTGAATTATTCTTTTATACTTTTAGGAATTCATCATTTCCTAATTTGTGTGGAAGCAAGTTATTGTATTCTGAATCTTCTTTCCCCAACCCTTGTTTTCCTACCTTCATTATTAACATTGTTTCTTTTTTCCCATTTTCAACTGAAGATGTTATTAAGGTCATACTTTTCATTGTTCGTCTTATTAGTATTTGTATGAGAGGAATCAAACATGGTAAAAACATAATAGCCAAGAATCCTAGTATTGCAAATTTTGCTAGTTCTTTCCAATTTGCAAACCACCCTCCAAACCAATTATTTACCCCATCTAAGGTCAACCCCTTCCAGGTTTGGACTGGGACATGAGCTAATTTTATCATTTTGTCTGTAATTTCCTTTACTACCATACCACTTTCATCTACTTCAATGCAGCAATTGCTCAGATTAAATTTTCCACACACACCTCCTTCTTGAGCTAATAAGTAGTCTAAGGCTAACCGATTCTGCATAATGTAAGTTCGAGACTTTACACTTTCCTTAGCTAAATGCGTTAGAGTACTTACAGTGTCATTTGTAATTATTTCAAGCACTGCTTGTAGCCTAATTACCCTATTTAGAATATAGATGGGCTCTCTGGCACCTAAAGTGCCATCTTCCGCCCATGTAGCTGGTCCATAATAGTTGATGATCTAGTCCAATCATCATCTTTCCAGGTTCCAATTTTCATATTGCTTGGTTGTATGGCTCTTTTCTTTCGGACTTTATCTGATAAATCATCATATACAGTTAGTCCCAGCGATTGTTTTTGTTCGATGGGAAGGAGGAAAAAACTTGGCTTTATTATTCCTAAGATACAAGATCCATACCACCCCTTGGGTAGATACCCATAGGCATATTTTCCACATATCCAATACATACCTTCCGGGGCTACCCAGTCCAGGGTGTCGTTTTCAGGATCTTTTAAATAAGCCATCTCAGTTATTTCACTTAATGTCTCTTTCGTTGATATTCCACTTCCTCCCCACCAACTGTCATTGTTCCATACAGCCAAGCAAATCATGTCCCCTACTGCGACTTTTCTATTCTTTCTTTGTCTCTCATAACATACTTTCCCTACTAAATTTGTGGTTAATGCCCATGTTCCCTCTTTTCCTTTTGTGAACTTGAGAGTTTTATTTTTCCACATTTCCACCACAATGTCATGTTTTAATTCCTCCACAAACAAAACAATTTCTTACTGTTAGAGTTTTTGCAATTTCTTCAGCCAATTGTACAAACATATTCACTGTTTTCTTAGGAAATTCAGGTAATTCTAATTTTTCGAATTCCTGATAATATGACCAAAAGATACTCTTGCGTATTGGTTTTATTTTAGTTGTTTCTATTTTTAATACTAGCCACCCCCACGGGTCTTTTCCGGTTCCATCTATTCCTATTCCAAAGTCCTTATATTGAATTCCTTTTTCTAATGACTGATTTATATGTATATGTATATGTATACACATTGGGTTACATTTTCCTTGAGTGCAATCAGTCCTGGTACTTCCGATACTAATATTCACTTCCTTTGGACCTATACTTCTCTCATTTGGGACCGTAGTAGTATACCAATAATCATAGCTTGGAGTAAAGGCAACAGGTATTACACTTGATATGTGCACTTTGTGAAATAAATACTTCCTTTCTTTTATATAATTTCTTTCCCACTCTAAGTTTTCACATCTCACCCCAAACGAGTTATCAGATCCTTGTCCATTATTAATAGCTTGGCAAGCATCAAAGCACACCCCCACACTAGTTCCGCCTCTGGTTTCATTATGGGCTATGTAACCTCGTCTGATTTGACTTAATGAGAACATCTGAATTGCACCTAGCCCTCCCTTATAAGCATACACCCACATTTTTGCAGTTACTGGTCCTATTGCTTTTGGGTCATAACATTCTACTCCTATGTTGGTGTGACAACGCTTATATTGTGTGTCATTTTGAATGCAGTCTGTCAAGTTAGTTTGTAAACATTCAGGAATCATAGTATGGTATATCATTGTTTTCTCAACTTTCCCTTCCCTTTTTGTCATTTTTACACATTGCGTACATGGTTCTAGTGGTTGGACAGGTTTTAAGAGTATAATAAGAAGAACTCCCAAGTACCACCCAGTAACGTTCCAATACATCCTCTATGCTCTTAATATCACACTCTATCTTACACCCCGTACATAAAATGCAATCAATATAATAGGAGCAACAACAACATCCACAAAGGCACTTACAAAACCAGCACCTCCTGGAGATATGGAGATATTGGATTTTTCTCAATCTTGGCTTTTCTCTGGGAGTGGAAGCATAAAAAAAATGCAATGTTTAGTCCTTATGTCTCTTTTACCCCTCCTTCTGTCAAGAGTCCGTTAGGTCCTCCGAAGCTTTAACTTCAGTGGATCTCCTTGGTGAGATTCCACCTTCCACCTCTCTGGTGCTGGCACGGGCCCTTTCACTCGGGAGTAATGAGTCCAACCTCTTTCAGCTGTCCGGATGGCTGTTTCAGTAGTTAACAAGATGATGTAAGGTCCCTCCCAAGTTGGAGTTAGTTTTTCATCTTTCCAGGCTTTTATCAACACCCACTGCCCTGCTTTGTATCGGTGTACTGCAAAGTCCAAGGGTGGAGTTTGAGCAAGAATGCCTTTCTGTCGCAAGAGAGAAAAACATCTGGACAGCTTAAGTACATATTCTATTATTTTATCTTTCAGTTCAACTCGTGGCAATCCCTCCCTCCCCATATAAGGTACTCCAAACATGAGTTCAAATGATGACAATCCAATATCTTTACATGGTTGTGTTCGTATCCTTAATAAGGCCAAGGGGAGGCATTTATTCCAGGGTAAATTTGTTTCCTCCATTAATTTAATCAAAGTTTGTTTTAATTTTTGATTAGCATGTTCAGAAATCCCAGAACTACTGGGGTGCCAAGCTGTGTGATAATCCCATTTAATTCCTACGGCCTCATTAATTAATTTTACTACCCTTGCCATAAAATGCATCCCCTGGTCACTGTCTATTACTTCAGGAAGACCATACCTGAGTATTATGTTTTCTAACAATATTCTACCCGTGGTGCTAGCATTTGCATTCACACATGGAAAAGCTTCTACCCATCGAGTTAAATGATCCACTATGACAAGCAAAAACCTTATTTTTCCTGCTTTTGGTAATTCAGTATAGTCAATTTGAATTTTCTGAAAAGGTGGTATTGCCAACTCCCTTCCCTGTTCCAAACAAGGACAGGATTGTAATTCCCCCAATTCTCCCAGATATCACCTTCCATCAATGTGTCCTGCACACAGACACAAAAACATCAAAAACAAAAAAACCAACAAAAAAAAACAACTCCACAAAAAGATTAGAGTAATTTCTTTTGGGTGATGT
The DNA here is from genome assembly GCF_964194415.1 of Vipera berus. Classification (NCBI taxonomy): domain Eukaryota; kingdom Metazoa; phylum Chordata; class Lepidosauria; order Squamata; family Viperidae; genus Vipera; species Vipera berus. Next base: position 134,722,665 of record NC_138203.1, read on the forward strand.
TTAACTAAAACTCAAAGATTTCCAAAAACTTGTCCAACAATTACTGTATCCTCTTTCCAAAAAAAAAATTACAAGCTGAAACTGCAAGAGTGGGCATTACATTTCACACACCCCCTTCCTCAGACCAGAATTCTAAGCAGAAAAAATGGTTAAAATGACCAGCCCCCCCTTCTCTCTCTCTCTCTCTCTCTCTCTCTCTCTCTCTCTCTCTCTCTCTCTCTCTCTCTCTCTCTCTCTCTCTCTCTCTCTCTCTCTCTCTCTCTCTCTCTCTCTCTCTCTCTCTCTCTCTCCAGGGGAGGGGGGAAGAGAAAGAGACAGGAGTAAAAGAAATTTTACAAAAATCTCACCACTAAATTTTTTTGCTGTCCTTCACATGCATTTTCCATAAATTCTCACACACATTGTCCATGAAACTTGTCTCATTGGTTTTTTCATTTACTTTTACAACAATAAAATCTGCAATTTACTATTCCTTTCACAGCCTGGGACTCGTGGGGGTGAGTGATGTTTGAAGGCTAACACACATTTACATATCAGCAAATTAACTCATTCACTTCCATTCTGACTGCTTGCATAAACAATTTCACATACAAAAATTTCATTTCATACTTTCTCCAGACAAACCATACATTGTTAAATAAGGCCTTTTTGTTTGGTGTTATCAGAGAGGATTTTGACCCTCTTCCAAGTCTTGGAAATAACACAGAACAACACAGACAGACATATATACACAGATACTATTAAAACAACATTTATTTAGACATATGGCTTGTCTTACAAGAGGTGAGAAAAATCATGAGGTGATTCCAACCGAACATGGTTTCTATAGGGCCCTTTAACCATCTCCTATTTTTCTCACCATTCCAAGTCCAAGCTTAATGTTCCAAATGTCCAAATATATATATAACAAAACAAAACACACATATCAATTTGGGGTTTTAGGCCAAAACAGGTCTCCCCTTTTAATTAAAAGGGGGAAAACATTTATGGTTACCTCCAATTTATCCCACCAACTTCAAAAGACAGTGGGGAAAGACTAAAAGGGATTTTGAACCTGGGGTCTTTTGCAGGTGTAAAGGGGGAGGGGAAAAGTAGCACCCTCCTCACCTCACCTTTGACAAAGGGAATTGAATAGTCCAAAGAACTAGATTAAAAGAAAAAGATAGAAAAAAAACTTGCTTTTATTTCTTTGAATTTTCTTTTCTTTAGGTTTACAACAACAACTACAACAATTGCCCATCTTCTTTGAGAGTTTCCCTGATTATGGTTCCCTGAGGTTCTCGATCTTATGGCCACTCAAAATTTTCAACACCAGTTCGCTTCCCTTCAGGCTGTCCTTTCCCCTCGCGGGTTAAGGAAATGCAACCTTTCAGGTCCGCACTCGCTTTGGACTTACCAGTGTTCCCAGAACACAGCCCATCACACTCACACAGCCATTATCGCAGAAACCTCCCACAATCGCTCTCCTGACCACCCAGGTACAATTGCATGCTTCCCTCCTTCGGGGCAAAAGTTTCTTACCTGGGCCAGTGCACTGGGTTACCTGGTCCTGGGCCTCAGTTGTTGACTCTCTTCCTTTTTCCTATTCTTTGATTTTGTAGACCAGAATTGTTAATTTAGTTTGGCTCGGAGCCTGCAAAGGGAAGCTAGATCTCAGACAACTCCTGGCAGTTGAAATCAACAGGCGCGCCCCTGGACTTTACTGAGAACAGCTCCTCCCTAGAGGCTCTTTCAAGCCCCACGTTTGGTCGCCAAGATTGTGAGATTTAAAAACCCAAAATTTGATACTCACAACTCAAAGACAAGTCTGGTTAACAAAAACAAAGATTTATTGAAAAGAAATTGAAAATAATAAAGAAAATAATAAAGAAAGAAAACGTTTGCAAACGTGGCCTCTTAGACCCTTCCCAAGTTGGATTGGGTTCTAAGAGCGCGCTGTGCAAGTTTCAAAGCAAGTATTTATACTTTTTTTCTCGATACATGCCCCCCCCTTAAGAAACTTAAGTTAGTCTTTGAAGTCATTTACATTTCTAAAAGATCCTCTTTGAACTTTTACATCCAAAAGACTTATTGTAACAACTTCCTTACATCCGTCACTACACTATCTTGTTTTATTCACCTTCTTGAGGTGATTATCCTTTTTAACATTTCAAAAGAACTTTGTTGATTACCATGTGTGAATTCTCTGTCTAAGCAGGAAATACTGTAGATAGCCCCACATCTTAGTGTTACATTTGATACAATTCATTGGTGTTACATTTGGTACCATTTATAAAAGAATAACTTTATTTATTTTCCTTTAATCCTTTTCAGTTATATCTGGGTCTTAGTCTTCTAGTCGATCTTATCTGTCTCTGGTCTCTTGGTCTTGCACCTTCTTCTGAATAGGCATATGTGGTTTGGGTTTCTTTGGTCTCTTCCCTCTCTTTTTGGTCGGCCTCACCTTGAACTGGCAATTCCTCTTGTTTTTTGGGTTCTGGATTGTCTTTCTCCAAAAAGGCTCTGTGACTGTCAAAAAACTCCAATGCTTTAAGTGGTGTATCCAGTCTGTATCTTTTTGTATCCCAGTAGAGTAAAATCCCTTCTGGAATCAGCCATCTAAAATTCACTCCTTTTTCAACATTTCTTATTTAAAAATTGGTAGTCTCTTCGAGCCTCTCTTATCCTTCTAGGAATTTGCTTAAGAACCACAATTTCTTTTTCTTTGTATTTCAACGGCTCATCTCTTACTTTTCTCAGGATTTCATCTCTTATGGTTCTTTTTAAAAATCTGACATGGACTTCCCTGGGCACCTTATTTCTTCTAGCATAATTTGAGCTAACACGATAGGCCTGATCGACCTCTCCTTGTATTTGTGACTTCCCCGAGCCTAGAATGTCTGCCAGCAACTCTGTCATCAATTCTAGAAGATCCTCTTCCTTGTCTTCTTGTATGTTTTGGAATCTTAGGAAATACAACGCCCGCTCCATTTCTATGGTCATCAAAGAATCTTCCAGTTCTCCATTTATTTGGATGAGTTTTTGGTTTTCATCTTTCAGGTCTGCTATTTGATGGTCAACCTCCGTTGACTTATGTTCCATTTTTTTGGATTCTTTGCTGGTTTTCTGAAATCATCTTTATGAGGTCTGCCAATTGAGAATCTATGTTGTTGATTTTTTGGTTCATTTTGTCTAGGTCACTTTTCAACTCTTCGTGGTTTTTACTTGCTGTGGTGGACTGGGCAGTGTTGGCATCAAAAATTGCTTGTAAGATAGCTTGGGTATCCTTCTGTTGGATATCGGTCTTTTCCTGTTGTAACATTGTAGTTATTGATTTCTTAAACAAGGACAAACCTGTTTAAGCAATAATCTTCAAAACCAAACAGGGCGAAAAGACCAAAGGGAGTCCTTTTTTCCTTCGAAAACAAAGATGCCAAAGACCTTCAGGGCAATTTCTGGGCAATTAGCCAAATTCCAGTGTGAGATAAAGCCATTCAAGAAGGGTGGGTGAAATTTTCAAGTTTCACCACTAGATGGGATTATCTATCCAGTCCCACCCTTTGCAGGGAAAATAAAATAGAAGGAGCGAGGGGGAAAAGAAATAAAAGTTTCAAGTTTAAAAAGAATTAAAAATTAAAAGCTAAAAGTAAAAATAAGAAGTAAAAATCATAGTGGCTTTCACACAAAAGCCCAATTTTATGAAGGAAAAGCTTTCCCAAGCTTCTAGCTAAAAACAGCCCTGTGATAAAGTAGCATTTTCACTTTGCAAGAAGCTTATACCACCGCTTGTAAATTGGAAGGGGGGGATAAAAGAGAATTCCACCCCCTCCCTCGAGCAAGGGCTTTGCTCCCAAAGGCTGAAAAAGTGCTAATTGCTAAGGGTCTTGGCTTGTAAAGAGAGTAAAAGGAAGTTCCTCACCATTGACTATTTGCATGTAAATTAGAAGTCTTTTGTCTCCGCTGGCAATGGCGGGTCAGACATTGCCCTGCCGGTTCCAGGGGCTCTTTTGGGACCAGCAGTCTGGCTACCACCTAATTGCAGTCCTCAGACATTCACCCTTTGGGGGCTGCCTCTACGGGGCAGCATTCAGTCCATTTGGACCCACCAGCTGATAGAATTCGGACCCAGGGAGGAGAGAGACCTTTCCCCGAGTCTGATTTTCAGCTGACGTCACTGGAAATCCTCTCCTGACTCCAGTCTTTCTGACAAGATTAACACATCTGTAACTCTGCAGACTTGGTTTTTGTTTGGGACAGAGAGACTTGGGGGCAGGGTTGGTTTCTGCTTTTAAAATCCTTTAAAATATATTTTGCCATTTTAAATATTTTCAAGAATATTTCTTTCTCGGGGGGGGCTGACTTCCCACAAATCCCCCCTTTGTGCCATAAGTGTGTGAATGACAAACTTACTGGCACAAGATTAAAATTGATCTGGTCAGGAGCCTTGTTAAACAAGCTTTAAACTCTTAAGCCACAAAAAAAGAAACACACTAATAGAAGCAAGCAGAAAAAGATCCCTCCAGAGGACTGGGAAAGAGCTGATGTAGTTCCCATCTTAAAAAAAAAAAGCAGGGGGGTAGATCCAGGAAACTACAGACGTATCAGCCCGACCTCAATACCTGGGAAGATTCTGGAAAAGATAATCAAATAACAAATCAGTGAACACATAGAGGCAAACAAAGTCATTACTAAAAGCCAACATGGGTTTGTCAAAAACAGATCATGCTAGATAAATCTTATTGCATTATTTGACCTAGTGACAAAATTAGTGGACCAGAGGAATGCTGTGGATATAATTTACTTTGACTTTGGTAAGGCATTTGATAAAGTTGGTATAGGGTTTCCTGCCTGAGCAGGGGGTTGGACTAAATGAATTCAAAGGTCCCTTCCAACATCATCATCATCATCATCATCATCATCATCATCATCATCATCATCATTAAACTTTTATTCATTAAACATGAAACTCAGTCAACTGAACACTCAAATTGACTGGCACTAATGGTTGACATGGGTTGCTGCCAACACCCTAGGAATCAACCAGGTATCTCCTTCAAATGTAAGATGTTCCGAGTAGCGCAGTTTTTTGTAGCTTTGTTGGACTTATTGCAGGAAGCTGCAATTTCTTGATGTATTTTAGTTTAGTTTAGTTTTATTTGATTTCTATACCGCCCTTCTCCCTAGGGACTCAGTTTTGCAAAGTTTTGGACATAGTTCCCAATGCCCCAATGACAATGGGTATCACTGTTACACTGTTACTGTTGTTGTTGTTATTATTATTTGCAAGAGTGAAACCTTTCCAGCAGATAAAGTTAAAACATTTCCTCCTGCTAACTTTGGGCTGTTCTTAAGAGTACAGAGAGAGAAAGGGAGAAGAAAAACAAACAAACACATTTTTCTTCACTCTGTTTGTTGGCCAGATAAACAGAGTGAGGGTATTTTTCTTTTTATGGCTTATTTTAAGCAGAATTTCTAGCAGAATTTTAAAATTCTTTTCTCTTTGGATTAGAGACAGTTAGCAGTCACATTTACCTCACAAACAAAGACTTTGACACACATATACACACAAAGACAAGAGAACAGAAAAGGAAACAAAAGTCTTAGTTTTACACATCATAGTCCAGGGGTTGGCAAGCTGAAACAGTGAAAGAGCCACTCGGAACCGGTTCCCTCACAAAAGAAAAAACTGGGAGCTGCAAAAAAGAGTGTGCATGCACACGCATGCACAAAACAAGAGGCTGATCAGCAGCCCTGTGTATGCGTCCTCCCGGGAGCTCTGGCAACTCTGTAAGACTAGCCCCGAACTTCACAAGTGGAAATCGAGGGAGATTGCCAGGAACATGAGAACAGCGTTTCTCAGTCTGCACTGATCTCGCCCTTCTTGCAGTCTCCTTCTCTCTGTTTCAGCTTGCTTTTGGCTACTTTTCTTTTGGGGGATCCAGCCTCTGCCACCCCCTTCTCTCAACAGCTGGATGCCCCGAAAGAAAAGCAGCCGAAGGTAGCAGCTCTGCAAGTCTCCGCCAAGAGAATGGGGCGGTGGAGGCTGGATCCCCCAAAGGAAGTCTCCGCTGAGAGAATGGGAGGCAAGCCTCCACCGCCCCATTCTCTTGGTGGAGCGCTCCACCACCCCATTCTCTCGGCGGAGGCTTGCAGAGGTGGCGGTGGAAATGCGCGCACAGCTCTCCAAACCACCGCCGCCCGTTTGGAGAGCTGCTGCCTTCGTCAAACACGGACAAAGGCAGCAGCTCTCCAAACAGGGCGGTGAAGGTTTGGAGAGCTGCGTGTGCAGCTCTCCAACACGGCGCTCTCCAAACCTCCACCGCCCCATTTGGAGAGCTGCTGCCTTCGTCAAACATGGACGAAGGCAGCAGCTCTCCAAACGGGGCAATGGAGGTTTGGAGAGCTGCGCGCGCAGCTCCCCAAACCTCCACTGCCCCATTCTCTCAATGGGACTTTTTTACTCCCACTTTTTTTCCAGAATGGCGGAGGAGGACTGGGAGCTGCAGGAGATGGCTTAAAGAGCCGCATGTGGCTCCGGAGCTGCGGGTTGCCGACCCGTGTCCTAGTCATTCCCACCATAAATCTCAATTAACTCAAATTAGGGAAGGCACAAATCCTAAAACATACCACGTGGTTGCATAGAGAGAGAGAGAAAGACAATCACTATTTCTTATTTTTTAATTTCCCTTTGAGTACCTTTATTTAGCCAAATTGATTTCCCAGCAAAGCCCTAGCAAAGTCCATTTTTTTAATCATTTCTCTACCTATCTCTTTTTCATACCTAACTGAATGGGTAGCTGATTCCCATCCCAGGCCTCAAGCAAGCTTTACTGGGGAGCCTATATCGACCCTTGAACTAGAACACCCCATGATTCCCTTATTCCTGATGCAGGGGTTCACTTTGGTTCTATTAGGTCCAGCACACTGAAGCTTCCTAGTGAGATTTCTGCCTATGACCACAGTTTCGGATCAAAAAGGACCCACGGACCACTCTGGATCTCTCACAGAGAACTGGGACGCTCCTTTAGGGATCTACCACCACGGTTTCAGACCAAAAAGGGGTCTGTTGAGGACACTTCTGCTCCCCTGCAGAAGGTACATGATACTCTCTTTTCTGGCTTTTTTGCAAATCCACCAAACATGATAAAATGATCCTTTGTGTTGCCCACACTTCCAACATAGATTTGAAGTATCTTTAGACATTTTTAGACAGTTCTTACAGAGTCATATGTCAACATTACATTGTTTTATAAAAATTTCTTTTAAGGTATAACCTAATGGGAATTTCAGTCCTTTTTAACCAAATATTTTCCCACTGTTGCATCAAATATGTCCAAAGTTCCTAGTCCATTTTATCATGTATGTTTTCACTCGCTCTTCTTCCATTTCAAATTTCATGAAAAGTGTATACATTTTAGCCAGTAAGTGTTCATTTGGCATAGTGGTTAAGGTAACAGGCTAAAAATGGAGAGACACTGAATTCTAGTCTTCTCTTAAGCATGAAAGATAGCTAAGTGACATTGAGCCAATCTCTCTCTTGGCCCAACTTGACTCACAGGCAGTGGTGGGATTCAGCCAGTTCGCACCACTTCAGCAGAACCAGTAGCTAATTTTTTGTTGCCCAGGCCCAGAATGGACTTCTGGCAGCAGCATCCACATAGAGAACTGGTTGTTCACATATCTGAATCCCACCACTGCTCACAGGGTTATTGCTGCGTGTACAATTCTAAATGTCCTGTTATTTACCAAAAATCTTATTTTTACCTGTGCATATACAACTGCTTGAACATTTTGATAGCTTCTGGTATCAGAGTGTAAGGCAGGCTATTTAAATATTGGGTATATGTTAGATGATACAATTTTTGGTGTAATAAGATAAGGGAACTTTGAGTTGTGAATGCTATTTGGGATGTTAAAGGTTAAACTTGGATACGATAATTAACATCAAAATTAGATAAAATTTAATAACAGGATATAAATATACTTTATCAAAATTGGATTGACAAAATCTTCTTTAATTGACTATGCTATTCCTAGAAATTTGTTAGTTTAAATACGTTGTATTGAATGTTGAGGGAAATAGAGAAGGATGCTATGATAATGTAACCCGAACTATGTATTGAAAACTCTGTTACTCAACTGATGACTACCCAAGTATCATGATGCTTTATAAATATAAAGGTTGTAATTTGAAAAACTAATAAAATGGGTAAGGAGCACAGCTGATCTTCTCACAGCTGATGTTTCAAGGTTTCAAGGTTACAGGTGTCAGCCAAGTCTCTTTTAGACAATAACAAATTGAAATATCAGGTTTAGCCACAAGATGTCACTCCTACCATTTGAAGATTTCCTTTGAATCCCAAAGTTATTTCAATCTTTTCAGTTTTGCTTCTATTTTATAAGGAAAACCCCAGATCTTCAGTCAAAATAGAAAATAGAAAATAGACAATCTTTTAGTCCTCAAATTTTAGGAAATAAAATTTTAATTAGGATCCAGTTAATTTTTTCAATGTTTTAAACTCCCCTGGGTAGTTGGTTGCCACTGTTTCTAGAGGGAGAGCTAAAATCTAGAGGGAGAGAGAAGGGGAAAATACTTAAGCAGCTTATGCAGGTACAAAAAATAGGATTTAAGAGAGGTAGATCTCACCCAGTCTCTTCCACGCTGCTTTAGAGTTGCCTAGCAGTAAGTGTGACTTTGGCTGTCTGCAGCCTAGTGACGAGCCATATTACTATGGGCGGTCTTTCATCCACCAGTTTGGAGGTTGCGCCAGCTCTAGCGACAGAGCTACCACTCTCCCGTGATCCATCGAGGGTCCCTCCTTGCTGGTCGCCCCTACAGGGCGACTTTTGACCCATTTCAGGGTCCCCCAGTGATGTGAACCTGGACAAGGAAGACGGAGCTCATCTTCCAGCTGTCCATGGTGGCCATGTTGGCAAACCGGAAGTCTGCAATGTTTTTTTATAGCAGCAATTTCATTTCAAAATTCAATGGGAGTAAAAAGTCCCATTGAGAGAATGGGGAGGCGGAGGTTTGGAGAGCTGGTGCCTTTTGGGGCCGAAAGAAATGCGAATGAAGGCAGCAGCTCTCCAAATGGGGGGCGGAGGTTCTGCCTTCGTCCATGTTTGACAGAGGCAGCAGATCTCCAAACCGCCACCATCCCGTTTGCAGAGCTTCCGCCTTCGTCCATGTTTGACAGTGGCGGCCAATCTCCAAACGGGTGGCGGTGGTTTGGAGAGCTGCGAGCCCAGCTCTCCAAATCCCCACCGTCTCGTTTGCAGAGGTTCCGCCTTCGTCCATGTTTGATGGTGGCAGCAGATCTCCAAACGAGCGGTGGCGGTTTGGAGAGCTGCGCGTGCAGCTCTCCAAACCTCTACCGTCCCGTTTGCAGAGTTTCCGCCTTCATCCATGTTTGATGGTGGTGGCAGATCTCCAAATGAGTTTCCGCCTTCGTCAAACATGATCTCCAAACTGGCGGCAGCGGTTTGGAGGCCCTGGGGGGAGGGGCAGGGTGCTTAGGCGGGTCTGGTGGCGCCCGGGCTGAAAACGGTGCCGCAACCCATCACCCATCGCCAGGGAGACTTGCCGCTACTGCTGTGCAGGTGCCTCCCAAGACTGCAAGCTTCGCACGGGAAGCCTGGCATCCGGGGAAGCAGCAGCGAAAGGGCCGCCTCCCTTTCCCCCCACCCGGCTTCAGTTGGGAGTTTTGTGCTCTCGAAGTTGGCGAGGACTTTTCGGGCTAGCTAGCAGAAGAGAAGCCGGGCCCTTCCTCCTCGGGAGCCATGAGCAGGTATGGGAAGTGGTGCAAGCGTGGCCTCGTGAAATTTGCCCGCACCCTCTTCAAACTCGTGACGGGCAGGCTTAGCAAAGGTAAAGGCGAGCAGTAAAAGTGATGTGGGAATGGCAGGCAGCGGCAGAGGGAGGGAGGGAGGGAAAGGAGCGAGAAAACCAGCCGACACCATTCGCCAATCGTTGGGTTTAGGGAACGGAAGGGTTCCCGGTTCCCTTTGGAGAGGGTGTTTGCTGCGCTTATAGCGTTTTGCAGGCCGAGAAAGGTGTGCTGTTTGTTGGGTCACTTCTGGGCGATCACGGGGGCCCTGGACGATGTGGGGTTTTGCAGCAAAGCCTGGTAGGAAAAGGCTTCATCGGGACACGCTTTCCTGCTTAGGGGGCTTCCGAAGCTACGAATCGCCCTTTCCAGTTTGCAGCAGTAGTGGCAGCAGCTGGAAGGTGGCATGAAAACCGGTCCGTGAACCTCTTGTTTCCTGGGGGAAAGAGTTGGAGCCTGTTGTTTTGCGCATGCGCGTGCATGTGCGCACATGCGCACCCTTCTTTGTGGCTCCCAGTTTTTTCTTTTCTGAGGGAACCGGTTCCGAGTGGCTCTTTCACTGTTTCGGGTTGTCGGCCCTTGTCCTAAGTCATTCACAACAATTGATAAAAACGATAGAATGGAGTTTAGAACGGAGTTTAGAATGGAGCTCTCCATTTAAGCTATCAAGTTGGAAGATCACTTAAAATCATTTATTAGAGTATTACAGTTACATCATAAGAATTAATATGTGAGCACTGAGGATTGAAAAGAGCATTGCATTCTGAATAAAAATAAAAGGAACATTTGCAAGGGAAAAATGTGAGAAGGGGTAAGGGTAAGAGACGTTCTCAGTGCTTTCTGGACTTGGGCTTGAATATTTGCTTTGTTCACAAAGGCTTGAAAATAGACCAAAAGGAAACTTTTATCTACAATGTATGGAATGCTTTCCTGCCAGTTATGGTTCCTAAAAAGGAGGCTTTTCTTGAAGGTTAAGGCTTGTGGCAAATGATTGGCAATACATTTGAGAAAGGAAAATTTAAAATACAAGAAAACCCATGTTGCTTAGCCAGTGCAACAGTACTGCAAAAACTATATTTCAGGTACTAAAAAGTCAATACTGTGTGGTCAAGAGAATTTTTTTTTGCCAAAGTCATTCAGAACTGTAAAACTGACTGCAGCCCAAATGGTTTGGCAGACTCATTTAGCCACTGAACTGCTGTCCTGCAGCCTCTGCCTGGCCCGTGCTTTCTTCCTTGCTAAGCTCAAAGATTATGTCACTACACCCCACTAGGCTTCTGGACAAAAGCTTTCTCAGGTGGTTCCTGGCCTTGCTGATGATGTAACACAGTCTGGAATATTATTGCAAAGGTACCTCCCTTCCTAGAATCACACGGGCCATTTAGGCCATCTATTCCAACTCCTGCACTCCGTCCAGAAATCCAAATGAAAGCATATTATATATTCCTTTGTTTGAAGTGGAATAAACAAAGAAACAAATTTTTTGCAAATCTTTCCTTTACTACAAAGCTTGAAAACTTTTCAGTTCTTAAACAATGGGGCTGAAAATATGGATTATTGTTGCATTGGTGAAATGGTCTTACCAGTTTTCACTATAACTGAAACCAATTTGTTTGCGCATTTGGACGACTGTAATACATTTTCTACAATGGAATCTAAAGTGCTTGTGCTGGCTTTGGAAGAAGAATCCCCAATATGTAATCTATTATTGCAGTTGGCAAATAAGAGGCAGGCAGCAATAAGAATTTTGCATCCCAGCCGGCAGAGTAACGGGTACGAGGATAGCAAGACGTCAAAGCTTGTTCTATGCAATTGGTGACCAAGCAGAAGTTCTTGCTGCTCAACTTCCCGATATTGCAGATATATCTGTGATCTAAGAAATAAGAAGCAAAAAATGGTCAATGGATTATCTTTCTATAGTAGCTTCTATGCTATTTTTTATATAGAAAAATATGAGTATTCCATGGGAGAAAGGCATAGTGGGAGATAAGGTGTCAAGTACCCTTGTTGCATGTGAACAATGAAGAGCAATATAAAAGGTTTTCTTCAGTTCTCAGCCCAAAGAGAATACTGAAAATATGATGCTTCAAAAGTGGAATGGCTTTGGATTGGTAGGGACTCTCAACTCAAAGCCAGGGCCTGTCATGAGGTCAACTGAGTCACTTCAAGCAGAATGAATTAAGCATCTTGAAAGTGTCATTATTGTCAAGCCATTCATCGGTTATTTATTGTGTTATTTTATTGGTATTACCCCAAGATGGAGAAACATGGGATTTTCTATCTGGTGTGAGAAAATAACTTGACTAGTTAGCATCTTCACTCCAAATGAGGACATGAAGGACAAGTGTTGCTAATTTACTTCAAGTAGCCATATGTCTTTGTTGGCTTTGGTTACCTTTGTGATTCCTGCCTCTGCTGGTTCTCAATAACTCATACATAGACAAAAGTCTTTCTAGGGTTCCCCTTTTACTTACAAGCATCCAGGTATGGCTGTCCATAATATTCTTTGACGTGTGGAGGCATTTGGCTGAACACACCCTGTAAGTGCTGTTCTAGGTTATTGAGCATGTTTGTGGCAAATCCCCCGGGCTCAATGATGCTGACTCTGACTCCGAAAGGAGAAAGTTCTCGCCTGTATTGGGATAAAAGGATTACTTTTGCATAAAGAGAGCCAGAGGGGTCGAGGGATTAAGGTCTTGGACTAGGAACTAAGCTTTTACTCTACTCTTGACACAAACACTCCTTGGGTGACTGGTCTTGCTGGGTTTGCTTACTCCCTCTCAGACAACCCAGTTCACACAGTTATTGTTATTGTCGTGGAAGAAATAGGAGGTTGAAGCAATATGTACTCTGCTTTGAGCTGCATTGTGGGTATTTCAGAGTCTTCTTGTTTTCGTGCACGTAAAAATTTGCAGCAGTTATCACATATAAAACAATGTTCCACAACTCTTTTCTAATTTTCTATCCAGTTCTGGTTTCAATCGAATATTGATGTTTAAAATTCTTTGTATCTTTGTGTTTTTTGAACCAAAATTTTCTGGGGTTTTTTTCAAGTCCACCAGGCATGATAAAATGACTGTTTTGTCCACATTTCCAACATAGATTTGAGGGACCTTTAGACATATTTTTCTGGAGTCATATGTTAACATTAAATCATATAATAGAAGCATAAAAATTTCTATTAAATGATAACCTAATGTGAATTTCAGTTCTTCCTACTGTTGCATCAACTATGTGCAAAGTTCCTAGCCCATTGGTCGTGCTGGTGAATGATCTCTGGCGGTCTCAGGACAGGGGTTGCTCCTCTGTCCTAGTCCTATTAGACCTCTCAGCGGCTTTCGATACCATCAACCATGGTATATCTTACTGCGGCATCTCAGGGGGTTGGGAGTGGGAGGCACTGTTTTGCAATGGTTCTCCTCCTACCTCCTGGGACGTTCGCAGTCGGTGCTGGCAGGAGGGCAGAGGTCGGCCTCGAGGCCTCTCATTTGTGGAGTTCCTCAGGGGTCGGTCCTCTCACCTCTCCTGTTCAACATCTATATGAAGCCACTGGGTGAGATCATTCGTGGTTTTGGGGTCGGGTATCATCAGTATGCTGATGATACCCAGCTTTTCATCTCCACCCCAAACCACCCCAGTGATGCCCTCGATGAGATGTCCCGTTGCCTGGAGGCGGTTCGGGTCTGGATGGGGAGGAAAAGGCTTCGGCTCAATCCCGACAAGACTGAGTGGTTGTATGTGCCAGCATCTCGGGAAATTCAGGTTATTCCATCTTTAACCATGGGGGGTGAGGTATTACCCCCCATAGATAGGGCTCGCAACTTGGGTGTCATCCTGGATTCACAGCTCTCCCTGGAAGATCATATAGGAGCTGTGACCAGGGGGGCCTTTGCCCAGGTTCACCTGGTGCGCCAGTTGCGACCCTATCTGGACCGGGATGCCTTGCGTACAGTCACTCATTCGCTCGTGACCTCTTGTTTAGACTACTGCAATGCTCTGTACATGGGGCTGCCCTTGAGGACCACTCGGAGGCTTCAGCTGGTGCAGAATGCGGCCGCGCGAGTTGTGTTGGGGGTCTCCCAATACTCCCATGTAACACCTCTACTCCGCGAGCTGCATTGGCTTCCAGTTGCCCTCCGGGTAAGATTCAAGGTGCTGGTGATGACCTATAAAGCCCTAAATGGCATGGGTCCGGATTACTTATGGGAGCACCTGCTGCCGGCGTCAACTTCCCTTTGTCCAGTGTGCTCCCACAGAGAGGGCCTCCTCAGGGTGCCGTCGGTCAGAGAGTGTCGGCTGGCGGCTCCCAGGGGGAGGGCGTTCTCTGTGTGCGTGCCAGACCTTTGGAATCATTTACCGGTTGAGCTCCGGATGGCTCCTGACCTTCGCTCTTTCCGCTGTGACCTGAAAACTCACCTCTTTGAACAAGCCGGCCTGGTCTGATGGGTTTGGGGTATTTTAATTGTAATTTTAATTAACTTTTTACTGCAATTGGGCTATTCTATTTAATTCTCATTTTAACTTTTGTATATTGTATTTTTATTGCATTTTATTGCCCTGTACACCGCCCTGAGTCCTTCGGGAGAAGGGTGGTATAGAAATTAAATAAATAAACAAACAAATAAATAAATAAATAAATAAATAAATTTTATCATATATTCTTTCAATCTGTTCTTCCATTTCAAATTTTGAGAAAATTATATACATTTTAACCATTACATGTTCATTTGGTATAATGGTTAAAGTAATGGGCTAAAAATGGAGAGATTCTGAGTTCTAGTCCTCCTGTAGGCATGAAAGCCAGTCTCTGTGCATATACAACTGTTTGAAAATTTTGAGAGCTTCAGGACTGCAACCTGAAGGCCAAATTTCTATCTCAAATATGTGCCCACTAATTGTAGACCAGAAGGACTAAGTGCCCTGCTGCTTCACATGTAATGCTAGACAACATTTGCTGCTAAAGAAGAAAAATAGCTCATAAATGAAGGCAAATATATGTGTACCAGGATAATGTTGCAGGATCCAATCTTGGTCAGTGACCGGGACCAGAGTTTTTGACTTCTGAGCTTTGGGATTCATGTTGGAGCCCATTCTCAGAGAACATCTCTCTAGTAGAGTGTATGCTTTGGGGTGTTCTCTGTGTGATATTTATATGGTGCTTGTTGTATGTCATTTTTATATATTGATTGGGGTATTGATGGCTCACTATTAAATTGTTGGCTGTTGTTTGCTTGTACTATCAAGCCCTCAACTCTTAAGTACTTGATAAGCTGGTGGTAAATCAAAGACTGAAAATCTGGTTCTCAGCTCACCCATAAATAAATTGATGTCCTATAATTCTGGTGCCTGCTCATTGTGTAGGCTAGTCAACCATTTGGCAGCTTCCCCTTCCAGGTTCGCTGTTATGGCATCAACCATTCTGGCCCTGTCTGGGTAAGCATTCGCATAACAATTCAGGAGAGCCCACACCTGATTCAGGAAGAAAGACAGCTTCTCAGGGTCCCCATCAAATGTGGGTTTCATAGGGGGTGGGTCCACAGGCTGTTGCCCCCAGTAAGCTTGCTGTATAGCTGGCCACTGGTGCTGGGTTATGCCTGGTAACCCCTTGGCTGGGCACCTGGGCTGGCAGCACGAGCCATCGCTATGGGACTGGGGCTTCAACGAGGAGGTGGAAGGGTTGGGGAGCACCTGTCGCCTTGTCCATTGGAAATTACCTGGTGGGCAATTGGCTCCACTTCTCCCATCTTGAGTCAGTCAAACTTCTCCCTCAGCTGCTCAACAGAGCGGCTGTGGATGGCAGTCAGGTACCTCCACTCCCCTGATTCATCCCACCCAGCTGGCTGCTTCACCTTCCTCAGGCCTGGTGAAAGAGAGCTGTGGGATGAGCTCAATGGGAATTCAACTGCAGCAACCTTAAAGGCGTTTCTCCACTGCAGGACAGCATCCGATCACCAATTTCCTCTGAGGGTCAGTACTCCTTCTTGCTGCATCAGCCACTCCGATGGGATTACCCTGGCTTTTGGCCTTGCTCCAGCTGTAGGGGCTGCACTCTCCACTTGAACTGTAGACTGCATTCCATTAGCTGACATTGCGCAAGACCAGTGGCCGACTCCCCATTCTTCTCCATCTTGACCTCTTCCCTGAGTCTTTGTCATCCTCCTAAAAGGGTTAGGTAGGAGATCAGGGCTCAGGACCCCAAGTTTTAAAATTTTAAGGAGACCTGGTTTAATGTCATGGTTCTGATAGATGAGACCAGTAAAGGCAGAACTCCAAGGCAAGAGGTTTCCTTAAAGAACATGTTTATTGGTTACAAAGTATCGGCACAGTCAAAAGTAAAACCAAGTCTGGAGTTCCCTCCCAAGCATTACAGTGTTACAAAGTTGAACTTCCCACCCCAATACACTATTTTGGCGGGCTTTCTAATGGAAGGCTCAGCCCGCCAAAAGTTAGGCAGCTATGACCTTGATTCCCATGGGACAAATTATTGTTTAGTCTAACCTTAAAACCACTCATCCCCTCTCCCAGTACTGTGGCAACCGAAAACAAAGAAAAAATGGCTTCAGCCAAGATCATTGCAGTATTGTCATAATAACTGCGAGACGGACCTTGGAGTCCTAGTGGATGATCACTTAAATATGAGCCAGGAGTGTGTGGCAGGAGCCAAAAAAGCTAATACAATTTTTGGTTGTATAAACAGAGGCATAGATTCAAAACCAAGTGAGGTATTAGTACCACTTTAAGGTAAAGGTAAAGGTTGCCCCGCACATGTGTGCTAGTCGTTTCTGACTCTAGGGGCCGGTGCTCATCTCCGTTTCAAAGCCAAAGAGCCAGCGCTTGTCCAAGGACGTCTCCGTGGTCATGTGGCTGGCATGACTAGACACCAAAGGCGCACAGAACGCTGTTACCTTCCCACCGGAGTGGTCCCTATTTTTCTACTTGCATTTTTACGTGCTTTCGAACTGCTAGGTTGGCAGAAGCTGGGACGAGTAACAGGTGCTCACTCTGTTACGCGGCACTCGGGATTCAACCCGCCAAACTGCTGACCTTCTGATCAACAAGCTCAGCGTCCTAACCCACTGAGCCACCGCGTCCCTTTATAAAGTACCACTTTATAAAACATTAATAAGACTACACATGGAATACTGCATCCAATTTTGGTCATTACATTACAAAAAAGATGATGAGAGTGGAAAAAGTGCAGAGAAAAGCAACTAACATGATTAAAGGCCTGTAGACTAAAGCATATGTAGAATGGTGGCAGGAACTGGGTATGGCTAGTCTGGAGAAAAGAAGAACTGGAGTGACATGATAATAATATTCCAGTATTTGAAGGACTGCCACAAAGAAGAGGGGGTCAACTTATTTTCCAAAGCACCAGAGGGCAGGACAAGAAACAATGGGTGGAAACTAATCAAGGAGAGAAGCAACCTGGAATTAAGGACAAACTTCCTAACAGTGAGAACAATTAACCAGTGGAATAACTTGACTTCAGAAGTTGAGGGTGCTTCATCGCTGGAGGTTTTTAAGAAGAGACTGGACAGCCACTTGTCTGAAATTGGTATAGGGTCACCTGCTTGAGCAGAGGGTTGGACTAGAAGATTTCCAAGGTCCCTTCCATCTTTATTCTGATGGAAGCTAACCACCAGATTGCAAGGCGAGGGCTTGGCAGTACAAGTGAACAACAGCCAACAAGTTAATAGAGAGCCATCAACTCCCCATCCAACATCTAAAAAGCCACATACAACAGGCACCATATAAATACCACACACAGAACAGAGAGAAATTCCCTGAGGATGGGCTCCAGCACAAGTCCAAAAGCTTGGAAGACAAAACCTCTGGTCCTGGTGACCAACCCAGATTGGATCCTGAAAGAAAAAAAGCTACTAGGTTTACATTTTACCTCAGAGTGTCTGAGAAGGCTTCCACAGCAAACTTGGAGAGGCAATACCCACCTCCGGGGTGTGCCAGTCTTCCCACCACACTAGACAAGTTGACCACTCTCCCTCTGGCTCTCCTCACCAGGGGTAGCATGTGGAGCGTGACGTCAATCAGCCCAAGTAAGTTGACTTCCAGAATCTTGGCAAAGTCCTCCTTCTTCAGCCACTCATTGGGAGCAACCGGATAATTAATGGCTGCATTGTTTACTAACCCCCAAAGTCCTGTGAGCAGGAAAAAATGGGATTCAGAAGGATCTTCATGAGTCTGTCTTGGAATAATCTTATCTGGAATCCCAGTTCCTTCAGTTCTGCTTTTTATATCACTTATAACTCCCAAAGATAAAATTCCCTAACCCACTCACAGGGTTGTTGTTGAGGAGAAAATAGGAGGAGGAAGAAGTATAGGTAGTTCTTGACCTATGTTGACAATTGAGCTGAAAACCTCTGTTGCTAAGTGAGATATTCGTTAAGTGAGTTTTGCCCCATTTTACCATCTTTCTTGTCACAATTGTTAAGTGAATCACTGCAGTTGTTAAATTAGTAACGTGAATAAGATAAAATAAAATAACCTTT
The DNA here is from genome assembly GCF_964194415.1 of Vipera berus. NCBI lineage: Eukaryota > Metazoa > Chordata > Lepidosauria > Squamata > Viperidae > Vipera > Vipera berus. The sequence continues at coordinate 134,740,981 of NC_138203.1, forward strand.
ATTATCACTTTTTCTTTGTACATACTGGCACATATTAAAATGTGCCAATATGGTGGATGCCTGGGAAAGGGCGGCCGCCGGGGCACTTGACTGCGTTGTACCCTTGCGACCTCTGACCCGGCGCAGATCCCGCTGGGCTCCATGGTTCTCTGTGGAGCTCCGGGAGATGAAGCGTCGGAGACGAGGTCTAAAGAGCGGTTGGAGGTCCAGCCGATCCGAATCTGACCGATTGCAGTTAAGAACCTTTATAAGGTCTTATCTTGCGGCGATAAGGACGGCGAAGTCTAACTACTTTGCTGCCCTTATCGCGTCCGCAGATAATTGCCCGGCCGCCCTGTTTAGGATAACTCGCTCCCTCCTTAATCAGGAGGTGAGGGAGGATCCCTTGCGGGGACGAGCCGAGGAGTTTAGTCATCATCTGGCGGACAAAATCGCTCAGATCCGGACCAGTCTGGACTCTGACTGGGCAGAGTCTGATGTGGAGGAATCGGACGGTCTTGAGCATGTTATCTGGACTGAGTTCGACCCTGTTTCCCCTGATGATGTGGACAGGATCATGGGGAGGCTGAGCACCACCACCTGTTTGTTGGATTCGTGCCCCTCCTGGCTAGCTTATGCGGCCCGGGAGGGGACACGAGGCTGGTTCCATGCAGTAATAACTGCTTCTTTGAAGGAGGGTGTCTTCCCTGCCGCCTTGAAGGAGGCAGTGGTGAGACCCCTCCTCAAGAAGCCTGCCTTGACCCGGCTGTTTTAAATAACTATCGTCCAGTCTCCAACCTTCGCTTTTTGGCGAAGGTTGTTGAGAGTGTGGTGGCGCATCAGCTTCCTCTGTTCCTGGAGGAAACTGATTATCTGGACCCATACCAATCGGGTTTCAGACCTGGATACAGCACGGAGAGGGCATTGGTCGCGCTGGTGAATGATCTCTGGAGGGCTAGGGACAGGGGTTGCTCCTCTGTCCTGGTCCTATTCGATCTCTCAGCGGCTTTTGATACCATCGACCATGGTATCCTACTGTGGCGTCTCAGGGGGTTGGGAGTGGGAGGCACCGTTTTACGGTGGTTCTCCTCCTATCTCCTGGGCCGCTCACAGTCGGTGTTGACGGGAGGGCAGAGATCCGCCCCGAGGCCTCTCATTTGTGGAGTTCCTCAGGGGTCGGTTCTCTCGCCCCTCCTGTTCAACATCTATATGAAGCCGCTGGGTGAGATCATTCATGGTTTCGGGGTGGGGTATCATCAGTACGCTGATGATACCCAACTTTTTCTTTCCACCCCGAACCAACCCAGCAATGCCCTCGCCGTGATGTCCCGGTGCCTGGAGGCGGTCCAGGTCTGGATGGGGAGAAACAGGCTTCGTCTCAATCCCACCAAGACTGAGTGGCTGTGCATATCGGCATCTCGGGTCAACCAGACTATTCCATCTCTAACGATGGGGGGTGAGGTGTTACCCCCCATTGATAGGGCTCGCAACTTGGGCGTCCTCCTGGATTCACGACTCAATTTTGAAGACCATATAGGAGCCGTGACCAGGGGGGCTTTTGCCCAGGTTCGCCTGGTGCGCCAGTTGCGACCCTATCTGGACCGAGATGCCCTACGCACAGTCACTCATGTGCTCGTGACCTCCCGTTTGGACTACTGCAACGCTCTCTACATGGGGCTGCCCTTGAGGACCACTCGGAGGCTTCAACTGGTGCAGAATGCGGCCGCGCGAGTTGTGATGGGGGTCTCCCGATACTCCCACGTAACACCTCTACTCCGCGAGCTGCATTGGCTTCCGGTTGCCCTCCGGGTGAAATTCAAGGTGCTGGTGATGACCTATAAAGCCCTACATGGCTTGGGTCCGGGATATCTGAGGGAACACCTGCTGCCGGCATCAAGTTCCCTTCGTCCAGTGCGCTCCCACAGGGAGGGTCTTCTCAGGGTGCCACCGGTAAGAGATTGCCGGCGGGTAACACCCAGGGATAGGGCCTTCTCAGTGGGGGCGCCTGCCCTTTGGAACCAGCTCCCAGTGGAGCTGAGGACTGCCCCCGACCTCCGTTCATTCCGCCGGGGCCTGAAGACCTGGCTCTTCGAGCTCTCTGGCCCAGGCTGAGGATTAATTTATTTTAATTGGGGTTTTATTTATACAGGGATAAATTTAATCTTTTTTAAACTTGGTTTTAACTTTTGTATTTTTGGTTTTTAATTACCCTGTAAACCGCCCTGAGTCCTCCGGGAAAGGGCGGTATATAAATGTAATAAAATAAATAAATAAATAAATAAATAAATTCTCATGCCCCAAAGAATGTATCTATGTATGTTTGTATGTATATATATATATATACATACGTACTTACATACAGGAAAGTGAACTTCCAATAATCTTTTCTGCCATTCTCACCACTCTCTGCATAGCCTTCCTGTGCAAACCAAACAGTAATACAATATACAACAGTAATACAATCCAAGTACAGGAGAAAGAAAATGTTCTCTTCTCATATGACACAGAAAGCAACCAAGCTATCCTACCCATTAACTGCATACCTAGAAACTTAATAGTACTAACCACCCCCACAACAATGGTCTCTTTGTTTTCCCTACATTTAGAACCAAGCTCATCGTATTACACCAGTCCACCAAACCTTCTACCTCCTCCCTGTAAGCACCTTCATTGTCATCATGAATAAGTCCAATTGACAATGGGATGACTGAACACGGCTGCCTAGTCATGCCCATTCCACCACAGACCCCTGCAACACTGGCCCATTTAACTATGCTTCCCTGCCCAGGCAAGGACCAGTCAAATCTCTGTAGCATCTTCTCTTGTGAGCAAGGAATGGTGCAGCAGAGAGAGAAAACATTCCCCAATCAGCAGCAATGTCCTGTATTGGTTTTCCCAGCTAGCCAGCCACATTCTGCACAGGAGCCCGCTGGCAGGAGGGAAATTCATCAGGCAAGCCATGGCCCTACGCACTTTCAGCTTCTCCCAGTAGCTGATTGTCTGCCAGGACAGGTGGCTATTTGCCCTGTACAGCCAATGGGCTGGGAAGAAATTGTCCCTCTGTGAATCGTCCAGGAGGAAGGGATGGGGGACTAGTGGCAAAGTCTAGTTCCCCACTAGTGGTGGGGGAAAAATTCAAGAGATTCAAGGTACTAGTAATGGTGTTTAAAGCCCTACATGGCAGGGGTCCGGAGTACCTTAGGGAACACCTGCTGCCGGCGTCAACTTCCCTCCGCCCTGTGCGTTCCCACAGAGAGGGACTCCTCAGGGTGCCACCGGTCAGAGAATGTAGATTGGTGGCCCCCAGGGGGAGATCTTTCTCTGTGGGCGCCCCGGAGCTATGGAACCAGTTACCGGTTGAGCTCCGGACGGCGCCCGATCTTCGCTCCTTTCGCCGCGATCTGAAAACATACCTGTTCGAACAAGCCGGCCTGGCCTGAGGGGGGATTGGTGGGGTTTTTTACTATCATTTTATTGGGGTTTTTATTAATGTACCAACTGTTTTTATGGGCATGTATTTAATTATCTTTTAATTTTTGTAACTCTGTGTTTTATTCTTGCCCTGTACACCGCCCTGAGTCCTTCGGGAGAAGGGCGGTATAGAAATATTAATAAATTAAATTAAATTAAAATGCCAGCAGAGGGTCAACCAATGATAAATGCCCATGATGGGTCAATTTGGTGGGGGCCCTGCAATGAAGCGGGCATGGCCAGGTAGCCACACTCAATTGTTCTAGACCTCTACTATTGTCTTTCCCCTTGACTTTGCTTGTCAGAAGGTTACAAAAGGGGATCATGTGAACGTGGGACTGCAACTGTCATAAATACGAGTCCTGTGCCAAGAGTTTGAATTTTGATCTCGTTACCAAGAATTGTAAGTGTGAAAAATGGTCATAAGTCACTTTTTCTCGAACATTTATTAGATCAATTGTTGTAAAGCTGACAACTACGGTGGCTGTATTATTTGTGTTTGCTGCTTTGAGTTACTTATAAAATAATAAAGGTAAAAGTAAAGGTTTGCCCTGTCCAGTCATATTTGACTTTACGGGGTGGTGTTCCTCTGTTTCTTAGCTGAGGGAGCCAGCATTGTCCAAGGATACTTCCATGATCATGTAGCCAGCATGACTATATGCCGAGGCACAGAGAAAGCTGTTACCTTCCCATCAAAGTAGTACCTTATTTATCTACTCATATTCACATGCTTTTGAACTGCTAGATGGGTTAGAGCTGGGGCAAGAATGGAAGCTCACCCTGTCGCATGGCACTTGGGTCTCATACCTGGCCTGTCACCTTTCTTTAACTATTGAGCCATCGCGCTTCATCACAAAGTAAGAAAGGCAGGATAAAAATCTAATCAATAAATAATTGGGACCCCATGAAATATGAAGGAAGACCTTAAGCTCCTCTTGGAATTTTCTACTCTGGCAGCATTTTCTACCTTCAAACAGCTGGTTTGTCAGAACACCTGAAACGTTTCAACGGTTGCTTTACCCTTAGGCAGGGGTAGGCAGCCTTGGCTCTTTTATGACTCATGGACTTCAACTCCTAGAATTCCTGAGCCAGCCATGTTCCCTGGCTACTTCCAGCTCCTGTCACCACCTCTATTCCTCTTGCGGGATTAGTTGGAGACAGAACTTGCTCATTATCAGTCACCTATATTATCTATTTATACTATATTATCCAGCATTCCCTTCAAGAATACTGCTGGGCTAATTCTGAATGTGAGTTTAACAAATTCTGTTGTCTATGGATTCTGTATATCTTGTCTTAAGTCCTAAGCTCTTAAGTACCACATTCTATATCCTGTAAATATTTGAGAAGCGTTATAAAGAATTTGACTCCCTCAAGCCTTTTTTTTGTCTCTGTGTGCTGAACCCACAGAAATTCAAGGACATTTCTTTCATGAGAGAGTTCTTATTTCTATGTCTCTTCTTATTGCCCAAATGATTAGGGAAAAACCCTCTATGCAGTAATGGGATTCAGCCAGTTCGCATCAGTTTGGCAGAACCAGTAGCTATTTTTTTTGTTGCCCAGGGACAGATGGACTTCCGGAAGCATCATCCACACAGAGAACCGGTTGTTCTCATATATGAATCCCACCACTGCCTCTATGTATAAAATCAACTTAAGAAACAAACTAAACAAGTACATAATTAACAAACCAAGAGTTTGGTTTAAATGTGCACTTGACTAATTAATGCATAATGAGAAAATGTACTATGTCTCCTGGAGAGGTAAAACCTGGTAGCTTGAAAGAAGCCCATTTTTTTTGCACTGCTCCCGCATAAAAATTCCACACAGGATAATAACACCAGCTGCCTGCAATTAGTGCAGGTTCGAGTCCCACCAGGCTCAAGGTTGACTCAGCCTTCCATCCTTCCGAGGTAGGTAAAATGAGGACCCAGATTGTTGGGGGCAATTAAGCTGACTTTGTAATAATGCCGCTTGGGGGGGTGTATGAAAGCCCTAATAAGCAGGCATATACATAGAATGAAGGCTACTGCTAAGCTTGTAAGCCGCCCTGAGTCTTCGGAGAAGGGCGGGATATAAATGCAATTAAAAAAATAATAATAAAATAAACAGAGTACATCACCTTTGTTCCCCACGCAGGTTTTCACCCACTCAGTTGCTGCTGCAACATTCTCAGTGTTGGTGACATCCAGCAGAGTGGTTTTTAACCGGTCCGATGTGACCTTTTCCAGCTGTTCTGCCGCTTCTGGAGTGAGACAAGAGGCCAACACCCGCAGACCCTGAGCATCCAGCTGCCTGGCCAGCTGGTTCCCAAAGCCAGAATCACAGCCTGTGATGAAGACATATTTTTCCGTCAGGTTCTCCACCGTTTGTCTTTCCAGGTACCAACGGTAAAGGAGGAAAAGAACAGCCACCAGGACAGGCAGAAGGAGCCACATAGCTGAAACCTGCCTGGAAGAATGAGAGAGAATGGAGAAACTAGCTGTCCTTATATCCAGGTACAGGTCAAATATAATACCTATCCTGTTCCAAAGTTGAACATCAGTTAAGATGATAAGATCAGAACATCTGCATGTGGCAAGGCATCATCAAAAAACCACACAGCATATTTTCTCAGAGAGGTAATTCTGTTCTCCTTGGAAAATATTATGAGGTGGTGTGCAAAAATCCACCTTAGAGTGATCTACAATGGAACAGTCAGCAAGGGATGTTGATGATGCTTTCTTGTAGAACCATAATATATGCACATCCCAAAGTGGCTTAGTCACTTTATATATATTAAAAACTAAAATGCAAGTAAGAATGATTTACATATGCTGTTGAAAATAACAGAATGACCATCAAATAGAGTTCACTTGTGTAGTCATGGTAACCAATTGATTGATTCCATTAGATTAGTTCAGTGAACTACCATATCAGTACAGCACAGGTACAGGTCAAATAAAGTAACCTATCCTGTTTCAGAGTAGAACATGATATAATATTTCATCAGCTCAGATTTATCTCAAGATCATTGGTTGCTTAGTCTTAGAACATTGTGATATCTTCATTGCCCAATTTTTAGCCACTAGCACTTTAATGAAATCAGTGAAGAAGACTATGACTACATGACTAACATTGTGTTTGATCTGAGAAGCCAACTTGATACACCTATAAATCTTTCTTCTGCGAAGGACTTCAAATGAAATCAGTCATAAAAGAGCACCAAATCTAAATTAATATTTAAATATGTGATGTTCATATGTTTACATGTTAGTATGCTAAATGCTGATGATTTATAAACCTATACAACATTATTTACAACTTAAATCATTTCTTTCATCTGAAGGTCTTTGTCAATACAGTGAGTGGGTAGTAGATTATCTCAATTGCCTATTTTTTTAAAAATGTTTTCTCAGGGTTCCTCCTTACAGCCTACTAACTACGCACACTGATGCTTTCCTAACCAATGTTAAGAAACATCTTCTCATAACATTGTCCCCTTTTCATCTCCAGCCCACCATAGAGGAAGCCTAAAGTGGCATTCAGGTCTTTGTTAAAGCACTGATTGAGACATAAGTATTGCTTAGAGACAAATTGTGATGCTTCCTAATACTGTTGAGGATGATGCTTAGGTGCTAGGATCTGTTCAACTCCCATTGGCCTGCTTAGGCTGCTGCAGGCATGTCCTCTCTCCCAATAGTTCAGTACTGTCCTCATTAACTTAGTTTGGACTACAGGAGACACCAGACACCTACCTTCCAAAATTTTTAGTTTTAAAATAGTCTCTCTCTGTCTCTGTCTCTGTCTCTGTCTCTGTCTCTCTCTCTCTCTCTCTCTCTCTCTCTCTCTCTCTCTCTCTCTCTCTCTCACTCTCTCTCTCTCTCTCTCTCTCACACACACACACACACACACACACACCACTTGTTTCTTATTTTGAGTTTGGCAAGAGAAGTGGAAGATGCTACTTTTAACATGTCTTGTAATCTTCCAGAAAACTGAAAAGATGTTTTAAAACAATTATAATGGCCTATGTAGTAGAAGGGCAATATTCCATGCGTCTGCACAAGATAGATGTGGATTTGTCATTTGCAAGGTAAACCTAAAATTACTGCATCTTGGTGAAGATACACTTATACAGATACACTTAACAGTCCACTTCCAGTTTACCATTCTGGAGAGGCAGGTCCCCTGCTTTACAATGCCTCATCATCACCTTCTTATATCAGAAAACCTGCACTGGCTTCTAACATATCAATGCCTAAAGTGCTACAAGCCACCACTCACCAAAAACACATTTCCCCCCGACACCATGTGTTTCGGAATTCACCGTGTTGTCTCTGGCATCCAGATTGGCATTGCTTTTGCTGTACTCCTGGAGAGGATACCAGCAGCAACAGCTAAATTATTCTGTGGCAACCATGGCAGAGACTGAGTTCATTCAGGACTCCATATCAAGCATCTGGCTCAGAACTTAAGAGATGAGCAATTGTAAAATCCCAAGAGTCAGTTTGGTCTAATGGTTAAAGCTTGAGAGCCAGAGACTGGGAATTCAAGTCCTGCTTTAGCCATGAAAGCGAGCTGAGTGACTTTGGGACAGTCACTCTCTTTCACCCCAACCAACCTCACAGGGTTGTTGTTGTGGAGAAAATAGGAAGAGGAAGGTCTGTTGCATCTGTTCACAGCCTTGAGGTATTTGTAAAAGGCGGGATACAAATAAGGCAGGATAAATAAATATACGGAGCATGCTTAGTTCAATCATTCCCCCATTAATTATGGCCAAATTATTTTTTTTCTCTGGGTAACTTATTAGGCATGATTGTGTGAGGATAGGAACTATGTGCATATATAGATGTAGGATAAAAATAAAATGACATAGCCAATTATGCTATGAGTAATATAGTATAACTTCTATAACTTTCCATTTGGCTTGTTCTTTTTTAATTAGTCCTGAGTGTATTTTGAGTTAACTTCATGATTCTTGTATAAGAGGATCACAATTTTTGCCTTTTTATTACTAATTCATTCACAGTTATTTGAGATGTGGGAAGGGGATGAGTGAAGAGGAGGTCAATTTTTAATTTTATGTAAACTCACTTATAGAATGTGTCAACAAAGGCATCTTCAATATACAGTAGTGGCCAAAATTATGGAAACCTTTTGGGAAAAGTGTACAGTAGAAATGCCACCTTTGGTTAAGTTTCCACCAATTTTTCTTCTAATTTCTTTATAACTGTAATCTTGTTCCCTTAATAGTACTAGTTTACATCGGTGTCTGGGCAACCAGTCAACTCTTTGCAACATTACTTTAATTTTATTACGTTTTACAAGCTCACTAAATGAAAGGGAAAAAAACCCCAACCAACTTGATAGCGATCACATAACACACTGACAGATGTCCTAGCGATCACATAACACACTGACAGATGTCCTCCTCTCAGCTTCAATACATGACATCAATAACTGAATCCTACTGATTAGCTAATTGCCAAAACAAGATGACACCTGATTGGCTCTCTAAACACTCATGCTCATTGGCTACAATCAGATGAAGGAAAGCTACCTGATATCAACCTAAGCAAGTTGTGTTTCCTTTTTCTGGTTATTTGGCTATAACTTTTCATAGAATACAGTACAGATAATTGAACAGACTATGTTGCATTACATTCTTGATTAAATTATCTTTCCATTGATATATGGAATAGAGCCTTGGTGGCGCAGTGGGCTAATGCCTCCTTAAGTAACACCAGCTGCCTGCAATTAGTGCAGGTTCGCATCCCACCAGGCTCAAGGTTGACTCAGCCTTCCATCCTTCCGAGGTAGGTAAAATGAGGACCCAGATTGTTGGGGGCAATTAAGCTGACTTTGTAATAATGCCGCTTGGGGTGTGTGTGAAAGCCCTAATAAGCAGGCATATACATAGAATGAAGGCTACTGCTAAGCTTGTAAGCCGCCCTGAGTCTACGGAGAAGGGCGGGATATAAATGAAATTAAAATAAATAAATAAATATACAGAGTGATGCAAGAATTCCAGATAATGAAGCCCCATTCAGAAAAAAAAATGATCATAATATAGCTAGTTCTCAAGATACAACAGGTCACTTAACAAAGTTCAAAGTTATGACAGAATCCCCAAAATACAACTTGGTTTCAAAGTTAGGATGGCTGCAGTTCAAACGTTTAGCAGGCTAGAATATAAATGGGGCAGAAGCTGGGTCCTTGGAAAGCTTTTTGTTGTTTCTCTGACTGCCTTTAGGACTCAGCTAGGGCTTGCCTTTAGAGTCCTACCTTGGTCCTAAAGATAGTCAGACAAACAGCAAAAACTGTTAGAGGAGTCTTAGCTGGGTCCTAAAGGCTAAACTTTTTATTTATAAGAGTTTTTATTCAATTGTATAGGGTTAGGAAGAGGATATAACCAGGGTAAGGATCAGGATTCGGGATGGGGTTAGGATCAGGATTGGGGTAGGAATGGGGTTAGGAACAACATTGGGGTTGCCCTCCAATAACATTTTCAAGCTTTAGCAAACAGACTATTATCTGGGTACATATGTTCAATTAATGCTAATTAATATAACAGTAAATAACTATAATATATATGCTAAATGATAATCATAAACGGTATCAATTAGTCAACACATATCATTCTCCTTACTAATATATATTCAAAATAACATTTCACATTCATTTCTCACTAGTTTGTTTTCCTAAGCATTGGTAAAATTTATCCCATGTTTTAAAATAAATTGAGTCCTCTTTCTCTTTAATCTCTAAGGTTAATCTGTCCATTTCTGCACACTCTAAAATTTTCTTGATTAAAATCTCCTCAGTTGGCAGGTTTTCATTTTTCCAGTATTGGGCAAATGCTATTCTCGCTGCTGTCAATACAAGCAATATTAGATACTCATTCTCCTTCTAATACTTAGCTCCTAATATTCCTAAGAGAAACAGTTCTGGTTTAAATTCAACCTGTATTTTAGTCACCTTTTCCAACCATGTATGTATCTTAAGCCAGAACTTTTTTTGCTTTAGGCAGGCATACCCACCAGATATGGTAGTAGGTACCTGGCCTTTGTTTACATTTCCAGCAATTATTTGAAGTATTTTTAAACATTTTAGCTAATCTGCCTAGTGCCACTGCCATGAAGCGCCCCTATGTCTCCTGGGAGTTGTGCTGGTGTCCTTCGTGCCGGGCATCCTTTGCGGTGAGTTTCTGGAAAGATTTGCGACGGGTGGATGCGATATGCGAGGCGGCAAGTGGCCACAGCCAGAACCAGCCATTTGCTGCCTCCTGCCTATGATGCGGCCATGAGGCCATGGAACAAGCCAGGCGGTGGTAAGAAAGCGGTATACCGGTTCCTTACCTCCACCCGGCTTGTTCCGCGGCCTCATGGCAGCCGCATTGGGTGTGACATGCAAGGCGGCAAACAGCCACATTGCGCTGAAACTGAGGGGCCGACAGGCTGTGGCTGCTGATGGACACAGTTGGCCCCCATGCGTTCGCTGTGTGCGGGGGCTGATGGTGTCAGGCAGCAGCCACCCTGGCCCCTGCTTCACCTTGCTTTGCCCTGTGGCAATGGCACCCCTGCCCTGCCCCCTGCCTCGCCTCACCTCATCCCACAGGACAAGCCTCCTGCCCACCATCCCACCTGCCAGAGACCCCCTGGATCACCCCCAACCCTGCCTGGCCCCCACAGGCACCCCTCCCCATGATCAAGCACCCAAAGGCACCAAGGAACTTACAAGTGAGGGACCGGGTTTGGACCCGGAATTACAGGCAAGGGGCCTTGTGGGTGGCAGCAAAGGTTGTTAAGATGTCAGGACCACTCTCCTACGAGGTGGTCCTGGAAGATGGGTGAGTCATTCGCCAACACATTGATCAGTTGTGTAGGTGGCTGGCAGAGCAGTCGCTGGCTCAGAACTTCCAAGAGGGACAGACATTGAGTCCACAAGCCAGTATTCCAGCAGAGCAGTGTACACGCTCTGAGAGAACTCTTGCACAAGAGAACAAGAACGGGGCCTTAGAAGCGCTTCCCCCATAGACACAGACTGTACCACAGGAGCCGGACAGTCATCCTACAACCAGTAGCAGCCCTGCCGATTTCACGGCACAATTGGACTTTGGTTTGGGCCGACCGGGACAGGCCAGCCAAAGGGACTCGAGTCGTTTTGACTCCACCGAACCGCAGAGCCCGGGTCTACCCAGCTTGGCAGGCAAGCAGGTAGACCGGGAGTTCCCGGTAACCCCCCCCTGACATTCCAAATGAGAACAAAGACCACCTAAGTATCTACAAGACTTTGTAAGCAAATGAGTTTGTGTTATCCAGGAGGAAGGGGTGTAATGTAACTGGCCTTATATGCTGTACTGGGTGTAATGTACTGGCCTTATATACCGGTACTTACTTATGTTTAAACTGTTTGCTAATGGCTGAATTCATTTGCATGTTTTGTAACGGTTGCTGGGCCGGACTAGACTGGCTGTCTCCAGTCTAGTCTAGTAGGTTTTTGGGCGGGAAACTGCTGCTTTAAATCTATTGGTCGCTGCCTAGAGGCCAAACGTATAAATAGCTGCGCAGCATTTATTAGTTTGCTTCTGTCATATTCTGACTCTCAATAAAGCCTGTTGCTGTTTGAACCCTCTGTCTCGCTCAGTGCCTGCAAGAACCAAATATATAACAATATTATTTAGGGAATTCATCCCTCTTAGAATGACATATATATTCCAAAACGTTTCTATTTCTTTAACTATATTCAAACAAATGTTTCTTTTTTAAGTATTCTCTCTGGTAAGTCCCAACATCTATATATCTTTCCTCCTATGAAGTATTTATATTTTCTTGATATGTTCTTTCTACATGTCTCTGATCCTTTCTTTTCTCTGCAAATAGCTTTAGAGTTCCAATTAAGTAGATATTTATAATCCAGATAGTTCAAGAAAGATTTTTCCCCCTGAAATTTATAATTCTCTCTTTGCCTACAGCCCAGATTATTGTCTGTTTTTTTGTCACACCTGTTCTTTCTTGTTAAAACTTGAAAGGTCACAAACACAGATTAGCTTTTCCCAGGTTTTGCCAAGTCTTATATTAAAGTCATAGCTGTCATAGTCTTCATCCACCACTACGTGTCAACAATTATTTGTTTTTCAATTTTCAAAATAAACAGTTATTTTTAGAATGAGAGTCTTAACCATTCAGACAATTTTAGATTTATCCAGATTTAAGTTTTAAATTTCAGATTTTATATTTATTTTACTTCCATATATTTTGATCCTCCATAAAAAGATTAATTCACCACTTCCATAGTATAAGGGTGGGGTGGAAATCCCCCTCCTTCCTTTCGGAGGAATTTTGCTCCTTGGGGATCTTTTCCAGGAAATTAAATGTAGAATAGAAAAGAGAAGATTGAATTCCTCACCCAGTTTCAAGCACGCTGTTGAGAGTAGTGCTGGTTAGTGCTTTGGGACTTCAGTTGTTAGTAGCTTGGGCTGGTCGATGCAATACGGCCAGCCTTTCTCCTGTCTGGTTAGAAGGCTTTCCTCAAGTCGAATGGAATGGCTAATGCCGTTCCAGAATTGCTGCAGCACCTTTCTTTCTTCATCACCTCTCTGGGGCGATTTAGACCCATTTAGGGTCCCCTGACAGGGTGAAATTAGCTGCGGGGGTGTGGAGAATCTGCAAGCCTGTGACCGGTTGCTACCATGCAAAACTGGAAGTCTAGTAATTTACTGATTTTGTCACCTTCTTTCCAGGCATGCAGTAAATTTAGCAAATTTAATTTGCCACTTCTATCTATGTGAGGGTGGGGGTGTATTCCCCTCCTCTCTCATTTTCAGAGGATTTTTTTGCTTCTTTGGGATCTTTTCCAGGGAATCAAATACAAAATAGGAGAGAGAAGATCGAATTTCTCACCCAGTTCCAAGCACGCTGTTCACCGTTGTTCTAGTTAGTGCCTTTGGACTTTGGGTGCTGGTAGCCTGGGCTGGTCACCGAGCTATGGCCAGCCTTTCCTTTGTTGGGTTCTGAAGGGCTTCCCCTGGAACAAGCAGATCGACCGCTGTCATTCCACGATCATCGGGGTGCCCCTTTTTCTTTGTCACCTCTCCGGGGTGACATTATACCTATTGTAGGGTCCCCAGGCAGGGCGAAAGCAGCCAAGAGCTCCACACCGCCATGTTGCTACAATGTAAGACTGGAGGTCCAGGTGGGGAGTTTAGTTTTAACACCTGATGGGGATGGGGAAGAGAAAAATGAGCAAATCTATCCCTCTCAGCTTTTTTTGTTTTCTGTATTGAAGAAATGTGGCTTTCTGGGTGAGGGAGAGGCTTAAAGCAACATAAAGATTTTGTGAAACTCATCCTGAAGCTGCTGCTTAATATGCAGGGACTGGTTCTCCAAAGCCTAGCAAGAGTCAAAACAACCAGCTGACTGGACAGAAAGCTCAAAAAAGGCTAGGAAACTTGTCCTTTCTTTGCCCCAGAAAGGCAAGAAGAAAGGAAGCAGAAGAACCAGCAAAAGCAGGTGGCCCCAGCATTTTCCTTCTCTATTGTTTCTAGCTGGCAAGACTGTACAAGCTTAATGGTGGGCCTGCATGATAGCTAGCAGGAGGCATTGGGGATGAACAGCAAGCTGTTTTTCCCTGGGCTGCGTTCCTCTTTCCCTTCTGAAAGCAAGAACCATTTTGAAGGGCCCACATTATTCATTATGGCCAGTCTGAAAATGGCACTTTCTTCTGGGCCACAGCCTTATGGACACTGAGGGACAGAGCAGCTTGGTCTTATTCCCAATGCCGCAGAGCTTCCAGAAGGTGATCTATGGTAAAAGGTAAGTAGCAATGGAGGTGAGGAGTATTTGGGACCCCAAGGGGCAGGAAGTGGAGCATGAGGTACCTCAGGGGTAAGGGAACCCTTTTGAGGCCCGAGGCAGGTGGGTTTGTGCCTGCGCTAGGCCTCCCAGAATGTTCTCCCACCTCTGAAGCACCCTATGCTCACTTAATGTCCCACATGTTCATTTAACAGTTGCATTGGGGAGAGCAGGGATGGCTGGTTATTACATGAGACACTTCATTTAATGCTTGTCCCGACTTCTGACCTTAATGGTTAGGCTCCATTGTGGTCATAACCTGAGGACTACCTGTATTATTGTTATAGATCAGGTATGTCCAACCCTTAGCTCGCAGGTCACATGCGGCCCTGGACAGCTAGTAATGCAGCCCCACAAGCTATAATAAAATTACAAAAAAAATAAATGAAGTTTTCTATTTATATGCATTGACTGTATTATTTATTTTATATGCTGCCAAGACAATTCCTCTTCACTCAGTGCAACCCAGGCAAGTCAAAATGTTGGACAACCATGATATACATGCAGCAAAGAGACTCAGCTCACATATTAATGAGTGTTAAGAGATATTCATTCTTTTTAAAGTAAAAAAATAGGTTTCTTAAGAGATGATTGGGATAGGAAGGACTCACTTCTACATTTAGACTACATCTTGAACAAAAGGTTGGGTAGGGGAAAGACTTTGTTTTGTTTCTAAACGCATCTCTGATTGGTGTGATGTTACAAGTAGACCTCAATTTTATGACCACAATTGAGCACAAATTTCCATTGCTAAGTGAGGCATTTAAGTGAATTGCACCCCATTTTACAAACTTTTTTTGTCAATTTTTAGAGAATCATGTGGTTGCTAAATGAATCTGGTTTGCCCCTTCAACTTTGCTTGTTGGAAACTTGGTGGAAAAGTTACAAGTGTGTTCATATGACCCCAGGATAGTAAAACTGTTATAAAGGCCTGCCAGCTGCCAGGCATCTGAATTTTGATCATATAACCATGGTGAGGATGCAATGGTCATAAATGTGAACTGGTCATAAATGACTTTTTCTGTGCCCTTGTAATTTGAATGGTCACTAAAAAAATGATTGTAAGTCAAGGACTACCTGTACAACATTTTTTGCAGCATTCATTAAGCAAACTCTTTGCTTGCTATGGCTCAGTTTTTACCAGAAAGTAAAAACTGGTTTTGCCAGTTGCTAGCAAAGCCGTATGTACCTCAGGACATTGCAAATGGCTGTAAATACAGGCCGGTTGCCCAACACACAAAACTGTGATCAGTGACTGCAGGGGGGGGGGGAGAGGCAACATTAGAAGTTCAAAACTGGGTTGTAAATCAATTTTGAGTGCTCCATCAAGCAAGCAACTGTCCATAAGTCGAGAACTACCATCTCCTGTAAAGCCTTCTTTTGTTTTATTGCTATGTTAACATTCTATTGAAGGCTTCATGCAAATCACAGGGCACTTCTTCTCTCAACTAGCCTTTGGCTTTACACCACGCTGTATGAATGCAGGCCCTGTGTAAAATTGTCCTATTTAAGGTGATTTAAACGGTACTGGCACAGTAAAAAGGCCTTGAAGCAACAGGTTAGCCTCAGAACTGTGTAATTGACGGGTTTAACTTCTGTAATTTGCACATTTCTTTTACCTGGTCTCTGTCTCTCTGATGCCTGATTAAACTGACCTGCATTCTGGGAAAAAAAATCTGGTATATGTTAGAGCAGGGGCGTCAAATTGCCGGTCCACCGGATGCATCATGCCGAAACCACACCCACCCCAGCTCCAGCAAGGGGGGGGGGAGATTCGCAATACATTGCGACACATCACATAACGTTGCAATTTTGACATCTCTGTGTTAGAGGCTGTTTTTGTTTGCCGTGCTTTCTCTCATTGAGGCCTGGTGCAATCTTGGATCTATCTGTACTAGTATTAGCTCAAAAACAAATTGGAAATAAATCCATCATCACTCATGCTTTGTTTTGCCTAATCTGTACCTAAAATATTTAGTTAACAATTAATTACTGACTGGAAAAGATTGACATAATAATAAAAATCTTAATGATGTTGCATGAGAGCTTCAAAAATACATTTATGAACTTAAAAAAGATAAAACTCTAATTATAAGTATAATCTCAACATTGATAAAGCCATGTAACAATATCCTCTGTAGCTGTTGCATGTCTCAACAAATATTAAATCTAATGCAATATTTCACCATGCTATGCCCTGTGCTATAAATGTTAAATGAATAAAAACTACGAGATATGGAAGCTAGTTTGCGTAACAGATTAGTAAGAATACTTTTAAACAAATCCTATGAAAGCTGCTATCGCTGCCTCTTTCACAGCAGCCTTTATAGCAAACTATGTTGATGCCAAAATATGAGCACAAGGGCGTTATCATGCAAATGTCACCCTTGGGATATTTATGTCCCAATATCTGCCACAAGTAAAAGCAATTACTTTACCATACACATCATCGGTTCCTCTCTTCTCTCAGTGGACACTCATGGATCATGATGTAAATAGTGCTACTTAAGCATTTGTGTTGACAGTTGGGACTCAAGTATAATGAAGAGTTTTGTACTAAAGCTTTAAATAGAAAATGTATCTGACAGATTAGAGTTAATTTGTAAAATATGCTAAATTACGCAACAATATTATGTCTTGTGTGTTGTGCAAACAAGCCATTTGCTCACTACCAGTATGTAATACAAGACAGCTTCTAACAGTGATATGTTTAGTCATTTGTATGCTGCCTACTTTTGCAAGAGTCTTAAGCAATTTACACTGATTAAAAATATAATTCCTACATGAGTTAAAACCAGTTAAAATCCCACCACTGCTGCTTTCCTTTTTTATAATAATCGTTTTATTGGTTTATCAAAATATAAAATACAAAGAGAAATTTAAAAAAGTAATAGAAAATTAGAGAAAGGGGGAGGGAAAAGAAAAAAGATAGTGTAAAAAAGGAAGAAAAAAGAAAAAGGCACCAACTTCCAACTCTCTTTAGCACAGTAGAAGATAACATTACAATCACAACTTTTTGCTTTTACAAAATAGTATTGTACAAACCATTTCTATAACAATAAACCTATCTAACTAAAACAAAATCAAGGTTTTCTTTTTCTTTTTCATTGCAAGCACAATATCTGGAAGCAATTTCAAAACAGAAGCAAGATTAAATATATTCTCTTCTTTGGATTAAAGAACCAGTTTGTCCATCTCTGCTTCTCATTACTGTCTATTGACTCATTAATCTTTATCCTAATTCATATTAAGGGAATCCTCTATCTAAATTCATTTTTTTTACCCTAGTAGAGGGAGAAAACATTTTCCCTAGTTTAGATATTTTACTAACTTTAAGCAATACTCAAATATTATATATAAAAAGGAAAACAAAAGAAAACAACAACAAAGAACCTTCTTCATTTTAAACCCAAAACTACATTAGGGCATTCACGGTATTACAAAAGGAACCAACAAACTGCTGCTTTCCTAACTGGGGTTCTCCACGTCAAATAGAGGAGCACCGTCTTTACAGCCTTCCAAAGTATTGCCAAAGTGTTCCAGGCTGTTCCTAAAATAACTATCCTCTGGGACAGTCACCCAGATCTCTCAGGAAGAGAATACCTGCAGCACTCCTTCCCAGCTGCTACATGGAGGAGATAAATTGCACCTGGAAGAGACCTGGAGGAAGATAAGGCATCACACTCCCTTATTGCACCTCCATCTCCAACTGTCTCTTTCAAGTTGCATCCTTAACCTATAAAGCTGTTAAGAAGCTTATGCCAAGTGAACTTCTTGCTTGGGAGCCATTTTTTTTTAAAAAATTACTGAATATACTATATTAGAGATTGTCATGATTTTACAGGAAGTCCTTGGCTTACTGCATTCATTTGGCAACTGTTTGAAATTATGATGAGCTGAAGGTCGCAAAAGATGATCACATGATCTTGGGACACAGTAACAGTCATAAATACGAATTGGTTGCCAAGTGTCTGAATTTTGATCACATGGATGCTGAAAAAGTTGTAACTGTGAAACATGGTCATGTGACTTTTTTCAGTGCCTTTGAAACTTTAAATGGTCACTAAATGAATTGTTTTAAGTCAAGGGCTATCTGTATTTGTATTTAAGCTTGGACTGTAAAACATTTATATTGGTGGGGATTCTTGCTATAAAAGAGTCATGTTTAATTTAATTTAATTTAATAATTTAATTTGTATACCGCCCTTCTCCCGAAGGACTCAGGGCGGTGAACAGGGCAATACACAATAAAAATAGAATACAAAAATTAAAAAGCTATTAAACCATTATGCCCATAAAATTAATACATGTTAAAATTAAAACTATTTATAAAAACCCAACCCCAACCTGTCAGACCAGGCCAGCTTGTTCGAAAAAGAAAGTTTTGAGATCGCGCCGGAAGGAGCGAAGGTTGGGGGCCATCCGGAGCTCAACCGGTAAGCGGTTCCAAAGGTCTGGCGCGCCCACAGAGAACGCTCTCCCCTTGGGGGTCACCAATCGGCATTCTTTGATCGGCGGCACCCTGAGGAGGCCCTCTCTGTGGGAGCGCACTGGACGGAGGGAAGTTGACGCCGGCCGCAGGTGTTGCTGTAGGTAATCCGGACCCATGCCATGCAGGGCTTTGTAAGTCATCACTAACACCTTGAACCTCACCCGGAGAGCAACCGGTAGCCAATGCAGCTCGCGGAGCAAAGGTGTAACATGGGAGTATTGGGAAACTCCCAAGACAACTCGCGCGGCTGCATTCTGCACCAGCTGGAGTCTCCGGGTTGACCTCAAGGGCAGCCCCATGTAGAGAGCATTACAGTAGTCTAGACGAGAGGTCACGAGCGCATGAGTGACTGTGCGCAAGGCATCCCGGTCTAGATAGAGCCGCAACGGCGAACCTGGGCAAAGGGCCCCCTAGTCACAGCTCCAATATGCTCTTCCAGAGAGCTGTGAATCTAGAAGGACCCCCAAGTTGCGGGCCCTATCTACGGGGGGTAATAGCTCACCCCCCATGGCCAAAGATGGAATAATCGGAATTTCCCGGGATGCCGGCACGAACAGCCACTCAGTCTTGTCAGGGTTGAGTCGAAGCCTGTTCCTCCCCATCCAGACCCGGACCGCCTCCAGGCAACGGGACATCACGTTGAGGGCATCACTGGGGTGGTTTGGGGTCGAAATAAAAAGCTGGGTATCATCAGCATATTGGTGATACCCAACTCCAAAACCACAAATGATCTCACCCAGCGGCTTCATATAGATGTTGAACAGGAGAGGCGAGAGAACCGATCCCTGAGGAACTCCACAAATGAGAGGTCTCAAGGTCGATCTCTGCCCCCCTGCCAACACCGACTGCGAACGTCCCAGAAGGTAAGAGGAGAACCACTGGAGAACTGTGCCTCCCACTCCTAACCCTCTGAGACGTCGCAGCAGGATACCATGGTCGATGGTATCAAAAGCCGCTGAGAGGTCTAAAAGGACTAGGACAGAGGACAGATTTGTACTAATCTGTTCTAATGTTCTAATCCATCAACATCTATTACAGTCTCTTCCAACTGGAGTCTTCTAGATGTAATAATAATAATAATAATAATAATAATAATAATAATAATAATAATAATAATAATAATAATAATAATAATAATAATAATAATAATAATAATAATGATGATGATGATGATGATGATGATGATGATGATGATGATGATAATAATTTGGAAGGGACCTTGGAGGTCATCTAGTCCAACCCCCTGCTCAGGCAGGAAACCCTATACCATTTCAGGCAAATGGCTGTCCAGTCTCTTCTTAAAAACTTCCAGTGTTGGAGCATTCACCACTTCTGGAGGCAGGTTGTTCCACTGCTTAATTGTTCTAACTGTCAGGAAGTTTCTCCTTAGTTCTAGGCTGCTTCTCTCCTTGACTAGTTTCCATCCATTGCTTCTTGTCCTGCTTTCAGGTGCTTTGGAGAATAGCTTGACTCCCTCTTCTTTGTGGCAGCCCCTGAGATATTGGGACACTGCTATCATGTCACCCCTCACTCTTCTCTTCGTTAAACTACACATACCCAATTCCAGCAACCGTTCCCTATATGTTTTAGCCTCCAGTCCCCCAATCATCTTTGTTGCTCTTCTCTGTATCCTTTCTAGAGTCTCATCTTTTTTACATCGTGGTGACCAAAACTGGATGCAGTATTCCAGGTGTGGCCTTACCAAAGCATTGTAAAGTGGTATTAGTACTTCACTTGATCTTGATTCTATCCCTCTGTTAATGCAGCCTAGCACTGTGTTGGCTTTTTTGCCAGCTGCAGCATACTGCTGGCTCATATTGAAGTGATTGTCTACTAGGACTCCGAGATCCCTCTCACTGTTACTACTATTGAGCAAGGTACCACCTATACTATACCTGTGCATTTGATTTTTCCTGCCTAAATGTAGAACCTTACTTTTTTCACCATTGAATTTCATTTTGTTAGATAGCGCCCAGTGTTCGAGTCTGTCCAGATCCTCCTGTATTTTAAGCCTATCTTCTGGAGTATTGGCTATTCCTGCCAGCTTGGTGTCGTCTGCAAATTTGATGAGTTCCCCATCTATGCCCTCATCCAAATAGTTAATGAAGATATTGAAGAGCACTGGGCCCAGAACAGAGCCCTGGGGCACCCCACTACACACTTCCTTCCATGTAGATGCAGTTCCATTGAGGACCACATGCTGAGTACGGCCTGTCAGCCAGCTACGAATCCATCTGGTGGTGATGCTATCTGACCCACATTTTTCTATCTTATCAAGTAGTAAGTTGTGATCTACTTTATCAAATGCCTTACTGAAGTCCAAGTAAATTATATCTACAGCATTCCTCTGGTCCACTAATTTTGTCACTTGGTCAAAGAATGTAATAAGATTTGTCTGGCATGATCTGTTTTTGACAAACCCATGTTAACTTTTAGTGATGACTTTGTTTGCATCAAGGTGTTCACTGATTTGTTGTTTGATTATCTTTTCCAGAATCTTCCCCGGTATTGAGGTCAAGCTGATAGGTCTGTGGTTTCCTGGATCTATTTTTTCCCTTTTTTGAAGATGGGAACTACATTAGCTCTCTTCCAGTCCTCTGGTAGTTCCCCAGTGCTCCAGGATCTTTGCAAAATATACTTCAGTGGTTCTGAGATCACGTCTGCCAGTTCCTTGAGAACTTTGGGGTGTAATCCATCTGGTCCTGGTGATTTGAACTCGTCTAGGCTGGACAGGTGTTCACTTACCATTTTTTTGCCTATCTTAACTTGCGTTTCTATTGTTTTTTATGGCACTGGTTTTGGTAGGTTGGACTGTTTTTTCCCTTTGTGTAAAGACAGATGGAAGGGACGCGGTGGCTCAGTGGGTTAGGACGCTGAACTTGTCGATCGGAAGGTCGGCAGTTTGGCGGGTCGAATCCCGAGTGCCGCGTAGCAGAGTGAGCGCCTGTTACTCGTCCCAGCTTCTGCCAACCTAGCAGTTCAAAAGCATGTAAAAAAAATGCAAGTAGAAAAATAGGGACCACTACGGTGGGAAGGTAACAGCGTTCCGTGTGCCTTTGGCATCTAGTCATGCCGGCCACATGACCACGGAGATGTCCTCGGACAAGCGCTGGCTCTTCGGCTTTGAAACGGAGATGAGCACCGCCCCCTAGAGTCGGAAACGACTAGCACGCATGTGCGGGGGAACCTTTACCTTTACCTAAAGACAGATGCAAAAAACGAGTTAAATAGTTCTCCTTTCTCCCTATTGCTTGTCACCTTCTTGCCACTTTCCCCCCACTAATGGACCAATCATTTCCTTAACTTTTTTTCTTGTTTTTTATATGTTGAAAGAAGCATTTTTTGTTATTTTTGACTTTGGTCGCAAGCCTTAGTTCATTCTGAGCCTTAGCTTTCCTCACTTGGCATGGGCTATTTGCTGATATTCTGACTTAGTTATGTGCCCCTCTTTCCAATTCTTATACTTGTCCTTTTTATCTTTCAATTTATCAGAGAGTTCTTTATGCAGCCATGCTGGTTTCTTTTGAGAGCTGTTATTTTTCTTCTTTGTTGGTATTGTACAAGACTGGGCCTTTATTATCTCACTTTTCAAAATTTCCCAAGCTTCTTGAGTTGTTTTCCCCTTTAGGATTCTCATCCATGGAATTCTTCCCATGGTCTCTCTAAGTTTATTGAAATTGGCTCTTTTAAAGTCCAAGACTCTAGTTTGGCTGTATTAGACAATACATCCTATCTGGGCACCCAATGGACAGGAATAATGGTTGTTTGATCCAGCACATTTGGATGTCGTTTGAGAAAGATTACATGATGAAATCCATTTTTTATTCCATATAGTATGGAAGTTCCATCATCCCTGTTATTTGGGATTAAAATATGTTACACAAAGTACGATTCAGCTTTATTGTTTCAAATATATTTTTATTCGAGAAAATATTTTTCCAAGCTTTCTTTAAATTCATTTTTATAAACAAAAGCACAGATCAACAATTGGAAATGTGTGGTGGTTTATTGCTTTTCTAGAAGTTGTTGCTAGGATTCTGTATAGTTTATAAGCTTTTCTAGGCCAGGTCATAAAGCTGCACAAAGGGTAAGTGCACCTTCTGTTACAATTTCTAGAAGATTCATTGAGGTCAATTAGTGATGCAAGGCAGCTTAAGTTATATGACCCAATAGTTTAGAGCTGATGAAATATCATTGAATCTTTTTCTAGGTGTTGATGATTCTGCATTATATAGGTAGTCTTTGGCTTACAACCTCAACTGAACCCAAAACTTCTATTGCTAAGCAAGACATTTGTTAAGTGAATTTCCCCTATTTTGCGACTTTTCTTGCCACAATTGTTAATTGAATCACTGCAGCTGTTAAGTGAGTAACAGGGTGGTTAAGGGAATCTGGCTTCCCCATTGATTTGCTTGTTGAAAGATTGCAAAAGGGAATCACATGATCCTGGGACATTGCCACTGTCATAAATTTGAGCCAGTTGCTTTGATCATGTGATCATGGGGATGCTATAAGTGTGAGAAAATGGTCATAAGTCACTTTTTTTCAGTGCCACTGTAACTTCAAACGGTCACTAAATGAACTGTGGTAAGTTGAGGACCACTTGTATTAGGATAGTAATCCCTTAACAGGAAGCTATGCTTTGTGGATTCATCCTGACACTGCTTGCGCTGGTTTTGGCCAAGTGTAGGTCACCATGAAGTCTGCCACCGAGCTCGGCAAGTAAGACACTGGAAGGTAGAAGAGTTTTGCATCCAAGCCACTACTGTAGCGAGCACGAGGGTAGCGGCAGGTCAGGGCATGTTCTACACAATCAGTGACCAAGCAGAGGTTCCTGTTGCTGTTTTTCATGAGGTTTTGTAAGGTCTTCGAAACTGTACAAAAAACATGCAAAGAAAAAAAGAGAGTGAATTCTACAATGACTTACAAGCAACTTGAACCTTTTGATAATCCAAGGAACCAACTGTTCTTTGAGAGCCAGCCTCTAAACCCTGACCTGGTGCCATGTCTATTCATAATTATTCAACAAGAGTTCTGGCTGAACAGATGTGGACAACACTGGGTTGTAAAAGTCCACTATAAATCATTGTCAGACATGTTGTGATGGAATGTGCACTTGGAAGAACAGTGGGAAAGAGTTTTGGCAACCCAGAGCTTTGCCGGAGACAGGCCAGATTGATATGCAGGTTCTGAGGTTTTGCTTGATAAAAAATACAGGAAACCAGAAGTTGCCTTCAAGCTTGCGTGTTTATTCAGCTGAACAAAGACAGGCTTCTCTAAAAAAGAGACAAAAAGCCCCAGATATCAGAAAAGCCTTATTTTTATACCTACTTTGATTACATAAGCAATTTACCCAGCAAAGCTGACACACATAAGATTAAGACTTCGCCCTTTAGGGCTGGCACACTGTAGTTAAGAAAGCAGAAGTAGCTAGTATGTTCCCTTTTGGGTGTTTCTCCAAGACACCAGATGTTCCCGGGTGGGTTAGAATATTGGGTGTGCACATACAGTATTCACAATTGATACTGTCCCCTAAGTCCGGGTCATCATAATTAAGAGACTGCATCCCAAGTTGTTCAGGTGTTCAGAGTAGCCATCTGTAAAATCTCTCATGATACATCTAGTAAGTTAGAACAGCGGTCCCCAACCTTCTCAACTTGCCAGTTTGGGGGGGGAGGGAGAAGAGGGGATGGTTCTGTGAGAGCAGCAGGCGCACACATAGCTCCATTTGCACTCACACAAAAGGGAGCTTCACGCACAAGTGTCCGCTGTTCTCAAACTTGTGCAAGTGGAGCTGTGGGCATGCACGCACTTGCCCTCCACTTGCACGCCCAGTTCTGCATCGGTCATGGTGACCCAGCTACTCACATAAGTGAAAGCCGCACACACGCACTTCTGAATGGGCCGCGGCCCTGAGTTAGAAGATTATAGTTTTAAATTGGCAAGCTTCTATCCATTAGGTATAAGCAAATAAAGGATGGAATTCAGTTAGATTTCACCCTGTCATCTTTGTACTTGGACCTGATACATGTCAATGCTTATAATTAGCAATGTGGAGTCAAATTTCACATTACTATCTTGTTTTCTCGTTTAAGACACATAACGAGCTCCTTAACTAGTTTTATGGAATATTTTTCAAATCTTCCATGATTCCATGAGTTGTAGGTTCTGCATTTGTGATACACCCACCCCCAATCAAATCTATATGCAATCTACAGCCCAGTTGCTCAAATTTCAACTCACAGTTATCAAAGTATAGCTGTCCATAGTATTCTTTGGTTTCAGAAGGTGTTTTGTTCCATGAAGTCTGGAAGCTGTCAAGTGTAGATTGGATAATGGATGTTTTGAAAGCACCAGGCTCAACAATGCTGACCTTCATCCCAAATGGAGAAAGTTCACGCCTGAGTAGAATAAAAAGAAAGAATAAGAAGATGCAGAAAGAAGTACAGGTCTGCAAAAATCTGTTTTGGATGGTAAATTCCAAATACAGACTTTTTGCATATGAGGAAATAGCCAAACACTCATTACACAACATAGAATGAATCTGCAGCACAATTATCTTTTCTTGCTCAAGTTCTATATTTTTTTCCAATAATGGGGCAGGGAAAAGCGCTTTCAAGCAAGTTGGTAAAATTTGGGGAAATTGCTTAATTTAAGATAAATATTCCTATGGCTTTTTTTTCTCTTTAGTTATAATATTATGTCATGTTGGTATTAGTTTTGTGCCCATATGTATGTTTACACATACATTTGTTTGACAGAGTAAGGTATCTATTTACTTATCTATTTCAGTCTACTTTCCAAGGCTATAAAGGACTTTTTGTGTCCGGCACATCTATGTGAGGATGAAATAAAAGAGCCCAAAAGTTAACTTTTCCCAGACTGGACAGCAGATGCATGACCTTTTTTAAAAATATACACAACAATTAAGAAAACATCACAGTAATAAAAGTGGGATAAAAATCAAATAAACAAAATAAATATATACTATGAAACCAACATTTCATTTGAAGCAGAAAGGTTACCCTTAAGCTTCTGTCTTTTAATTTAACTTATTAAACGGGCTATAAATAAAAGGTAAAGGTAATGGTTTCCCCTGCCCAGTCGTGCCTGAATGTAGGGGGTAGTACCTATCCCCGCTTCTTAGCTGAGGGAGCCAGCATTGTCAGCATATTTTAATATTAAATGTCTTGTCACATCAGGGAATGGTTCTTTCATATTCTGAACCTGCCCAAAACTGGGTGAGCAAATGAAAAAGAGGGCCTCCATTACAAAGCTCCGAAGTTTATAAAACATTTGCAGGAGGCTCTGGGAGTGTTTCTCTTGACAACAATTGTCAAGCAATGGAATGCTTTTATGTAACTTGCCTCAATTGTTAGATTTTGGGCAAGATACCACAAGAGCAACATCAATAAGAATGCAATGAAAAACAACATCAGGGCAATAGAGTAATACAGGTAGTCCTCAACTTATAACAGCTCGCTCAGTGACCATGCAAAGGCACAACAGCACTGAAAAAAGTGACTTGTGACCATTTGTCACACTTATCACAATTGCAGCATCCTCATGGTCACGTGATCAAAATTCAGATGCTTGACAACCAACTTATTTTTATGATGGTTGCAATGTCCCAAGGTCATGGGATCCCCTTTTGTGACCTTCTGACAAGCAAAGTCAATGGGGAAGCCAGATTCACTTAACAACCATGTCACTAATTTAACAACTGCAGTGATCCACTTAACAAATGTGGGAAGAAAAGTTGTAAAATGGGCCAAAAGTTACTTAACAATTTTCTCAGCAACATAAATTTTGGGCTCAATTGTGGTACTCA
Source organism: Vipera berus (assembly GCF_964194415.1). Classification (NCBI taxonomy): domain Eukaryota; kingdom Metazoa; phylum Chordata; class Lepidosauria; order Squamata; family Viperidae; genus Vipera; species Vipera berus. The sequence continues at coordinate 134,767,589 of NC_138203.1, forward strand.
GTTTAATCTTTTCCAGAAGTACTAGGAATGGTCTCCGTATAAGTGTATTCTCCTTTCCTCCTGAGGGGTCTTGATCCCTAGGACCTGATTTAAAGCTTGTCATAATTTATTTTGGCTTTCAACAAGCACAACTAAAACAGAAAGACCTCCAAGAATAGGGCTAATAACGCCAGAATGTAAAAATCAGGATGACCGCTATGTGGCAGCATGAAGACCTAAAACTCAAATTATCTCCTTGCATTTAATTGATCAGGTAACATAGCTTGTTTTGTTTTGGCTCAGCATGTTCCACGAACCAAGCTATTCCTGTTTACAATAAATATTCTATGACATTAGCATCTTAAATTATAGCTTATTCAACAAACCAGTTTGCAAAGCAAGTTTTAGGACAGAAGTGCAGAAGACAAGGCCCTGTGAGAGTCTTAACTGTGGTCGCAGGAAGTTTCCCAAATTAGTACTAAATTATAATTTTGATATAACAGGCAAAAATGCTAAAGGAATGTCTGAATACTCTTTATTTCCATTATTTCATTTTAATTAGCTTTAAGATAAATAAAGTAAAACATATCTAATTTTTCTACTGGTCCCACTTACTACTATTTGGACAGCACACTATTCGAATGTTGAGGCTCAGCTATGCCTAGACAACTTGTTCATTCCTATTTCCTCTGTTCCTCCATTTATTTGTAAATTGTTCTTATTTACTATTGTAAATTGCTTAGAGAGGGCTGTAAAGCACTGTAAACTGGTATTTAAGTCTAAGTACTATTTCTAGTGCTACTTGGATATTGCCCACCTACCAAAAGATTGTTCCTCCAACACCACTTTTATCTCAAGCACTTTTATCTCATGTTTAGATCTTTGGGACAATCCTTAACAGACACAACTGTATTACACAGTGTCTGCTAGAAATCACTGCAGCTCGGACTATCTCAGACATGTCAAACACAAGGCCCGGGGGCCGGATGTGGCCCGCGAAATGGTTTCATGTGGCCCGCGAAGCCATCCTGGAAACAGTGAGGGAACGGCCCCCACTGCCTTGGCCCTGGCCCAGAGACCCTCCTTTTGCCAGAGACCCTCAGATCTGTCCCACTCCTGCCCAGGCCCCCATAGGCACCCTTGATGTGAACGATGTAGAGCTGGCCACGCCCACCCAGTAGGCCATACGCACTCTAGCCATGCCCACCCAGTAGGCCACGCCCACCCTGGCCACACCCACCTGGCCCCTTGAGGGCAACCGCAATGCTGATGCGGCCCTCAATGAAATTGAGTTTGACACCCCTGGACTATCTGAATCTGTGTATCTACTTGTTTTAAATGGAGCTGGAAAGAGATCCATGCACTTAAAACTAATTAAGAGAGAAAGTTAAATCTTACCTCAAAATGTCCGAGAAGGCTTCCACACCATACTTGGATAGGCAATATCCTCCGCCAAAGCATGCTAATCTTCCCATCACACTGCTTATATTGACCAGTCTCCCTCTGGCTTTCCTCACCAGGGGCAACATCTGCAATGTCACATCAATCAGCCCAAGCAAGTTGACATCCAGCAGTTTGGCAAAATCTTCCTTCGTCAGCCATTCATTGATAGCTATGGGTTCACCTCTACCTGCATTGTTTACCAATCCCCAGAGCCCTGAACAAGGAGAAAGAATACACGGTCATGATGTCACTGTCAATCTCGATCCCCACTTATGTTCACAACTTGAGCATTACCACTACTTTAAGGGTTGCATGAAATATATTTGTTGGCACAAGCAAAATGGCCAATTTCCCAAAACAGAAAGGGATAAGGAGAAAATAACAAAAAACAATTTAGGCTTTTTTTTGGGGTGTGTGTTACTTATGCCATGGCAACATCAGAGGAATGACAAGGATTACATTTTGCATCATTTATTTGCACAAATGTCATGAAGCAGACTTTATTGTGTGTTTATCTGATTTCTGTGTTGGTCCTCCACTGGCTAAAACGCCTTTGGAAAATTATGGAGGATGAAAATATTGCATGGGTGGAGGGACTTGTGATTTTGCGCGGTAGCAACTGGTTGCAGGCTTGCGGATTCTCCCACCACCATGGCTAATTTCGCCCTGCCAGGGGACCCTAAATAGGTCTAAGTCACCCCGGAGAGGCGACGAAGAAAGATGGATACTCCAGTAATTCTGGAATGGCGTTAGCCATTCCGTTCGACTTGGGGAAAGCCTTCTAACCAGACTAGAGAAAGGCTGGCTGTATTGCATCGACCAGCCCAAGCTACTAACAACTGAAGTCCCAAAGCACTAACCAGCACTACTATGAACAGTGTGCTTGAAACTGGGTGAGGAATTCGATCTTCTCTTTTCTATTCTACATTTAATTTCCTGGAAAAGATCCCCAAGGAGCAAAATTCTTCCGAAAGGGAAGGAGGGGGATTTCCGCCCCACCCTTATACTAACAGAAGTGGCGAATTAATCTTTTTATGGAGGATCAAAATATATGAAAATGAAATAAATATAAAACCTGAAATTTAAAACTTAAATCTTAATAAATCTAAAATTGTCTGAATGGTTAAGATTCTCATTCTAAAGATAATTGTTCATTTTGGAAATTGAAAAACAAATAGTTGCTGACATGTAGTGGTGGATGAAGACTATGACAGCTAAGACTTAAATATAAGACTCGGCAAAACCTGGGAAAAGCTGATCTGTGTTTTTGACCTTCAAAGCTTTAACAAAAAAGAACAGGTGTGACAAAAAAGACAATAATCTGGGCTGTAGGCAAAGAGAACTATAAATTTCAGAAAAAAAATCTTTTTTGAACTATCTGGATTACAAATATCTATTTAATTGGGGCTCTAAAGCTATTTGCAGAGAAAAGAAAGGAAGAGAAAAACTCAAATTCTTGGCCATCATGGATCAGAGACATGTAGAAAGAACATATCAAGAAAACATAAATACTTCATAGGAGAGATATATAGTATACTGCAACTAATTCAAACAACAATAACTTTAAACCACAGAGAAATCCAAAAATAATTTTGAAAATATAAATCAATCCATTTCCAAGTTATCTCTACAACAAAAACATTCCCAAAAAACAACAATAGAAAAGGAGCAGATAAAACAGATAAATGGATATAGAATTGAGAAGAGAGACTCAAAGATGGAACTTAAGAAAACAAGGAAATGTGATTTAATCCTAGTGGGGAAAAACTGGAATTGGAAAAAACAACTTATCCCTTAAGACTACAAAATAAATCTGAGGTTGAGAAAACATTGAATAAAATGGACTGTAGAGATGTCAGGAACATTGGATAGAAAGGAAATTTAGATTTAGATTTAGATTTTATTAGATTTATATACCGCCCTTTCCCGAAGGACTCAGGGCGGTTTACAGGGCATTTTAAAATCATATCAATATAAGTACAAAGTTAAAATGATAAGAGAAGCAAAGAGAAAGAAAACTATTTTCAACAAACATGGAAAGACAGAAGCCCCGTACAAAGACACTTCACCTGATTTACTTTTTATATCTACAGCAACATTTATGAACATACAGGAAAAAATTTTGATTCAGCAAAATACATTGATTAAGATAGACTAAAATGGAAACCAAGAAAATAGATGTTGGGACTTACCAGAGAGAATATTTAAAAAAGAAACATTTGTTTGAATATAGTTAAAGAACTAGAAATATATATGGAATATATATGTCATTCTAAGAGGGATGAATTCCCTAAATAATATAGTATGCTTTTTTCCCTTTTTTGTTCTCTTTCTTGATATGAGTAATATAAAAAAGTTGAAATGACTTAGATAAAGGAAATGTTTTAGATACTTAAATGTGATTGAATATAAGAAAATTGTAATGGATAAAAAAATGTTTTGAATAAGTTAAAGGACTAGATAACTAGATGTATTAAATGGAATGTTTAAAGATTACACATATTTTTAATTATGGTTTAAAAGAATAAGAAATTTAGGAAATAAATATATATTAGCTTAGGAGGGATATATATTTTAAGTAGTATGTTATTTTTTATGTTTCTTTACTCTTGCTCTCCTTTCTTTCTTTTTCTTCTTTTTTTCTATTCCTTGAGAAATGTAAAAGTGTGAGATGGTTCATATGGAAAAATAGAGTTAAATTTTTAAATGTAATTAATTTTTGAGAAAATCTTAACCAGTTAGAATACCTAAAATTTGGTGGGAGAAACAAATTAAAATAAGGACTGTAACAGGATCTACGATAAGGCAACCAGAATGACTGGATAGAAAAGAAATATTATATTGATGTGATTATTTTTAGGAATATTGGGGGAAAATTATATATTTAATTGTTCTCTATCAAAACTGTAAGAATTGTATTAACTCAATGTTTGCAAGAGAGGATATTCTGGGGAAAGAGGAAATCAACTAAAACCATTATGAGGATTATGGGCAATAGAAATCAATTGTTAGTGATTGTTTTACAAATGTAACCCAGACAACACACTCTTCACCAATTATTAAGTGATTTTTTTAAAAAAAAATCAATATATTACAACAACAACAAAAAAGAAAATATTGCACGGGTGGGATTAATGGTTTATTCCTGTTCTCCAAAACTGCTTAGATTAAGATAGAATTTCCCAGCAACTGCTTTTAAAGGAAAATTAAATGAAGAGTCCGTCTTCCTATCTTTCATTTTAGCTCCCTACATTTGTCATTTTAATTGTGAATCCAGTACTGGCTGGATTCTCATGGAGAATTCACATGCTGCCAAAGACATAAAACACTTTATCCTAGCATATTGGTACTCCTAGCTGCTAATATTTGAAATTAGGTACAGGCAGTCCTTGATTTATGACAATTGGGACCAGGATTTCCATTGCTTAGCAAGGCAGCTGTTAAGTGAGTCATGCCTGATTTTATAATCTTTTATGCAGTTAAGTGAATCACACTGTTGCTAAGCGAATCCAGCTTCCCCCATTGCCTTTGTTTGTTGAAAGCTTGTCACAAATGGCAATCATGTGCCTCTGAGACATCAAAATCTGTCATAGATTCCAGTTGCCAGGCACCCAGATTTTGATCACGTTACTGTGGGGATGCTGCAATGTTTGTTACGTTACTTTTTCAGCAGCATTGTAACTATACAATCGCTAAATAAATGGTTGTTATGTAAAGGACTATCTGTATCCAACCCCCTTGATCTACATATGTAGGTATGGCCAGAGCATTAATATAAATAGAAGGAGTTGATTACCTTTGTTCCCCACACATTCTTTCACCCATTCGGTTGCTGCTGCGACACTCTCGGTGCTGGTGACATCCAGCAGAGTAGTTTTCAACCGGTCCGATGTGAGTTTCTCCAGCTGTTGTGCTCCCTTCTCGGTGAGACAAGCGGCCAACACCCTCAGACCCCGAGCATCCAACTGCCTGGCTAGCTGGTTCCCAAAGCCAGAATCACAGCCAGTAATGAAGATGTATTTATCAGTCAGATTCTCCACTGTCTGTCTCTCCCGGTACCATCGGCGAAGAAAGTAAAGTCCCACCAGGACAGCTAGGTAAAACCACATAGCTGAAACCTACCAGGAAGAAGCAAGTGTGGTGAATGAATAGGGAGAGATGCATCTCGCCAGCTTGGGAGGCACGAAATTTACAGTTTGAAATCTTTGGTGTGAAGTTGCTTTTGGTGGGAAGACAAAAGGCCCATTGATGAAGTGAACTTTTTTCAGTGCCACTGTAACATTGTATGATTGCTAAATGATTGCAAATCGAGGACTACCTGTATCCAAGCCCTTTGATCTACATACACAAGTATGGCCGTTAAGTTCTTAAGTCAGCATAAAATTTACATGGCAAAAGGGAAGAACAAATATGTTGTCAGAGTACATTTGCACTATGGTTTTATGGAGAGGCAGAAAGTCAGGAGTCCCTGCCCTCTGTTGTTTGGAGCAAAGACTGGATTAAACAATGTTGGGGTTTGAATTCAGCAGGAGCCATTATTAGAGGATGTGCTCCGGAACACTTACAAAGTGTTAGATTCATTAAACAAACACCAAGAAATAAAATAGCTGTACATTGTCCTAAAAATATTCGTAACACAATTGTCTTGGAAAGAGATTATGTGCTTAGTCCAACTATGAATAATTCTAAGAGATATTCATTATATTTGAATTAAAAGATAATTTTATTAAGAAATATGCAAGGATGTTAGCAGAAATGGCAAAATTGACTGCTTTGATTAAAGAAATGACACTTTTTAGCTTTGTTTCCACTCAGAAAATATGGTTGGATTTTTTGATTGAAACTTAAAATAATAAGAGTTTAACTTTGGGTTTTGATGGTTAGGTATGTTTATGATAGAAGTATTGTTCATTGTGGTTCATTCTAGATCAAAGGGACATTAATTTATAGTTTCTATCTGAACAGAAGAAAGTCAGAAGTTCCTTTATTCCTGTAGCTTTATTGTGTTACTGTTGCTTTCACTCTTTAATTTCCCTTGTTTGCTTTTTGAAATTTAACAAGTTTTGAATTAAAAAAGAGAAATATACAAGGACAGAGAAATCTCATTGCCATCTGAACTTCATCTTGAATAGAGAGAAGCACAAGAGACAGAAAAAATTGGAGCAGACTTTTGATCATTTGATTTGTTGGGAAGACAACTAATATTAGGAGTAATTTATCCCACAGTCATATTTCTACTTACTGGACAGGGTTTGAAATATCAGAGGCAGTCTTCCAAAGAAACTTCATTAGAGAGGGCTAAGCATTTACCTTAGAAGTTCAGCTACCCTGCTGGAAATGTTCACGGGCTTAATTTAATATTTCTTTCCTTTGATGTAAAGGCTCTTCTCCCCTTTCCTCTTCACAATCACCACATTATTTTTTTTTTAATTTATATGTTGCCCATCCCTGAAAAGGCTCTAGGTGACTTAATAGTTTAGATTAGCATAGAATAAAAAGGAATTCTGGGAGTTGAAGTCCAAGGTTGCCTACCCCTGGTATAAACAAAATTGATATCTAAATAACAAATATACAAAGCAATGTGCCTGCTAGATTCTACCCTTCATTCACAAGATACCTTCTTCCTGCACTAGGTTCCTAGTGCCTCTCCCAAAATCCAGGAGGGAAGGGACAAACTGGATATCTGCAGGAAAGTAATCCTAAGTGATAATTGAAAATGCCTGCTCCTAAAGTCCCTTAAGATGACTATCTTGTACAGACAATATCGGGAAGGAGCTGATTCTTTGTGATTAGGTGAAAAAAATAAATACAGGAAAAGACGGCCCTCTAAATACCTGGATATCCACAACTGACTGCTTTAATTAGAGAAAAGAACATATTCAGCATTGTTCCTACTTAGAAATCGCTTCTGGACTTTGTGCTCAAGATAGAAAAAAATGAACTCTTGACTTTGGGTTTTGCTGATTAGTAGGCTTGTTAGTATTTCTTAAGTTGGTAAGGTAAAAAGCTGAGGTTGTAATTTTGTGTTCTTTGCTGCATTGAAAAAAGTTGGGAGTCCACGCTTTCCTACTTACACCCTTCTTCCTCTATTATATTTATTTTCATTTGTATTTTATATTATGATAATTTTAGTAAAATTATTACTAGATAACTGGATATCTACCTAGGGATTTTAAAGTGACAATCGATATCCTGAATCACTCCTGGAAGTGTGATTCGGTCTGAGATGGTTCCTCCCCTTTCAGATCGGCAGTCATCAAGCATTGGATAAGTACCTTAGTTCTACAGCAGCAGTTTCCAACCTTTTCTATACTCCACGCCCCTAAAACGCTTCTGATATATTCTCGCACCCCTTACAAAAATTCGAAATAATGGCAACAAATTATGCATATACACTATAATATGCATATACACTATAATTTTGAAAACCCCAGTTTTGTAAATGTCCCAAAAGATTAATAAAATGCCTACTTGAAATTTAAACCCACACAGTGCATGCTAACATTAATAGTATTAACTTACCTTGAACAAAATCCTGTTCTTCAGATACACTAAAAATTGAAGGTTTTTTTTTCAACTACAAAGGTAAACCTTGTAGGGTAGGCAAGGCGGGTTGCATGTGAGTTCCAGAACTTTTTTTTTTTTTACAAAAAAAGCCCTGCATACATACATACACTCCCTAAGATTCACATTTTTGGGGTGGTACACATTTAATGTATTAAAGGTGATGATCGAAAGCAATTTACAATATTGCAGCAATATAGCACAAATATGTACATTGTACAATAAATTCATCCCCTACCAGATCTGTGGCTATGCATCTGAGGACCATAAGTCTCCCAAAACCTTGGTGCGCCGTTTCTAAGAGAGAAAAAACTGACAATGCGTTCTTGTCTCACCTATCCTATTCTTCTATTCAGTCTCCCCAGGTTTGCCTTCACTATCCACTTTCCTCTTACAAGTACATTTCTAGATCGAAGTATGGTATCATCTGACGGATTCTCCTTCCATCCAGAGCTAGATAGGCTGGCGTGGCGGAAAAATCCCAGTAATGCACAGATACACACGTTTCCAACTTTCCCCCTCTATTCTCGCAATAGAAATTCCGCCCGAGGTTTTTCTCCACTTAACGGCGAGATTGCATCTCCCCAAAGTGTTAAATAAACAACAGCCTGCTTTCTCGCGAGTTTTTCCAAAGGGTTAAAGCAAATTATGGATTGGCTGTACCCAACTGCCTAGGGTCCGTGTGACTAACCTGCAGTTGATTTAAGTACGACCTCCGCAGCTTTAGGTGGTCTTGGAGGCTTTTCTCAGCTCCTCTCACCACTTATATCACTCATTCCCCCCAATGATGTACACAGGCGGCCAGCTACACTGCTGGGTTTGGAGCCACAGCATTGGCCGCCAACAGCTCCTCCCTTGGCTTGAACTTCGTCTCAAGCAAATTGGAACAAACTCTACTTCAGAGCAAGGGTCTCTTCTCGGAAGAAAAAAAAACAACCATTCTCCATCCTCGTAGACTTTGGAAACGAAGTAGGATGGGCATAAGCGCAAGACTTCCCCATTCGGCGGATGTCTACAGAGCAGATGTCTCCCTTCACCTAACAAAACTGGAAAAGCCGGAGACCATCGGAAAAAGCCTCGAGTGCGCAAAAACCGCAACTGCGCAGAAGCAGAGATCCCAGATGCCCCCCCCCCCAAAACTGCCCTATTGTGTTACCTGTAAGCGGGCCACGTTGGCACACGGAAAATTCCCTCACCTACTTAACTCTTGTGTTTGTGTAAATCCATTTTTTTGGTAATTGATTACAGCATATACTATACTACGAAGTATATACACACGTTCGCCACCTTAAGTTACTTGTAACATTAAGGTAGCGAACGTGTGTATATACTTTGTAGTGTATATTCTCCGTTATTTGTAAAAGTAGCAAAGGCGGGATATAACTAAATACAATAAATAAATAAAGTACATGACCCGTATGCTTTCCTCTGTTGTGAATCGGCCAATTTTGCAAAAAATGTCCTCAAAATTCCAAAGCGAGCATAAGATGGTTTAAAAGCTCGGACGTGTGTAAAAATGCAGACATGGGAGACTACTTACAATAGCAAGGGAGCTTTTTAAAATTACTTTTAAAATAATGACAAACCACACAGTAAAACAAAACACAAAGATAAAAATACATACATGGTCAAAGAAAAAAACTTTTGTAAAAAACGACAGGAAAAAAGGCAAATTATTTTAGCAAGTAATTATTTACAATTCTATATATAGTTATTCAATGCAATTAATATTCAAGTACATATATACTTCTAATGCATTTATGTGATTCAAGGTTTTTTAAGAAACCTATTATATTTTATATAAACGAATCCCACGTTTCATTATACTTGTGCATAAGAAGTCTATATCTACAGGGAATTCATTCATAGGTAGCAAGTGGAATCAGGCAGCTTTTATTTATTTTTTGTTTTATTAAATTCGTCATATCTTTTCCTACAAGAAAATGCCTTTTCGTGCCACAGGGACCCCATTACACACGTACAGGGTTTGAAACCCCAAATGCAATAATGAATATTTTGCTGGCATTTCTGATAATAGAACGATTTGTTGATTTTAGAAAAATGATTTGCTTCATAAGGACAGATGCCTATTCAGAATGAAACTGTATTAACCCTCACCTCAAAATAAATTGCAATATGAGCAATGTTTTTAAAGCAATGCATTGAAACAGTATGACTAACAACCAAATGAAATGAGATGTACAGTAACTGTGCAAGATTCTGGCTTCTGTCTCCCAAGGTGCTACAAAGCAAATGGGAGTGTGAGCCAAGCATCTTTTGAAGACTGAATCCAAACTGAAGAGGACTGATGGATCTATGTGAAATGGCATAATGAGTTTCTATGCAATAAGAAAAAAAGATGCAAGGTGTGCTAACTTTACTCTGATATTTTCTGATTTGCACAAAACAGAAATGAAGTGTCAAACGAATGAGGGAGCCCTTCTTTTTCTTTGTTCATTTCCCAAGTTGGGATTATAATAAAAACACCAAATAATCAATTGAGGTTAAGGTTATTATATTTTTGACCCAAAATTGTAATTACTTTGGATGTGAGGCCATGCTAGGGCTGCCCTTTCATTGCCTTTTCATTGCTTTTTATAGGCATTTTAGTTTAAAGGTTTAGCCAGTTGTTATCAATAGAATATGTTAAAACAGATATTTTCTTAAAGTGAAAGCAGATGCCTCCTTATTTAGAATATAGTTAAATTTATGTCAGCTAACAGAGAGCTAAAACAATGGGCATAATATCTTTCCTTTTCATCTTTCCTCTTATATTGTTCTATTCATAAGATACATGTTTTCCTTTACATAGATTTTGCTACATGATACTTATTTATACTGATAGGAACCAACATTACTATATTCCTTTTACAATCTTCCCTTATTGCAAACATATAATGAAAATATTCCAATAAAAATGCTTGCACATGGAAAATTATGACTATTAAATGATTTACTCTACTAACATTTGGAGGAGGCTGAACATATATTGATAGTTCTCCAAACTTTCTCAAAAGTATTGGAAACATGTCTGTATGTTTTCATTGGGGACTAACAGATAGGCAACTAGGAAAAAAATCATGGAACTTTGTTTTTATATATAATAACTGCAGCAAGAATATTATACACTCAAAAGTGGAAAGGCTTAATGCTATATGGCTGGTGAAGATGATAGAACTTAGAGAGATGGCTGAACTAACTTCTCTAACTGGAAACTCCTTACAGACATTTTGCAAGAAGCAGAAAAAAATGTACTTGTTGTGTAGTGAGTTCTTTGTAGGCAGTAAGCGAGACGAGAGGTTGTAAACAGGAACATTGCTTTATTGAGGCAAACAGGAACAGAACTGAAACAGAGGCTTCTGCGCAGCTACTTATACAGTTGGCCACCAGGCAGCAGCCAATAGGTTTAAAGGAACCCATTACCGCCCAGTCCGCCCCAAATCATCCAATGATCTTCTTGGAGACAAGTCTGGCTTAGTCAGTGACCGTTACACAGACACACCAATTGAGCAACCTTAAGCAGCATTCAAACAGACATGTGAAACAGTTCAAGTAAAATCCCAATACATTACAGTACTCATGATTTGTGGTTTTGATGATTAGAAAAAAGAATTAGCAACAAAATAAATGGAGTTTTTCTTTAAAGAAAACAAAAAAGAAGATACAACACTACAAAACTTATGGGATACAGGCAAAGCATATTTTAGAGGTATAGCTATAACATAGACGATGAAAAAAGTAAAGAAAAAAGACAACAATATATATTATTAAGGGAAGAATTTGAAAAATTAGAATTAGAACTGCAAATGAATCCACAAAAGAAAATACTGAAAAGACAAATGGAAACAATAAAACATAAATCTGTTGGAATCAGAAAAATTGGCACAGCAAATTAAAAGAGCAAAAAATTTTTTTTTTTAAAAATACAAACAAACCAGGAAGCTGGTTATCTTATAAACTCAAAAAACAGAAGGAGAAAAAACTGATAAATAACTTAGTAGATGACAAAGGTTGCTTACAATTTAAAAATGAAGAAATAAAAAAGACAATTAAAGAATACTATAAGAAACTGTATGATGTAGAAGAAATTCCACGGGAGAAAATGATTCAAAATTTGGAAGAAAATAATCTACCAAAAATTTCAGAAAATTGAAGGGTTCTGGAACAAAGGGAAATTGTTTAGTCTAACTGTTGCTTTCTTGCTTTTTGTAATCAACCTTTGCACCAGAGAAATTTCATGCAAGCTTGGGAAACATGTACATGGATGGGATATACTGAAGGAGGGAATAAGGGAGTGTACAGGAATGATTGATGTCTTTCTTATGATGTAATGGTCCTGTTGTCTGATTTTCTTTGGCTAACAAAGTTTATAAAGCAATGCTACCAATTTTCTAATGCATGGGACTTCTGGATGTAACTCTGCCAACATTCCAGATTGTTGGCCATCCAGCTGCTTAATCTGATCAAATAAAGTGCTGCTCGATCAAGAAGTCTCCGCTTGGGTTATCTGATTAGATTGATATGATATCTCAAGTTCAAGTAATGAACTGGGACCTTACAAAACTTTATGTTAGAGGAAAAAATAACAATGATGGAACTAACAGAGGCTATAAGAAGACCAAAAAAATAATAATGAGAAAACGGCAGGACCAGATAGGTTACCGGCAGTGCTATATAAATCTTTACAAGATACATTAAGTGTACCGTTGAAGAACGTATGTAATGAACTTTTGTTGGAGGCTAAACTCCCAAATACATGGACAGAAGCAAATATTACCTTAATACCAAAAGAAGATTCAGACTTTATGATCCAGCAATTAAAAATAATGGACTTTGGACAAAACTTTATAAATATGATTAAAATAATATATAATAAACAAACAGCAAAAGTGATTGTGAATGGAAACTACACAGAGAACTTTGAGATAAGAAAAAGTACAAGACAAGGATGTCCATTATCTCCATTGTTATTTATCTTAACTTTGGAAATTCTAAATAAAAATATTAGACAAGATACAGAAATTAAAGGACTAGAAATAAAAGGTGAAACATACAAATTGCAAGCATTTGCAGATGATTTGCTATTTATCCAAGAAGAACCTTTGGAGACGATCCCTAAGCTACTGGAAAAGATAGAACAGTATGGAGAAATAGCAGGACTGAAAATAAACAGAGAAAAAACTAAAGTAATAGTTAAAAATCTCTCAGATAAGCAAAAAAACCCCCAAACATCAGAAAAAATAGAACTACAAATAGTAAAGAAGGTTAAATACTTGGGAATATAGTTAACAGCAAGATGTTCAATGATAAAAAAAGATAATTATACAAAATTATTGAACCAAATAACATTGGACTTGGAAAAATGGAAGAGCTTGCAACTGTCCATATTAGGAAGAATTGCTACTGTGAAAATGAATATGCTACCAAACATTTTATTTCTATTCCAAACAATACTTATAAAACTTGAGGAAAAAATTCTTTGAAGATTTAAATTCATTAATTTTGAAATTTATTTGGCAAGGAAAGAAAGCTAGAATCAAGATGAAAATGTTACAAGACGCCAAGGAAAAGGGAGGTTTTGGTTTGCCAGAGTGGCTCTTATATTATCAAGGATCTGTATTAACATGGGTAAAAGAATGGGTAACTCTTAGAAACAAAAGATTGTTATATTTGGAGAGACATGATTTACAACTAGGGTGGCACGCTTTTTTATGGTATGGGAAAAATAAAATCCATAAGTACTTTCAAAACCACTATATAAGAAATGCATTATTATTAACATGGGAAAAAATAAAATGCAAAATATATCTAAAAATTTGAGGATGGCTTTCAACAATGGAAGCATTTGTACATCCAAATTTAGTTAATTTTGAAAAAAATAGGACATACAGAGATATTCTAAATTCTGAAGGGAACTTAAAATCTAAACAAGAAATAGAAAATCAGGGTGTCAATCTATCATGGTGGGCATACTTACAAATGCAAGTTAGATATGATAAAGACAGTGGTGGGATTCAGCTGGTTCGCACCAGTTCAGTAGAACTGGTAGCTAATTTTTTGTTGTCCAGACCCAGAATGGATTTCCGGAAGCAGCATCCACACAGAGAACTGGTTGTTCACACATTTGAATCCCACCACTGGATAAAGATGCTAAACTATGGATTTTATAAGGAGCAAACCATGTTTGATAAGATATTATTGACCTCTGATGAGAAATTAATTAAGAAAATTTATAATTTTCTATTAAATTTGAAAATGGAAAGCGAACAAGTTAAAGAAACAATGATAAAATGGGCAAAAAAGATTGGATACAATATAGAATTAGAAAAATGGCAAAACTTGCGGGAAAGAAATTATAAATTGACAATGTCAACTTCTTATAAAGAAAACTTATATAAAATGTTTTATAGATGGCACTTGCCACCAGCAAGATTAGCAAAAATGTTTAAAAAACATGTCAGATAGATGTTGGAAGTGCTAACACAAGTCAAGTGCATATTACCATGTTTGGTGGACATGTGCTAAAGCGAAGAGTTATTGGAAAAAAATACATACGTGTCTGGAAAGGATGTTGGCAAAACATGCAGATTTCAAACCTGAATTTTTTAAATTAGGTATAATGCCAGAAAAGACTGATAAACAAAGCATATATTTGATTTTACATGTAACAACAGCGGCAAGAATATATTCACACAATGTTGGAAAAATGAAGAAATACCATCAGATGAAGAAATAATTAAAAAAAAATACTAGAATGTGTGGAGATGGATAGACTGACTTTGAGGTTGAAAGAAAAAGAAGAAACAGAATATTATCAAACTTGGGACTTATTTTATCAATGGCTAGAAGAAAGAATAAAGGATTAGGAATTAAATTTGTATTAGCGAATGTAAAACTCAGCACTTTTGTTGAACAAGTACTATTGAATGTATGAAAAAATTAATAAAAAACTTAAAAAAGAAAAATGCTAGATAACATAATAGTAGTAGTAGTAGTAGTAGAGCTTTTTAGTTTTGTAATTATAAAATGATAATTAATATTGTAAATGTACTTCTGTGTGTTGCAAAAGAAATTGGAAGCTTCTTTTTTCTATTTTTTTTGTTCTCTTCCTGCACTTTTTCTTTTTTTTCTTTTTCTCTCTTTGCTTCTTTTGCTCTATATTAGTTTGTGTTAGTTTGTGTTATGTTTCCTGTCCTTAGAATTTGGGTGGGGTGTGTACATTTTAGGTGTCCAACCTTTCTGAAAGGATTATTGAACTGGCATTTCTAAACGCTGGCCTCTGCCTAGGGACTGGGGACGATTTCTGGAGGCTGGTTTCTGTCTTTTTAAGAGCTTCTCCATTATTCCTTTAAGGAAATATATTCTGCCTTTTTAATATTTCCTAGAATATTTCTTTCTCTGGATTCTTCCCACACATGTTT
Organism: Vipera berus; assembly: GCF_964194415.1. NCBI lineage: Eukaryota > Metazoa > Chordata > Lepidosauria > Squamata > Viperidae > Vipera > Vipera berus. The sequence continues at coordinate 134,782,996 of NC_138203.1, forward strand.
CAGTTAAATGTCTCATTTCGGGACAGAGTTCCAATCTGGCAAAATTATACTTCAGTTTTAACAAATTGGTAGGAAATGTCAGGAAATAAGACTTGGGGCTTGCAGAACTCCTTGCTAAACATTATGAAATAGCCTTGAGCAGGAATTTTCAAACTTTTCCAGGTCACACAACCTATTATTTATATATCTTTTATTTATCTTTCACATGTTGTCAATCATTGTACACACACACACACATCAGTTGTGTAATGATTGTCACCTGCAGTAAGCACTCAGCGCGCGACCACATGACCAATCACAAGCCGAGCAGTATCCTAAGCCTAGTAGCCGGATGAAGTACGCATGCATCGGACTCAACACACAAGCAGCCCACATGCAGCATTTTAATGATTTTTGCCGCCTACCTGCTACGCTTCACAGGGCGATTCAAGTTTATGTGGACCAAACATCAAATTTTGAAAAGTTACTTTTAAAACTTGGAAAATCTGTCAAAAAAAGGTGCCAGAACTCTGTTCTGGTGAGTTCTATGACAAAAAAAAGCACTGTATATACATAAACCCCAGAATTTATTATTAAGAAAAAAGCTCTAGTGATGAAAAGCTGGCAATAAAATGAAGTTTGTGTTCCTTGTAATTTATTTATGGAAATATATGCATTCAACTTATTTGAATTTCACAAAAAGGATTCCTCAGTTACAGCACTGGGATTTGTGTTGCCTTTTCTGTTTCCCCCTGTTGGGTACGTTGTCTGCATTTACTCTCTCTCTAGCTTGTAGCCAATAATAGATAATGATAATGATTTTTGTAATAGAAAAAATGTTTTATTACATAAATATTTATTAGGCATGTATGCATGCTTGTATAATAAATAATGGAGATGTAACAAAAGGTGTGACAATTTAATCTTGTAAGCTGAAACATTTTGTGGGGAAATCACGATTTGTGATATCACTCATAATGAATCCTTTACTTAGAAATGCTGATGGCCTGCTGTACATAAACATGATGTTTGGCATAATAAAAAAGGCAAAAGTATCGACTTAATACAATGACATTAAATTGGCTTATTTCATTGTGAAAGTCTGGGTGAAGCCATTAAATATTAACTTCTTCCTATCTGCTTGCCTGTGAAAGTGGAATATTTAATGTTTCCTCAGGAGAAAATCTCCCTCGAAAGCAATTTGAGGCACATGTGTAGGACAACCTGGTAGTGAAATCCTAAAATTCTTCATTAATTTTTACACAATTCAAAGTTATTTCTAACTTTGTGAGTGGGCACATATCTGTGGCTCAATATGGATCATATGCTTTGGCTGCTTTCAAGAAATTGATGTGTTTTCATGTTTGATGGAGCTCATGTCTGAAACTAAACCTGAAACATTATATTTGTATTAAAAAAAATAAACAAAGTTTCAAAATTGATATTTTTGACATCTACAGCAATATAGACTAAAGAATTGGGACATCCAATAATAGAACATCAAAGGTTAGAGGTCTTACAAATGTCAAATTGATTTTATTAGATTGAGGATTAAAAGGGATTAAAATATTTTATTTCAAGTCTACTGGACACCACAGAATATATACTGAAAGAATACATGTCAGTTTTTCTTTGCTGGTGATGTAACAAAAATGAAGAGTCATTGATATTTTTTGGAATAATATTTTTACATACAAAAGTAGATTTATAGGAAAATCTTTTACTATTAAAGATTAATATTTAATATTATATTACATTATGTTCCAAAAGTTTGTAATCAGACTATTTTTATGATTGTACCAGACCTGTGATGTTGCTTAGAGAATTATTCTGAGAAACTGGAAAAAGATATTCTTGATATTAAGGAATGAATTCAAGAGGTATGTAATTTTTCTGTTTTTGAAAAGGCAATAGCAACATTTTAATGAAAAAATGACAAAATATGTTTCATCTTCAATAAAAACAGATAAAATAAAATAAACTTCAGGGATATACAGAGTTTGAATATTATCTTTACACAAGGTTGGCTTTAAAAAGTTTCTTCTAATGGATTCTACATCCTTAAGCAGTGCATTTCATTCCTTAGGGCAGGGGTGTCAAACTGCCAGCCCACAGGCCAGTTGCATCATGCGGAAGCCGCACCCACCCCAGGTCTGGCAATGCATCACGTGATGTGGCAAGTTTGACACCTGTGCCTTAGGGTGTGAGCACATATACTGTATGTATGGAATATATGTAATATATTATGCAATATATGCAAAGTGTAGATACTTTTCCATTCCAGAAAGTGATAACTTACTCTGTTGGATTTTTTTTGATAAAATTTGCTATTTGGCATTGCTCCTGCCTTTTCTTCAGCACTTCTTTAGAATGAATAATGGAGAACTTCAGGTCCAAATCCTAATAGAAATATTATATAAATAATTCTGCAATGAACCCTACAACTATTATACAAGAATATAGGTTTATGGAACACATTTTAGAAATATCAGAGGAAAATATTATTTTTTTTGGTTTGTAAACCATAGCAGCTTCAGGGCTTCTAATAAATGTACATTACATTTCATCATTTTACATTTCAATTTCCAATTGGAAATTGGAAAACAATTTATTCCCGTACATTATAAATGCAGTTTGAAATACAGTAGAATAAGAAACCTGGGGCGCGGAGCTTATTACCACAAAATTCAAATATACTGTAATTATCAGTTTTGGTTTTTAGCTACAATGACTAGTCTGGAATCAATTTTGGAGATAGCTTCCTTTTCCCTTGCTGTCTTCTTTGCTTCTGTTTGAGTGGGTTTCCTTTACATTGAGGTAATATGTCCCTTAAGATATGACTTAAACAACATTCACAAATGACAGATTCTGATTAGACTTTTCCAACAAATGCTGCTCAAGTTCTTCCATAAGTCAGAAGAAACCCTGTCATCTCTCTTCTGTCTTCTTCGGAGAACTCTAGGACAAGTCAGGGAAATGTCATTGCACCCCCTCCTCTCTTTCTGCCTCCCTTTGATGATCAGTTGCCCAGGCAATACTTCTGTGTAGTTGAGTCATTGTTTGAATTACTAAATTCCGTAAACATTGATCTTTGTTCTTTTCAACACTTGTATTAAGTATTATAACTTAAATGCAATGTAACAATGTTATCGGATGACTAAGGGATGATTGGGAAGGTGAACAGAAGTCAAAAAAATAGGTGAGAGTGAGGTTAAAAATTGCAAAATGGGGACTTCAGGAATGGCACACCTGGAAAGCTGACATTCAGAACTCATGGAATGACTCAGGGAGAGATCAGAATCAGGATACCAGGGGATTTTATAAAAAAAATTATATGGCCAAGGAATTTGGTAGAAGTTACAAAAAATGTGTCATATAAACAGCTGCTGGATGACTCACAAAAGAGATCTTAGCTGGCCAACTAAGATTTTTGACTTCTCAAGAAGAGGAAGGAAGGAAGGAAGGAAGGAAGGAAGGAAGGAAGGAAGGAAGGAAGGAAGGAAGGAGGGAAGGAAGGAAGGAAGGAAGGAAGGAAGGCTTCCTTACCAAATGAGCGATGCTTTGTAAGTATGAGCAGGAATTATTATTACAAACAAACAAACAAACAAATAATCTTAATAAAATTAAAATACAAAATGTTGGGGTTGGTTTCATAGTTTCACATGTCTCTCTCATCATCTGCTAATGCAGAATTGATTATTCTAGTCCAATTGCATTTGCAGGATTTCAACAGCACAAGTTCGGTCCTTTCATGTGTGTGTGCAATGTCGTGATCTAGCATCGTGGCAGTGCAATGCTGCTTTTGACATTTGTTCCTCTCTTCTTCCTTGCCTGCAGAGATCTCAGTTTTAGCTTGTAATCATGGTTAAATACAATCACTTAAACAGAACTGTGTTTCAACTTCGCACATGACCATTCTGGGGATAATTTTATCTCAGCTTAAAACAGTTGTAACTACAATATTACTTTTTCCGCATTGTGTGCATCTATTTATTTTTCAGTTCTATTTTGATTGACTGCAGATGGTTTGGCTCTGGAGGTCTTTGGAAGAAATCCTACTTCTGTTGAAGATCTGTGGGCACTTATTTTTTTTCTTTTTGTCTGTCCTGAACAGTGGGTGGGAATAGTAGAGATTCTTTTACAGACATAAAGCAACTGAAAACCTTGTTTTCATTAATGCTGACCCACTAGATGAGGAAATAGCTAAGACAATAAACACCACGCCAGATTTAACAGATTAGTCATTCTTTTTTTTGTTGTTATTTCGTTTGGCATTGGCATTTCTGCTTTGTAGTCTTTAGTCATGTGGTTCTAATTTGTTGTCCAACTGGATTTTATTTTTTTTGCCACTGGTACCAAGAGAGGCAGATCATGAAAGGAAAACACAAGCGTGTTTCTGGCTCTGGAAAAGGGCTTCCTAGGTGGTCAGGAGCTGGGGTCTGAAGGTAATGTCATCCAGAATGTAAAAGTGATTTAAAACTACTGTTCTGGATGTTGTTTCCACTGAAAGAAGTCAGGCAGTGATCCTTTGTTTGAATGGCAAAAGATTTGTCTGGCCAAAGTCGACAGATTACTGTGTAGAAGAGGTGAAATTTAAGGTGCATATTGAAGATGAGAGTGGGGAGTGGGAGAAAATCTGACTTTTCAAACCACCCAGATGTCCTGGGGGGCTGTTGAGCCATCTATGGGTCCTATACTTTATAAGGGCTTGCGTGGTCTGCCTTGATGTTGACTCAGCAATGGATATTCAATGATTCAACTTTACAGGTAATCCTTGACCTACGACCACAGTTGAGCTGAAAGCTTCTGTCGCTAAGCAAGACAGTTGTTACGTGAGTTTTACCCCATTTTACAACTTTTCTTGCCACAGTTGTTAAGTGAATCACTGCAGTTGGTAAGTTGGTAACATGGTTGTTAAGTGAATCCAGCTTCTCCCATTGAGTTTGCTTGTCAGAAAGTCGCAAAAGGGGATAACGTGATCCCGAGACACTGCAGCCATCATAAATACATTCCAGTTGCCAAATTCTGATCACATGACCGTGGGGATGCTCCAATGGTTGTAAATGTGGAAAACAGTCAACAGTCATAATCTACCGGATCCCTTGCATAGATTGCCCCTGTGATCATGTAGGACAAACAGGGAGGAAGCAAATCACCAGATTGCAAGAACACAAATGAGTGGTCAGACCCGAACTCATTGGTAGCCTCACATTGCAATGAATAAGGACACACTTTTAATTTCTCAGGAACTAATTTCTTTCAGCAGAGAGAAATTCCCTGAAGATGAGGTTCAACTTGAGTCTAAAAGTTCAGAAGAGTAAATCTCTGGTCCCGGTGACCAACCCAAATTTGATCTCTCATCATTGGGTCACATATATTTACCTTCATTCAAGAGTCATACGTCACTTTTTTCAATGCCAGTCACTAAACAAACAGTTGTAAATTGAGGATCACCGGTATTTCATGATTAGTCATCATGCCTCATTTGCACTTAACCATAATGCCATCTTGCCTTGACTGTTGTTCTCCTTCTTTTCACAAGGTCACATATTTCTCACCAATTTCTTCTCAAGGACTTCAGGGACTTGGAGGTGATTGTCTCTGGCACTTCTTGCACCTGGTGGGGTGAATCTAGCAAGTTATCTGCCCTGCTACCCAGTGCCCCAATTTGGAAAGACTGTAAGGATATGCAGAAACGGGTTTATGTTAAATAGCATGCTGGGAATGGCTGGGTGATTAAATGTTAAGAAATTTCACTCTGAACAGCTGCCAAGGTCAACAAACGAGATTACAGCAAAGGAACTGAGGTAAGGATTGAGCAATGAACTTCTTTGATCCCCACGGGCTTCTGTTAGTATTGTTGAACATTATCCATAAAGTAATCAGATTGATCTGTAGGAGCACTTATTTTTAAATTCGCTCCCTTTCCTCATAACCAGTTTCCCTTCTTTAGGGACTTTTCTGACTTGAAAATGGAGGCAGGTTCTCTTTGGAGAGATCTGGAGCAAACAGCTCACATTTGGCACAGAGGAAATCTGACTCCGTTGCTTTTGATATTTTTTTGGGGCGGGGGGAGAGGGGACTATCTCATATGGCAATTTTAAATAGTCCACCCTTTTCTTAACTTCTTATATAGCTAGTCCTTGACTCATGACCACAATTGGGCTCAGAATTTCGATTGCTAAGCAAGGCAACTTTTAAGTGAATCACACAGTCATTAAGTGAATCCAGCTTCCTGCCTAAATGTAAAACTTTGCTTTTCTACCAATTAAAATTAATTTTGTTGGATAGGGTCCATTGTTCAAGTCTGTCAAGATTGTTTTGAATCCTGAGCTTGTCTTCTGGGGCAGAGGTCCCCAAACGTTTTGGCACCAGGGACTGGTTTCATGGAAGACCATTTTTCCATGGACCGGAGTAGGGGTGGGGCGAGGGGGGGAGGAGGTTTCAGGATGATGCATTATATTTATTCTAAATTTTCTAAATAAACAAACAAATAATGCACTTTATTTCTATTATTATTACATTGTATTAGATTAGACCAGTGACTTTCTACTTTTAAGAAAGTGGAAAGGAAAAGAGACAATCCCAAACTCAGCCTTCCAGCAAAACAAAACAAAGGCTCCGATCGACAGAGACAAATAAAGCAGAACTCCAAGGCTTGCAAATTCCTCAAAGAATATGTTTATTGATACAAAGTATTGGCACTTCGAAAGTGAAACCAAGTCTGAAGAGATGCCTAACAATTCCCCAATACAAAGTTAAGAAATCTCACCCCCAAGCCTATGCAAGCAACTACATTTCCCCCATTCACCTTGTTGGCAGGCTTTTCATGAAACACCCAGCCCGCAGTCTTGGGAGCACCCGATGACCTTGGTTCCCATGAGAGAAAGTCCGAGAGAGAAAGTCTGTTTTGTCTAGCACAACACCTTGCAACCCTCCTAGAAATGAGAAGGAAAAAATGGCTGCAGCCATGCTCATACTAAAGTTGACAATCATCTCCTCTTCAGAAAGAAAGAGTCTCCTGCAGGGGAAACAGAAATCAGGTTGGCCATCCCCTTGTGAGGGTACTTATCATAAAAAATTTTTTTATTAACCTATCCGCCTTCACATTCGTACATTTCACACATGTAGCCTCTGAAAGGAGGTAACTTTTCCACTGGACAAGGTATTGTAGTTTTCCCTTGTGCAACCTAGAATCCAGAATACATTTGATCTCATAAGGTATCTTTCCCTCTACCACTACTGGACCAGGCGACTCTTTAGGAATTGGTCTTAAGGTAGATTCTGACACAGGTCTTAAAAGACTGCAATGAAACACAGGATGAACTTTCCCCAACAATTGTGGAAGCTTTAACTGCACTATTACAGGGTTTATGATCTTGACAATGGGAAAAGGACCAAGGAATTTCAGACCCATGTTTTTGCTGGGCAATTTTAATCATAGATATTTCTTTGAAAGATAAACTAATTGTCCAACATAAAAAGGGTTTTGAGGGGAACATTGTTTGTCTACTTGCTCCTTGTAAACCTTTGCAGCTTTAGCAAATGCTTTCTTCATGTTTCCCCAACCCCCCTGGAAAGATGCCACCCATTGGTCCAAGGTCTGAGAAGTAGGAGGCTCCTGTGAGAACTCAGGCATGGGCACAAAATCTCTACCCATCACTGTTTTGAATAGGGTGAGACCAGTACTACCAGTATTATTGTAAGCTATCTCTGCAAAAGGTAAATCAGCCCAATTTGACTGCTGGTAATTTACGTAACATCTGAGATACTGTTCCACCATTGTATTAGCTTTTTCAGTGGCTCCATTAGTATCTGGATGAAAAGCAGATGAAAGCCCCTGGGAGGACCCAATCAGTTTAACAAACTCCCTCCAGAATTTTGCAGTAAACTGTACCCCCCCCCCGTCAGAGATAATCCACTTTGGGGCACCATGGAGTTGGTATATATGCTTCAAAAACAGTTTTATTAGTTTCTGGGCAGAAGGAAGTCCTGAGCAAGTGATGAAATGTGCCTGTTTGGAAAATAGATCAATCACAGTGTTGTGATTCAATGTCAGCCTGTGCTCTCAGCAGCTGAATCTGAGGAATCGGAGGAGGAGGAGGAGGAGGAGGAGGAGGAGGAGGAGGAGGAGGAGGAAGAGGAGGAGGAGGGGTTTGGAGAACCTTCGGTGTCAGAGGGAGGCTCTAATGCACTGCAGGACTCTTAGCCTGGCCCCTCCAGTTGTGTTCCTCATGAGGCTTAGCTGTGTGAGGAAGAGGTGTTGGACTTAGAGGAGTCACAGCTGAATCTGTTCAGAGACGCTAGAAGCAGAAATCAATCCAGCAGAGCAGAGCAGAGAAAATCTATGAGGCAACTCAGTGAAAGGAGGAGAAGGCATTGAGAAGCCACACCTTGGGACAGATAATAAAAGGGGAAGGTGTGGGCGGTGCTGGTTACTGAAGGCAACCATTCGGAGACATTCAAAGAGAATCCTGGTCTGTTCTTGCTAATCTGTTTGACTCTTGTTGGATGCTTTGAATTATGTATTTTTGGTTGAAGAAAATATTCTACTGTTTTTTTGTTTGAAAGACTTTATTATTTGGAACTGTGTGTTGGGGGAGAGAGCACGGGGGGAGGCTCAGCTAATCTCAATGTACACATGTTGTACTTTGATAATAAAGGTTTATTTATTTATTTATTTATTTATGTATGTATGTATGTATGTATAATAATAAACTATTATTTCATCACTTCTCGCCTGGATTACTGCAATGCTCTTTACATGGGGCTGCCCTTGAAGAGCACCCAGAGGCTTCAACTGGTGCAAAATGCGGCCACGCGGGTGCTTACGGGAGTATCTTGGTACTCCCATGTTACACCACTCCTGCGCGAGCTGCATTGGCTTCCAGTTACCCTCCGAGTGCAATTCAAGGTGCTGGTAATAACCTTTAAAGCCCTACATGGCTTAGGCCCGGGGTACTTGTGAGACCACCTGCTGCCATTGTCAACCTCCCATCACCCGGTTCATTCCCACAGAGTCGGCCTCCTCAGGGTGCCGTCGGCCAGGCAATGCCGGCTGGTGACCCCCAGGGGGAGAGCCTTCTCTGTGGGCACGCCAACCCTCTGGAATGAGTTGTTTCCGGAGCTGCGGATGGCCCCTGACCTACGGTCCTTCCACTGTGACCTGAAGATGTGGTTGTTTCAACAAGCGGGCTTGGACTGACTACGGTTTTTAATTAGGCTTTTTACTGGGTTAAATTGTCTCATAATTTTGCATTTATTGTTTAATTCTCTTTTAAATTTTTTACTCTATGTTTTTTAATTTTTTATTGTTGTGAGCCGCCCTGAGTCCTCAGGGAGAAGGGCGGCATATAAATTTAATCAAATCAAATCAAATCAAATAAATTTGGATTGGATTTTTTTCCAGCCTATTGATTGTTAAAAGGAAAAAGGGGTTGTCCCTGAACCACAAACAGGGCCGGTCGTAGACTGGAACAGAACACACAGCCCATATTATAGTGTTCCCCTTCCTCTCAGATAATTCCACTATAAAATCCATGGCTATCTCCTCCCAAGGCTAAGAGGGGTCAGCCACTTGTTGCAATAAACCTGGCAGTTTCACATGTGCTCCTTTGTCTACATACATGTTTCCATTGAGCCTGAGGACTTCTGGTTTTTATCTTGCCAGCTTCATGCCACCTTACACCATCTCCCACCTCCTACTTTTGGTGGTTCCAGTTGCATTTCCTTCTACCATCTGCCCTTCCATACAGGCCAGTCAAAGAACAGACACATCCAAGGTAGGATGAAGGCAGACGGGACACCCTAAGTATAGCCCAAAGTGGTGTTCCTCGCCCTTTCATTGCTTAAATGACAGACCTTAAAGACTCGCAAAGTGTTGAAAACTAAACTTGAGTGTGGCAGTAAATGAATCAAAAGTATGATAGCTAGGAGGAGGGGGACACTGAGGTGCCTCCCACCCCGTTTCCTTGCTAAATGACTAATCCAGGGCTAGACATAGTAAAAAATCTGGGGATGTGACTTGATTGCTGTAGGGTGTTTTCACAGAATATACCATCAAATCTGACACCATCAAAGTTGACACCAGCCAGAGCACTGAAAAACTCAAAAAAGTAGAGAAAGATCGGAAGATGTGGAGAGAACTGGCCCATAGAATTGCCAAGATTCGGACATGGCTGAATGGATAACATCCTCCTCCTCACATTCACAGAATATTCGTCTAAGATTTTTTTTTAATCCTAATATCATTCCAGAAAACAAAGTGTTATGTATAGGCTCTTCTTGACTGATTTTTTCCCTTGTCAACATGGGTTGACCATTTCCCAATGATATCTCTGTGCTTTGCAAACTTGCTATGTGCATCTCCCCCCCCATCCATTCACACTGCTTACTTCTTCCTGGTAAGTTTCAGCTATGTGGCTCTACTTGGCTGCCTTGGTAGGGCTTTACTTCCTTAGTTGTTGGTACTGATACTAAGATAAGATAAGATAAGATAAGATAATCTTTATTGTCATTTTTTACTGTAGGCACAAAGTGAAACACACACACATGACACACACCTAAAACATACTACATACAACATATGTATAGACCCACACCCACACCCCTACACATACATAACAATAAGATATTAAATACTGTCCAACTTGAATATATAATGGAAGGAGGAAGCCTGAGAGTTCACAATGTTAATGCTGTATGGAATGAAACTATGGCTAAATCTGTTCTGCTGCAGATACCACGAAGCCTCCCAGAAGGTAACAAGGAAAACAGGTTGTGAAGAGGATGAGTAGTGTCCCAGATAATCTTACGGACCCTGTTCAAACAACGCTTCTGGATGGGAGGGAGGGAACTGCCAATGATCTTTTTGACCATCCTCACCACTCTGCACCGCCTTCCTGTCTGAAGCAGTGATGCTTCCAAACCAGACTTTGATGCTGTATGACAGGATGCTCTCGATCGTCCCCCTGTAGAAAATGGTCAGAACAGGGGAAGGAAGATGTGCTTTTCTCATGCGACGCAGAAAGTGCAGGCGCTGCTGTGCCCGCTTCACCAGTTTCTCAATGTTGAGTGACCAAGCCAGCCTACTCGTTAGCTGCACATCCAGGAATTTGATGCTGTAACAATATCCATAGGTGAATCATTAATGCACAGAGAAGTGTGGTTGTGCCTGCCTTTTCTGAAATCGACAATGATCTCTTTGGTTTTTCTGGTATTTAAAACTAGGCTGATTTCCTTACACCAGTTCACCAACCCCTCAACCTCCTTGCAGTAAGCTTCCACATTGTCATCATGAATAAGGCCCACTACTATTATATCATCTGTGAACTTCACAATATGGTTGGTGGCAAACCTAGTACAACAGTCATGGGTCAACAGGGTAAACAGCAGCGGACTTAGGACGCAGCTAATATTACATATTCATCACTGGTTGTGATTCTAGCTTTGGGAACAGGCTGGCCAGGCAACTTGATACTTGAGGTCTGCGGGTGTTGGCCACTTGTCTCATTCCGGAAGGGGCAGAGCATCTGGAAAAAGTCACATTGACTGTTTAGAAATCACCCTGCTGTATATCATCAGCACCAAGTGTTGCAGCAGCAACTGACTGGGTGAAAACATGTGTGGGGAACAAAAGTCCTATGCCTGATTAACTCTTAATATGTGTCCTCAGTGCACCACATAATGCCCACTCTTTTTTTTTACTACTGTGTTTCCCCAGAAATAAGACCCAACCAGAAAATAAGCCCTAGAATGATTTAGGATGCTTGTAATATAAGCCCTACCCCCAAAATAAGCCCCAGTTAAGATTGTCAGCCAGACGGATCTTGGCTGATCACCATCTTCTAAAACCGGCTCATTGATTTAGGCAAGAAACCACAATATTGCCATTCTACCACATTTCCCCAAATATAAGCCCTAACCGGAAAATAAGCCCTAATGTATCTTTTGGAGCAAAAGTTAATATAAGATCTGATCTTATTTGGGGGGAAACATGGTTGAATGTCAATATTATGATTTTCTTGCCTAAACCAATATGCCAGTTTTAGAATATGGTGATCAATCAAGGTTCCGGCTACTTTTTTCAAAGTCTCTCACATGGTATAGAATCACGGGTGGCCTTTTGGTCCAAGAAAACAGTGCAAGCATTGCCTTTGGGAAAACTATATTTTTGGCTAGGTGGTGCAATATTGTGTATTAGTCCACAGTTGGGTTCAAACCCTGTCTACTGTAGGGCTAAATTAGTCTCAGAAAGCATCCATTACAAGGTTTAGAATTCAAATATCTAGTCTATAATCACATATAAGGGAGTAATAAGGAGATAATTTGCAGGAGCTCCTTTTTTGTATATAGGAAGAATGATGGAATTAAAACATTTTTTGAAGATCTGTAAGTTGTTATTTCTGACAGGAAAAAGGGGGACTAGCAGAGATGTGCATTAAGCAGAGTTAGAATTTAAATATTCTGGTAAAATTATGTCTTTGCCAGGGGCTTTATTATTTTTCAGATATTTTTGAAGTTTTGTGTGGCATAACATAACAACCACTACTTGAAGGTGCATTAAACAGGCCATGGGAATATCTTTTTTATAGCCTGCTGGAGCTTAGTCCAGTTCTTTAATGGATAACTTCTGTTTCTTGTCCTTGAGAAGTTTTTTCTAACTTTTTTTAGAGTACAAAAATTTTCTTGAGAAGGGTCATGCATATTTGGGTGTTAGCCTTACTTTCCTTCAACACTTTGTCTATCAAACCAGAGTTTAGATTGCTATTTTAATGGAGAAGTGAGCCGACTACATTTTACATATTTTTGAGTTAAACCAATGATTTGCTGTAATATACTAATTATTTCATAAACATTGCTAGGCACACTTATAGATGGCTTCAAATGAACAACTGCTGAGGCTCCAAAAAATTGAGCCACAGCCACAGACATCTTATTAGACTGTGCTGTGTTTTCCTTCAACTCATATAAATCTTTCGCTTATAAGACCTGGATGAATTAAACTGTTGGAGGCAAGGGAATCAAGGCCTGGTAAAGAATGGCCCAGAAACCTATCATGGGAAAATGGTCACTTACTACATGGAAAGACATAAAAATGTTTATGAGAGGCAAAAACATTAGTAATTAACATATAAACCTAAAGGTGTTTGCAATAATAGCAAATATATGTAGCTTGAGTGTAGGATGAGGGTGAAAGTTTGTTACTTGAGCTTGTGGGTTGGTTTCTAAATGGTTCATTCAGTGGAGTTTAAGGGATGTTCAGCGTTCTTCTGTTTATAAGGGTTTCAGGTGTGGGTGTGTCAAGTGAGGGTCTGTGATGGGTCAGGTGTGAGTCATCAGAGAATCTTGTGACTCACACCTGATCCATCATAAGACCTTCACTTGACACGCATACACCTGAAGCTCTTATAAACAGAAGAACACTGACATCCCCTAAATTCAAAATTACAGCAGCACTAAAAAAGGGACTTATGACCATTTTTCAGTTACAACCGTTGCAGCATCCCCATTGTCACATTATCAAAATTTAGATGCTTGGCAACTGTTTCATATTTATGATGATTGCAAGGTCCTGGCATTATGTGATCCCCTTTTGGAACCTTCTGACAAGCAAAGTCAATGGGGAAGCCAGATTGACTTAACTAGGTTACTAACTTAACAACTGCAGTGATTCACTTAACAGTTGTGACAAGGTTGTAAAATGGGGCAAAATTCACTTAACAAATGTCTCACTTAACAACAGAAATTTTGGGCTCAATTGTAGTCGTAAATCAAGGATTACCTGTACATGACCTGATAATTGGCAGTTCTCATCTTTTATAGCTCCCATTCCAGAATTAGTCTGATCTTGACGAATGATTTCCTTGGGAACTCTAGTCAGTGCCAGCAGACATGGTTAGGTAGCTTCCTTGTTCTTCACCCTCCTCTGTATGTGCCCATTTTTCCTCAGCTTTGGATTTCATTTATCTCTCTCTCCCAAAATTATTTTCTTTTAGTATGCTCATTCTGGATGCCCACCCAAAGCAAGCAAGTTTTCATTTATTTATTCCAACTCAAGTGGGGTAAAAGGGACAGGAGTGAGGGATCTGAGGTGAGAACTGCTTATTTTCACTATAACCAAAAAAAAACCCTGACCCTTATTATCAAAAATAAGTTGATTGACATTTGACATCATTACTGGTCAGCAGGTATTATATGATTATATAAAGGTTGTTTGTACCCTTCTTAAGTGGGCAGGACCTTGTGGTCTGTCCTCAGTGCTGTTCAAATAAATTTGGCTTGACCAGATTGTAAACTGGGATGTAGGGAATTTTCCCTTTCAGTGGTGCCCTTGCTTAAGCTCTCAAATATGACAATTTGCTGTTTGAGTCTTGACTGGGTCAGAATGCATGGCATGGAGCTGATGGCTGAATTCAGCAAGCTCTTTAACAAAGAGCTCTGTTGCAATAGCAGTGGTGTGATCCAACTAGCAGCAGCTTCTGACAATAGATTAATAATGAAGCCTAAATAAAACCAGTCAGAAGGCATGTCTTCAGGACACAGGCTCAGATAGAGATGGATACTAAAAGGTAATGGGTTGGGAATAAACTGTCCTGTTCAAAGCCTGATAAACATAACTCACACATGCACAAGAAGTCCAGTCCAAGTCTTTACTTAGTTTGAGTAATTACAGCAAGGTGTCTATAATATGCAGACATGCACACACAATCTCAAACAGTCCAAAATAGCTTATAAATTTAACAAGCCAACTCCAGATAGGCAAAATTTCAAGCAGTAGGCAGAAAGGTCATCTGAGCACCATCCAGACTTTTGTAGAGCCATTATAGGTCATCTGCTGGTCCAGGTTCAAAAGCAGTATTTCCATAGGCAGGAGTTCAGGACACAACGAACAAAGATTCCAGTAAATCGAGTAGTTGTTGCCCATGAAAGATTGCTTGTAGCTGTGGCCCTAAAATAGAGCCCCACCAGTTGCAATTAATGGTGGGAATACCCTTGCCTTGCAAGGAGCTGTGCAGATCTCCTCTGTTGAGCCCTTCATGCCTTAGAACATGGGGTGTTAGGTGAGAAGGATCAGGACCATGCATTAAGTTGCATTTTAGGACATTTATTGCTCAAACCTATACACAAGAATCTAGTCAACTAAAGTTCAGTACTAAATTGGCAACAAATAAGGTTCAATGGAAGAGAACCTGGACTATTTGTGGGAATGTAGTGACTTTAGGTTTATGACATGTTTAACTCCATCCCTCAGCTCTCCTTGCTCTTCTCTGACATATTTGATTCTATCCAGCAGATCACATTTTTTAAAAAAAGCCAAAACATCTTGCTATAATCTATGTGTGTCATCATTTGTAAACACTCACGTCTTGTTTAGCAATCAAGTTATGTTCCAACAACCAGTCTGTGAAGCGAAATGATTGCTGACACAAATATTACACTGATTGGTTATGCATTGTTGGGTGGATGAAATTTGGTCACAAATGTGTCAATTGGTTAGAAAATCCATTTTTTATTACCGTAGTTTTGCAAACGGACATTGATTAAGGTAGTTGCTAAATGAAAAGTGGATGTAGTCTGATTCTTGTACAAACTATGAGTGTTCTGGATCAAGCACGTTGTAATCGTGATTTTAATTCCTTGTTAAGACACTTGCTGGTCTGTTTAAGCAAATTTAGTCACATTTAATGGCCCTTTCCAGACAGTGAACTCATAAAGCACCTGGTTCATCTGAAATACCTTTATTTTGCATGTAGAAGAAGGTTACAGCAGAGAAGGTGTGGTCAGGTGAAGACTGGATGGTACTTTAAAGTCGAAAGACAGTAACAGGATTACTGTCCGCATGGCTTGTGTTCAGATGTTACAATGGAGGATGGAACACAAAGGAACAAGGAGAAGGAGGAAGTCCAACCCAGAAGGGGTGGATCCCAGTGCAGCATCATGAGCAGGATAGGAAATACATCACAAAGGGGGAAGGTACTGGCAGACCCAATTAGCATATTATAATTTCCCAAGAACAGCCACGTGGTGGCAGCAGACTCCCCATCTGGTATTTCATAATACCACCATATAAAGCCCATAACGGTAGTTATGCAAATGCAAATACACGTTTGTGGTTTGTTGTTGTCATAAAACACCTAAGAAATATAAGTAATAAATCTGAGAAATAGACATAAAACTCAGATATAAAAATTAAACATGCATACATATAAACGTAAACTTGAGAGATATACAAAAAATAAACGTGATATATGAGGCATAAAACCTGAGAGATATAAGTAGTAAACATGCGTCCATATAGGACAGGGGTTGGCAACCGGAAAAAGGAAAAGAGCCACTCAGAACCGGTTCCATCACACAAACAAAAAAGTGGGAGCCGCAAAAAGTGTGCGCGCGTGCGTCCACTCACGCGCATGCGCAAAAAACATTTTGCACATGTGCAAAATGGGAGGCACCTGCGCGGCGACGGGTCTCCCCTTTGGAGAGGTGCGCGCCGTCCTGTTCGGAGACCTGCCGCCTTCGTCAAACATGGACTAATGCAGCAGCTGTGCAAATGGGACGGCGGCAGTTTGGAGAGTGCGCGCGCACCTCTCCCAAGCCGCCGCCGTCCTGTTCGGAGACCTGCCGCGTTCGTCAAACGTGGACGAATGCGGCAGCTGTGCAAACGGGACGGCGGCGGTTTGGAGAGTGCGCGCGCACCTCTCCCAAGCCGCCGCCATCCTGTTCGGAGACCTGCCGCGTTCGTCAAACGTGGACGAACGCGGCAGCTGTGCAAACGGGATGGTGGCGGTTTGGACAGTGCGCGCGCACCTCTCCCAAGCCGCCGCCGTCCTGTTTAGAGACCTGCCGCATTCAGGTCTCCGAACAGGATGGCGGCGGCTTGGGAGAGGTGCGCGCACACCTCTCCCAAGCCACCACCGTCCTGTTTGCACAGCTGCCGCGTTCGTCCATGTTTGACGAACGCGGCATGTCTCAGAACAGGACGGCGGCGGCTTGGGAGAGGTGCGCGCGCACTCTCCAAACTGCCGCCGTCCCGTTTGCACAGCTGCCGCGTTCATCCATGTTTGACGAACACGGCAGGTCTCCGAACGGGACGGCGGCGGTTTGGAGAGGTGCGCGCGCACCTCCGCCCTTCGGAAAGGTCCGTGCGCACCTCTCGGAACGGGTGGTGCCACTCTCCATTTGGAGAGGTGTGTGCGCACCACTGCCCGTTCGAAGAGGTGCGTGCGCACCAGGCGACTGGGAGCCGCAGGAGACGGCTCAAAGAGCCGCATGCGGCTCCGGAGCTGCGGGTTGCCAACCTGTGATATAGGACATAAAACCTGAGATATATAAAATAAACATGCATCTATAGTGCAATAATAAGAACTGCCATTTCAGGATGAGGTTTGTTGTGTTCAAGACCTGAAAGATATAAAAGAACATGCATATATATTGCAACAATAACAATTGCCTTTTCAGGCTTCAATAGTCTGGATCAGGTTGAAGGCACTTTTCTTCTTCAAGGCAGGATTCAACAGGGAAAGCAACGAGTTCAGTGTTCAAGGGTTAGAGGCAAGACAAGTTCTTTGATAGTCTTATGGAGATTTTAGTGCCTTTCGATTCTTGAGCTTGTTGGTCCTTAAACAGAACAAGGTCTCTAACTTGGAGATTGGGTGAAGATGAAACGTTGGTGACTGGAGCATGACTTTGATGCTCCCCTCCATGCTGCTCCCCGCCATAACTTGAAGCAGGGTTGGATAAAGGTGGTTGCTGTGGATTGCCTGGAAGTGGATCAGGATGCGTAGCTGTATCGTGTTTGTCGCTATCGCATTCTGTGCACTTGTCAAAGGCTTTTCAATTTTTAGCAAAATGGCTATATGAAGCACAGCACCTGTAGCGTATTCGTCCCCACCACCTGAATTGCTTCATTTAGGAGGAGGTGGTACAGGATGTGAGTTGCCACCACCTGAATCACTCCAAAGAGGAGAGGATGGTACAGGAGGTGAAATGCTACCACCTGAATCACTCCATAGAGGAGGAGATGATACAGGAAGTGAGATGTCCATCTCAGCTCAGATGTCCACACAGCTCCACGTGACTCTGTGTTGAGCTGCTGTGTTACCATACCTTGGTGATGGTGATGGAGCAGGCACACTGGGTTCATCAAAGTCGAAGCTGAGGTCATTGTTCATCCAGGCATGATGACTTATAAACCTGCAAAAATATGAGAATAGGGGAAAGGAAAAGAGTAGGTCGAGTTCCTTTCTGGCAGTAAGGTTGAGATCACCAACAACAGCTTTTAAGATTGTTTTCCAGGATCTGAAGTCTTCTGGATGGTCATTAAACTTTGAGAGGCTATTGACGGTGAGCTCTCAACAAGTCGCGTGTTTGGCATACTCAGGAAGGTCTGGTCTCTCACTCTTTGATGTCGAAGAAACTTGTGGAACCTCTTGTGTGTGAGAGTTCTCTGGTGAATAAGGATCAGGTACACCAGGATAGAATGATGTTGCAGGAGCATTTAGCTGTGGTATAATCTCTAAAGTTTGTGTTGGTTGTCGATTCAACTGTTGATCATTGCTGGAAGTTACGTTGTTGTTGACAAGAGGTGGTGCAATTTGAGGTGTTGGCGCACCTGCTTCTGGGCGTTGAAGAGGTGCAGGCCTCTGCAGGCTTGGGATTTCTGTGCTGTCTGTAGGAAGCACGGTTGACACATCTGTGTTGCTTTGAAGAAGAGGTGTAGGCCCTGTCAGGCACGGAGCTTCTGTGCTGTTTGGAGGGAGCACAGCTGACACATCTGTGTTGCTTTGTTGAAGAGGTGTAGGCTCTGGCAGGTGCGGGACTTCTGTGCTGTTTGTGGGAAGCACGGCTGACGCGCCTGTGTTTTGGCGTTGAGGAGGTGTAGGTCCTGGCAGTTCTGCGGTCTCTGAGTGGTGAGCGGGAAGTGCAGAAGATGCACTTGTGCTGTGGTGTTGAATGAGTGCAGGCTCTTGCAGTTCTGGGGTCTCTGTGATGTTTGTAGGAGGTATGGGAGATGTCTCTGCATTGTTGCAAACATTATGCTTTAACATGTATTGACTTGTGCGTTCCATCGGATCCTTCACTTCTATTGGGATGGAGCACTCCACATTGGTGTTTTTCTTTGCTGTTGGTTTGTAGACCTTCAGCTTTGCTAAAGTAGCCGCTCGTCCTTTTTCTATTTGCAGAATTTTCATTTGGGCCTCTTCCTCTGCTTGGTGGAATTTTCTCTGGGCTTCCTCCTTTGCTTGGAGGATTTCTATTTCAGCTTCCTTTCTGGTTAAGGAAAGAAGCATGTCCTTTTCTTCTGCAAGCGCACGGGCCTCTAGTAGCTTGTGATATATCGTTGAAGACCTGGAACGAGAGTATCTAGCAGGGTGTACTGTGTGTCTACTTGATGTGGACCTATGGGATCTGATCTCCTGCAGGTCAACAATACGGATTTTTGCCTTGTTCTTTGCATCTTGCACTAGGAGATCTCTTTGCTGGTTCAGATCCTCAATTTTGATTAATTCTGCTGAGGAATCATCTACATTAGAGTCTTCCAAAAAAACTATGTATTTTTCAGACTGCCGCTGGTAACATACATAAGCTGCAGGTAGGCAATGTATGGAGTCTCTTAATACAGCAGGATTACCATCAAGACTGAGCAAAATTCTCATGGCGTGTGCGGTTCTGTCCCATAGCTCTGACAGATTAGTGGAAAGTTCATCTTTAGTTGCCTCATAAATTTCTATGAGTTTCTGAGTTGGTTTTACTGTACGCTTGGGTCTTCCAACTACTTGGTGCAATTCAGGGTTGTCTGGCTGAACCAGCTCTTCGAAATCAATGAGACATTCTGCCATGGCTAGGACAGATACAGAAATTTCCTAGATATTCTTTTGATTAAATTCGGTGAACTTTGCTCTTTGACCACCAGGGGACGCCTTCTGTGCGGTCAGAGATTTTGGGAAGTTCGCCTTTTGGACACTTGGGGCACCTTTTGCATGGTTAGGGACTTCAGGAAAGTTCAGCCTTTGACCACTAGGGGGCACTCTACACATGCCTGAGGACAAGCCTTTTACTTGCTGAGCAGCCACTGGGGTGCTGCTTGTGTAGGTGAGTACTTCAACAAAGTTCACCTCTTGACCACTAGAGGTCGCTGTTTGGATGCAAGTCTGTTAATGCCTCTAGCTTGAATTTGGACGCAAAGTGGGGCAAATGTTCCTTCTTATGACCACTAGTCGTGAGCCGGTCTGGAACTCTTGAGAGACTTCCTGTCTGTATTTAGAGGACCAACCGTAGGCTATAAACTGTGTCTGACAAAGGTTAATTTGCTCTTTGTTCCTAGTTTATAGCTAGAGTACGATAAATCACTTGTTTATCCATATAAAATGCTTGCATAGCTTGCTATAAGTGTGAATCAAAGTCTCTCTCTGTATACAAGCTTTCACATGCGTTTCAAATTTGCAGACAGTTTAAGCGTTTCAGTTTGGCCACCAGGAGTCGCTGCCTGTTACTAGGCAACTAATTGCTTAATGGCTCTTTTATTGTTGTTTCTCAGCAATCTTTATTGCAAAAGAGAGAGAAAAAGTTGCTAACTGGCAAACTTTTTTGTTTGAGCAAAACTCTAAAAACAATGGCTAATAGCACAGGATAAAATCTCTGTAGAAATGCTTGCATGGCTAGTCATAGATTTCATTTGTAACTGGCAAAATTTTTGTTTGAGCAAATTCCAATTCTAAAAAATAACGGCTATCAATCAATGCCTCTCTCTCTGTATAATAACACCCAAGCTTACAAGCTGTTGCATAGCTCGCATTCCTAAGATGGGTGAGCAACCAAGAGCTGGTTACCAGGACAACAGATTGCTTTATTGTCTATCTTTATTGCCACTTAATAGCTTAGCCATAGAGGAAGAGTTCGTTTTCAAAGGTAAATCTCTGAACCTTCTAGAGAAATTTGAGAGAAAGACAATTTTGGGAAGGCAGGCAGGAAATTTCTTTAAACTTTCTTTTGGTTTCACAAACTTGAAGGTTGCAAACAAACAGTCTCTTTGCAATTAAAACATGGAACATTGAAGGTACATTACAGCCATTCTAAATTACAGGCAAGAGCTGGCAGAGAGGCAATGAGATGTTTACTAGCCTTTTCAAACAAGAGTTCACAGAATGTTATCTCCGAAGCCTTTGTTACCTCTGCCTTGCTCAAAAACAACATGCACATGAAGGATGCAAAGAGAAGGAATTCAGATTGCATTTCCTGACTGTTTAAACTTGATTGTAGAAACGTTACAGACTTTAAATTGCAGATTTTAGAAATTAAAACATATTTTCTAACTGAACTTTAAACTTGAATTATTTGCTATCCTTGACTTCTTACTTGCAGGCAACACACACAATGCAGCCAGTAAAATTGATTGCTGTTATTTAACTTAAGCTTTTGCAGATAACATGCATACACAATGGATTGCAGGCAGTAAAATTAACTTATGTCTTTCGACTGTTCTAGATCAAGCACGTTGTAATCGTGATTTTAATTCCTTGTTAAGACACTTGCTGGTCTGTTTAAGCGAATTTAGTCACATTTAACAGCTCTTTCCAGACAGTGAACTCATAAAGCACTTGGTTCAACTGAAATACCTTTATTTTGCATGTAGAAGAAGGTTACAGCAGAGAAGGTGTGGTCAGGTGAAGACTGGACGGTACTTTAAGGTCAAAAGACAGTAACAGGATTACTGTCCGCATGGCTTGTGTTCAGATGTTACAATGGAGGATGGAACACACGGGAACAAGGAGAAGGAGGAAGTCCAACCCAGAAGGGGTGGATCCCAGTGCAGCATCATGAGCAGGATAGGAAATACATCACAAAGGGGGAAGGTACTGGCAGACCCAATTAGCATATTATAATTTCCCAAGAACAGCCACGTGGTGACAGCACAATGAGGCTGTGATCAATACAGACTTTTGGCTGGTCTGGGCCGGCCATATCTTAGAATATAATCTGTCAGTAGGGTTGGCAAGTAAGAGAGGGGGATGAAGAAGAATTTAGTATCTCGGCCTGCAGCGTAACGGCTATAAGGGTAGGCAGAGATTAAGGCATGTTCCATGCAGTCTGTAACTATGTGGAGATTTTTCTTCTTCCATCTTTTGCCAACAAATGTTTGGTTAACTGTGGATAGAAGGAAAAAATAAGAACAAGTCAGCCACCTGGGTTGGGCAAGCCATCTGTTTGTCAGCATGAAAAACAGTAATCAGCAATCTGAGTTGAGATCCATCCCTCAGCTGTAAAATAGTACTGTGTCTTTAATGCCACAATGACACGATCCTATATTTTCTCCTATAGCACAGCTATGGCTACTACCCAAAGAGATTAAATTATATATTATTCTGCATACTGTTTTTGTGCTTTTAATATTTTATTGTACACTGCCCAGAGTCCCCCTGGGAAGGAGATGGTGTTTCTTAAATATGATGAATGAATGAATCAATGAATAAGTAAATAGATAGAAAACGTGACCGAAAATTGCTGTTCTGGGTGTCATCTTGCAATTTTTAATATTCCTTTCTAAATTACGTTGTGCAAGTCATTGGCAATATCTTCATGTGCCACTGCATGATCTTGCCCTTGACATTGGCATCCATCATATAAATAACACTTTTAAAGTGTTTAACATCTCCTGAGACCAGCAAATCTTATGAGATCTCAGCCATTGTGATCTCATATCAGAATTCCAAAATTTTGAGTGATTTCAACATTCTTGCCTGAAACTTTCCAGTGTTTATTTTTTTAAGGTGATAGAATTATTAATTTGATGTTTTGAGGTGGAGCCTCTGCAGATTTGACAATGGAGCAGCTAATAGTAAATTTCTGATGTCTTGGGAGGCATAAAGCAAGAAAGCAAAAACAACAGTTCATGGAACTGAACTCTTTAATATGTAATATGGGACCTAAAGAAAGCTGAGGGCTAGCTGCTGGATCTGGTCTTTTTTTTAAAAAAAAAAAGACACAGAAGGCTGGTTTTGCTCTCTGTAGGAAATCCTCAGGTGCTATGGTGAATCATCCGTTAGGATGTTATTACTGGAAGCATTTTATACTGTAAAAATAGTACAAGTCTCCTGTAATCTATATCTACGGAAATTGGGTCCTGAGTAAATCTTGGAATAACTGACCTTTTCCACTATTCCTAAGTAGGGTACAACTGGTTAGTAAGATCTAAAGGTTTATATTGTATTTAACATCACAATTTTCAGAGAAGAAAGAAAAATAGGAAAAGTACATTCCATTTTGCTTCCTCATCTAGAAGTCCCAAAGGTGCTTTTTCAAGAGGCAACTGGACTTTCTTGTTTTTCTTTGAAGATGTTTCACTTATTATCCAAGAAGCTACTTCAGCTCTTCAGCTCTTCTTCAATGAGAAAAGAGAAATGTCTTCAAAGTAAAATAAAGAAAGTCCAATTGCCTCTTGAAAAAGCACCTTCAGGACAACCATGACCTGGATAACTGAGAATCTCCATAGACAATCCTCATCTGGAAGTTTTAATCTAACATGCACATTAGATCCATGCATGCTATTTCCTACACACACTTCCCTTTTTGTGTGTCTCTGATCAGATATAACATTAGCATGATAATTTTGGGCATATTTTTAAAATCTGAATAGTCATGCACAGGCATATAAACCTAATTTAGATGAACATTTGTTACTTTGCTGTTGTTGAATTTCTTTATTGTATGCTATGGTCTTCCAACTGCAGAGAAACAAGTATTCTATCTACTTGTTATTTTTTAACATGTCTTAGTATCATTTGTAGCCTAATTCATTTTTTGCAGATTTTCATATTGCTTAAAGCTGCGTCCTAGTTAGGATAATGCAAACCAGAGTTTGTTAGAACAATAAAGTCTAAAATTTAGTGTGGTTGCAACAGCTGGAGAAGGGCAATGATTGATAAAATCCATCTAACCACAATAAGAATTTTCATATTAAAAGAAGTATTTTAGAGGAAGAGAAGGAAAGAGAATGACCACCAGCAAGATGGATTGACTCATTACAGCAGCAATGGCTGCACTGTCCAGAATCTTGAAGGACCAAGTTGGAGACAGATTGTCATGGCGAAAATCTATGTGATTACTAAGGGTCAACATTGACTTAATGGCACATAATCACTCAATCAATTTTAAAGCAAGTATTATATGCATACACATACACATACACACACACACACACACTCATTTTATTTTGAAAATGATAAACTAGGAATTAGGTAATGTATAATTTTCCATTTATTAATTCCTGCCTGACATGATGATACTTTCCTCTTCCCCACTTTATTTCATTGGTTACCAAGCTAACAACTACGAGCCAGAGCTAGTGCTACTATACTTGTAAGATGGAAAGTGGCTGAAGAAATAATCCAGCGCAGTTAGGCTAATTAATTGTACAGAACAAAAATGCTTCCACCTGAATTCTGTTTTATCAAGTTGCAAAGCTATAGTCAACATCTCAGAGTGTCAGGTATCACTGATAAAAAAAATCAAGAATGTTAAAAGTGAAGCAGAAAAACCTTTGTCTTGAGTAGTTATGAATAACTTACACCAGCGCCATCTGGAATGTTTAGGTTACCCATTAGTTTAACAGAACATACAGGATATAGTTAAGAGCCATCACCTTTGTGTGTGGGGGATCATTAAGAAAACAGCATACTTTTTCTGGGGATAGTCCTCAGGAATTGGAAATATTCTGACATGTTTACTTAGTGAACCATAGAATGAATAGGTTGGAAGGTACTTTGGAGATCCTGTAGTCCACGGTAGGCAACCTTGGCTCTTTTATGACTCGTGGACTTCAACTCCCAGAATTCCCAGCATGGCTGGCCCAGGAATTCTGGGAGTTGAAGTCCACGAGTCATAAAAGAGCCAAGGTTGCCTACCCCTGCTCTAGTCCAACCAGTGGCGTAGCGTGGGTTGTCAGCACCCGGGGCAAGGCAAGTGACGTCACAGCACCGCCGAAAAGACGCGCCCCACAGCGGCGTAGACTTTCCAAGAAGAGTCACGTGCATGCGGGATGCTTCCGGGTCCCTCTCGAGGGCGGCTGGGCGGGGCTCCGACCTGCAAGAGCCGCTGCATTCAAGCTCGCACGTGAGCCCCGCTAAATAAAGCCACGCATACGCATGAAGCTAGGCCGGCCGGCCGGCGGGTCCGTCTTCGCTCAGCCAAGCCTGCCGGGGTGCCTGCGGGGCGCTTGCGGTTGGCCTGAGCCTGGGCGGAGAGTTGGGCACTTCTATTTATTTTATTCAGTTTATGTGGTCGCCCATCTCACCTGCCGGACTAGTTTCGCTTTGCAAGAAAGAGCAGCTCGAGAGCGGAGCCAAGCTGACTCTGTGCAGCCCTTGGGGCTCCCTGAGCAGCTCAGTGCGAGCGCCCGCCCCAGATGTTGCACCCGGTGCAGCCGCCCCCCCCTGCAGCCCCCACGCTACGCCACTGAGTCCAAGTCTTTCAGGGCCAGTGCAAGATTTCATGACTGGAGTAGTGGTAGTGGGATGCTCTTTGTTTTGAAAAACAAACCAATTTTCTTCATTTCTTTCACTTCACTGGGATGCTACATCATAAAGACCCCAAGATGGGTGTGGTTTTCTTTAACAGAGTTGCATGCAGTTTTACCAGCTGCACACATTTCTTGTGAGCAAAATCCTGCCCCCTTAAAACTCAGCGGGACTTTGTTTCTCAGCAGTGGTTTTGGCAGGGCTGAATTTAAGATTAGAACGTGACTCTAATGCACCACAGACAAAAGTGATCACCCCTCTTTTTCTCATGCCACCCAGTTTTTTTTGTGTTGTTTTTTTTTGCTTTGGGTACTAGTGCCCTAACTCCATGTATCCTCTTTCCCTCCTTGGAGCTCATCACCCTGTTTTCAATATAAATGGAAATATATTTACACTTAGATTCACATACTGCTCTTGAGAGAATAGTTCCTGCATCTGATGAAATGGATTGTAGTTCACAAAAACTTATGCTATGAGAAATAAGGTCCTGCAAGATTATCTTTTGCTGACAATGTTATCTTCCCGGTTTACAGAATTTTAACTTACAGTTTAACTTACAGCAGACATGTCAAACACAAGGCCTGGGGGCTGGATCCGGCCCGCAAAGTGGTTTCAAAGCCATCCTGGAAACAGTGAGGGAACAGCCCCCACTGCCTTGGCCCTGGCCCAGAGACCCTCCTTGTGCCAGAGACCCTCAGATCTATCCCACTCCTGCCTAGGAACCCATAGTCACCCTTGATGTAAACGATGTAGAGCTGGCCATGCTCACCCAGTAGGCCATACACACTCCAGCCATGCCCACCCTGCCCCCTTGAGGGCAACCGCAATGCTGATGCGGCCCTCAAAGAAATTGAGTTTGACACCCCTGACTTACAGTTTCTCCAGAATTCCTGGCCATAGAGTTCTTTGATATTAGGTGGCACCTTGCTCCAGAAGGTGCTGAAGAATTCTTCTGCACATTTATCTACTCCTGTTGAAAATGAACCTGGCTCGATGATGCTGACTTTGACCCCAAAAGGATGCATTTCACGTCTACAAGAAAAAACAACTCTTTAAAAAGTAGGGATTTTCCTCCTGCCTCCAACTAGAATCATTCCTTGCTTCGTCTTGCTAGAACCCAAAACATGCCTTTCTTCTGTTTGTGAGATAGTATAGCCCCAGAATTCAACTAGAATTTATGAAAGTAGTAAGATTTTGATAGCCTAAGAGCTGAATGAAAGAAAGTAACTCAAACAATGAAGGAGATAAAAGACACTGTCCTTCAAAATTTTCTATCGCCCAAAGTGATTTGATATTGGCAAACCAAAAAAAATCTAGAAGATAAATTTAATTAGAACAATTGCAGTTTTGGAAGATAACAGCAAACTCATTTAAATAATAACTTCATTATGAAAGAGATTTTATACCCTTCATAAAACAACACCAAGCTGGCAGGAATAGCCAACACTCCAGAAGACAGGCTTAAGATACAGGAGGATCTGGACAGACTCGAACACTGGACGCTATCTAACAAAATGAAATTCAATGGTGAAAAAAGTAAGGTTCTACATTTAGGCAGGAAAAATCAAATGTACAGGTATAATATAGGGGGTACCTTGCTCAATAGTAGTAAATGTGAGAGGGATCTCGCAGTCCTAGTGGACAATCACTTAAATATGAGCCAGCAGTGTGCTGCAGCTGCCAAAAAAGCCAACACAGTGCTAGGCTGCATTAACAGAGGGATAGAATCAAGATCATGTGAAGTATTAATACCACTTTACAATGCCTTGGTAAGGCCACACTTGGAATATTGCATCCAGTTTTGGTCACTGATGTAAAAAAGATGTTGAGACTCTGGAAAGAGTACAGAGAAGAGCAACAAAGATGATTTAGAGGTCTGGAGGCTAAAACATATAAGGAACGGCTGCTGGAATTGGGTATGTCTAGTTTAATGAAGAGAAGGACTAGGGGTGACATGATAGCAGTGTTCCAATATCTCAGGGGCTGCCACAAAGAAGAGGGAGTCAAGCTATTCTCCAAAGCGCCCCAAGGCATGACAAGAAGCAATGGATGGAAACTAATCAAAGAGAGAAGCAACCTAGAACTAAGGAGAAACTTTCTGACAGTTAGAACAATTAAGCAGTGGAACAACCTGCCTCCAGAAGCTGTGAATGCTCCAACACTGGAAGTTTTTAAGAAGAGACTGGACAGCCATTTGTCTGAAATGGTATAGGGTTTCTTGCCTGAGCAGGGGATTGGATTAGATGACCTCCAAGGTCGCTTCCAACTTTACTATTGTGATTATGATTATATTCCCTTGATTGTACGGTGACTACCATGGTGAGTTGGGTGTCATTAACACACCAACTGTGTAGTTTTCCTGGCCACAGTGGTTTGCCACTGCCTTCCTCCAGAATATTGTTGGCTATCAGGCTACACCAGGGGTAGGCAGCCTTGGCTCTTTTATGACTCGTGGATGTCAACTCCAGAATTCCTGATCCAGACATGCTGGCTCAGGAATTCTGGGAGTTGAAGTCCATGAGTCATAAAAGAGCCACAGTTGCCTATCCCTGGTCTACACTGTGGATTTGCTAGTTGCCCACTATCCAAGAATGAAACAGGTTTGACCCTACTTAGTTTTTGGAGATCAGTCAAAGTTGGCTTTTTGATGCCACCTGCTGGGCTACCCTTCCTATGATGTATTCTTCTAGTCTTCAAGCTGAGCTCAATTCTTGTGATTTTACAAACACATTCAGTTCGTATATGGGCTAAAAGCAAAAGTTGATCTTGTGTCACCTTAAAGTCTAATAACATTTTCATAAAACTGAAAGCTACTTATTTTTTTTGAGATCAGTCAAGTTTGGGTATGTGGGGTAGGAAATACAATCATCCTCATTGGATGAAAACAGATCATGCCAGACAAATCTTATTGCATTCTTTGACCAAGTGACAAAATTAGTGGACCAAAGGAATGCTGTAGATATAATTTACTTGGACTTCAGTAAGGCATTTGACAAAGTAGATCACAACCTACAACTTGATAAGATAGAAAAATGTGGGTTAGATAGCATCACCACCAGATGGATTTGTAGCTGGCTGACACGCCGTACTCAGCGTGTGGTCCTCAATGGAACTGCATCTACATGGAAGGAAGTGTGTAGTGGGGTGCCCCAGGGCTCTTCAATATCTTCATCAACGATTTGGATGAGGGCATAGATGGGGAACTCATCAAATTTGCAGACGACACCAAGCTGGCAGGAATAGCCAATACTCCAAAAGATAGACTTAAGATACAGGAGGATCTGGACAGACTCGAACACTGGGCGCTATCTAACAAAATGAAATTCAATGGTGAAAAAAGTAAGGTTCTACATTTAGGTTCTACATCAAATGCACAGGTATAGTATAGGTGGTACCTTGCTCAATAGTAGTAACCGTGAGAGAGATCTCGGAGTCCTAGTGGACAATCACTTAAATATGAGCCAGCAGTGTGCTGCAGCTGCCAAAAAAGCCAACACAGTGTTAGGCTGCATTAAAAGAGGGATAGAATCAAGATCAAGTGAAGTACTAATACCACGTTACAATGCCTTGGAAAGGCCACACCTGGAATACTGCATCCAGTTTTGGTCACCACGATGTAAAAAAGATGTTGAGACTCTAGAAAGAGTACAGAGAAGAGCAACAAAGATGATAACATCTAGTTTAACAAAGAGAAGGGTGAGGGGTGACATGATAGCAGTGTTCCAATATCTCAGGGGCTGCCACAAAGAAGAGGGAGTCAAGCTATTCTCCAAAGTGCCCGAAGGCAGGACAAGAAGCAACGGATGGAAACTATTCAAGGAGAGAAGCAACCTAGAACTAAGGAGAAACTTCCTGACAGTTAGAACAATTAACCAGTGGAACAACCTGCCTCCAGAAGTGGTGAATGCTCCAACACTGGAAGTTTTTAAGAAGAGACTGGACAGCCATTTGTCTGAAATGGTATAGGGTTTCCTGCCTGAGCAGGGGGTTGGACTAGATGACCTCCAAGGTCCCTTTGAAATTATATTATTATTATTATTATTATTATTATTATTATTATTATTATTATTATTATTATTATTATTATTATTATTATTATTATTATTATTATTATTATTATTATTATTATTAGGGTGGGAGAGGAGGATGCTGAAAAAATTGCAGGCATCTGTGCTGCCTCTCCCCCCTCTGATTTGACTCTTCTCCCTAGCAGCAAAGTAGAGCTGTCTGTAAAAACTGCAGTTGTGAAACAGATGGGGGAGAGAGATGTGCACTTTGGAAGTTGGGCACCTAGCAACAAATATAAAGCATCCAAATAGATGAAGCTGTTTTTTCTTCATAGAGACTGAATGGTCCACAGGAAAAAAGAAGAGAGACAACAAAGCAAAACAAACGAAATTGTGGAAGGTGCTAGTGCTTAACATTCTGTGTATTAATAAAGAAAAAGAAAAGAAAAGAAAAGAAAAAAAATTGGAGGGTGGAAGGGAGTTAAAGACTGAACAGTGTAAGAAGACAATACTGCTCTATGTTAGTAATAGTATGGAGGTAATAAAAACAGTATAGAAGTAATAATAGACTACAGTAGAGAGAAAATTGTATAGTAGCAACAATAATAGAAATAGTATAGGATATGATAATAATAGAAAGCTCTCAAACATATATATGTGTACATTTTACTTTTGAATCTTGTTTTTTCCCCCAAACCAAGATATCCCCATCCCTTATAAGGAGATATAAAAATTCAGCTGACTCAGCATCTTTTGAGTGCATCAATCAAAATTGGTTGCAGTTTTTTAAAAAAAGAATCCATGCCAATTATCACCACCACCAAAAGTGGAATTGGGAAAATTAAAACCAAATGACTGGAATGACAATTTTCTTTTCAACATCCTTTTTTAAAATTTTACTGCTAATTGCAAATCCATGTAATTGCATTTAATAATGCAGTTACATGGATTTCCATTAAATGAAGTGTACTTTAAAAAAAACAACCCAAACGAACAACAATCCAAAATGCTAGGGTGTGGGAATCTGAAAGGGAAGCCAAATCAAGGGTTATCAATGCTTCATTTTGAAAGGCACTTGGACTTAAATCTGGGTAGAAAATGTTCAAGATTTCTATGTTTTTGAATTTAATTTACTTATTGGGAGACTGTGCACGAATGCTTCTTTTTGGCTAGAATGTCCAAGCCCCCAAAGAGACAATGTCCAAGCATGAGATGACTAGCAGATGGTGGTGATATGTATTCAACAAACACAGCTTGTTTGTTGTGAGATGAGAGGCTAGATGAGTTCTAGTTTAGTTTAGTTTAGTTTAGTTTATTAGACTTATATACCGCCCTTCTCCCATAGGACTCAGGGCGGTTCACAAGGTTTTTAAAAGAAACAATACCACAATTACAAAATTTAAAACAATTAAAATGATTATATTAAACCTTGAATATAAAAATCTTAGTTAAAAATCCAATTAAAACCCCAATTAATACCCTCAGTCCAGGCCAGAGAGCTCAAAGAGCCAGGTCTTCAGGTCCCGGCGGAATGAACGGAGGTCAGGGGCGGTCCTAAGCTCTACAGGCAGCTGGTTCCAAAGGGCCGGCGCACCCACTGAGAAGGCCCTCCCCCTGGGTATTGTCCGCCGGCATTCTTTTACCAGCGGTACCCTGAGAAGACCCTCCCTGTGGGAGCACACAGGACAAAGGGAACTTGATGCCAGCAGCAGGTGCTCCCTCAGATATCCCGGACCCAAGCCATTTAGGGCTTTATAGGTCATCACCAGCACCTTGAATCTTGCCTCATCTCTTCTTTCCCATGGTGATAGCAGGCATAGGAGAGACAGAATGAAATAAATATGCAAGGGAATGACTTGCCGGAGGCTGTCAGAGAAGGCTTCCAGGGCAAATTTTGAAGGGCTGTAGCCGCCTCCACTATAGGCAATTCTTCCAGCGAAACTGCTCACGTTGACCACTCTCCCTCTGGCTCTCCTGATGAAGGGCAGCAAATGGAGTGTCACATCAACTACTCCCAGCAAGTTGACATTTAACACCTTTGCAAAGTCATCCTTGGTCAGCCACTGGTTGGGAGCTATTGGGAAAACAACTGCTGCATTGTTCACCAAGCCCCAGAGTCCTGTGGAAACAAACTCATTACTTCTCTTATAATCTGACACCATTTCAGAGAGGTGTCAGATGTAGGCATCTTTTTAAGGTGAATGGCATCAAACCACTTCTTTGCAGTGGTTTATCATTTTGATTAAATGTTTATATAGGGCACAGAGGAATTTATGTAAATAAAGATGATGCTAGAAGCTAGTGCTAACTTCCCATTTATTTATTTTATCTAATAAGAAAGCAGAAAGAAGCCCGTTGAGCATCATAGGCACACTTGTCACATTTTCTATGCTCGGTCTGAGTAGTATTCTTGACTAAGCAGGACTTTGCTAATTTGGAGCTGAATGCAGACCATTCTTATGTCAGGTAACTTCCTGGGAAGATTTAGGTTGGAACTAATTCACCATTCTGCAATGGTGGTGGACCCACTAAGTTACATAATTCTTGGATTCCTTTGGAATTTGATGGAGTCTTATATGTTCTCAGGGACTTTCTACCTGACAAACTGGCATTGGAAGAGCATGATGAAAAGAAACAGTGATGTAATCATTCTCAAGTATCCTCTCTTGAACAATGTAGTCCAGCTAGTCCCAATTTACTGAAGAACCAGGAGCAGTATAACCTATCAAATCACAGCTAGAACACAAATAGAACAAGTTTCCCTGCAACTATGACAAGTGGCTACTAATAACATATTCATATGCCTTCCATGATATGAGGATGAACAGGTTTTCTATAGTATCTATTCTAGAGTGTCTCACTGTTGTATCGTCATATAATTAAATAATCAAGAAGAGTTTTTTTAACAGTAAAGGGGCTATTACATCTAGATTTGGAAAGGAGGAGTTGCAATAAAGGTAAAGGTAAAGGTTCCCCTGCACATGCATACTAGTCATTTTCAACTCTAGGGGCCGGTGCTCATCTCCGTTTCAAAGCCGAAGAGCCAGCGCTTGTCCGAGGACGTCTCCATGGTCATGTGGCTGGCATGACTAGATGCCAAAGGCGCATGAAACGCTGTTACCTTCCCACCGTAGTGGTCCCTATTTTTCTACTTGCATTTTTATGTGCTTTCGAACTGCTAGGTTGGCAGAAGCTGGGATGAGTAACAGGCGCTCACTCTGTTACGCGGCACTCGGGATTCGACCCGCCAAACTGCCGACCTTCTGATCAACAAGCTCAGCATCCTAACCCACTGAGCCACCACATTCCTCTTAATATTTGAGGCCTATGGTGACAAACGTTTAAACAATCTGATGATACAAATATTTTTTCTCTCTCAGTTAATGTTAGTTTTGATTCAGTTTAAGAGAAGTAACCAAAGTTTACATAGTCATTTTCAGTTGAAGCAGCCTAGCAAAGGATAGTAACAAGATAGCTTGAGTGATTAATTTAACCTTTTAAAGACTCAGTCCTTTGTCACTGAAGTAAAATATTTCAAACGGCTGAAGTTTGACTGAATGGTTCAGAAAGAAATTGAGATCTTCTGAAGAGAAGAAATTGTTTCAGGTATCTTGAGAAAGATTGGGAAATCATTCTTTATGACTGAAAAACGGACTCATGAGAAGACTGTAAAACTATAAACTAGTGCATTTTGGGGGACAAAAGGTTCCCAAAAAAATGTAACAGATTAACTACAACCGCAATTGCATAAATCTGATGACTTGGACCTTTCTCATTCTAGATATAGGCTGGGATTTAGCACTGAAACTTGATTGTCTTTATGGAAGAAGTGCTAAAGAGGATAGCTAGTGAGAATGCAGCTATTTTATTTCTCCCTGATTTCTCAGTAGTTTTCGAAATTGTCAGTCATGGAACCTTATCTGTTCAGCTCAGGAAGCTGATACTTGGGACATAGTGATATGGTAGCTCCACTGATTTTTACAGACTAAGTTTTGTGAGCAATATTGAGGGAGTTTCACTTGCTTATAATAGGTTCACTATGGAATAGGTCAGGGGTAGGCAACCTCGGCTCTTTTATGACTCATGGACTTCAACTCCCAGAATTCCTAAGTCAGCTATGCTATGCTATGCTGACTCAGGAATTCTGGGAGTTGAAGTCCATGAGTCATAAAAGAGCCGAGGTTGCCTACCCCTGGAATAGGTTATGCAAAACTTGAAAGACAACTTGATTCTTTGTTGTTGTTGTTGTTAGCTGCAAAGTCGTGTCTGACCCATCGCGAGCCCATGGACAACGTTCCTCCAGGCCTTCCTGTCCTCTACCAAACTTGATTCTAAGTTGCTTCAAATATTCTATTGAATCAAATCCACAGTATTACATGACATAGTTGTTTTATTTCTGGATAAGAGCTTCATTCTGCTTTGGTTACTTCTTTGATCCTCAAGTGGTCTTTGACACATACATCACATGTGCAAAAGCCACTAAAAAGTGAAACCACCAACCAGATCCTGTCTTGGTACTCATCAAGGCAGAGCAGTTATCTCCACCACTTTTGAGTTGCATTGATTGAACTGTTTGAGGAAGACAGCATAATTTTCCTTGGTGACATCTCATTAAACCTGGTTTTCAACTATACTCAGTTACTGGGTGAAAACCTGAATGCTGATGTCATCAACTCTATTTTTCTAATTGTATCTCAGTTAGGCATGGCAGAAAAAATGCTGAACCTGCCTAGACTAGCTAATGCTGAATGATAGCTAATAAACTGAAAGAAAATTGGATTATGGAAGTATTGCTGATAGGTGGTTATGAAAGGTACATTTATTGGAAAACATTGCCCAAAAGAGCAACATGGAACTTCATGATTAGAGATAATGCTTTTTTATATACCAGATTTTGGGGAGAAATTATACTAAAGGATACTATATTTTGTGTGTAGAATTCCACTTGATGGCTAGATGGTTCCACTTGTTGGCTAGAAACCAGGAGACTGTGAATTTGAATCTCACCTTAGGCATGAAAGCTGGCTGGGTGACTTTGGCCCAGTGGTGGGATTCAGCCAGTTGGCACCAGTTCGGCAGAACCGCTAGCTATTTTTTTGTTGCCCAGGCCCAGAATGGACTTGCAGAAGTGGCATCCACACAGAGAACTGGTTGTTCACATATTTGAATCCCACCACTGCTTTCAGCCAGTTATTCTCTCTCAGGCCAACTCACCACACAGAGTTGTTATTGTGGAAGAGACACTATTATGTACATTCACCATCTTGAAATATTTCTAAAAATAATAAAGGTGGAGTAAATAAATACAAATAGTTAGGTCCAAATGGGCTCATGCAGAACAGTAATTAGACTGTACCTTTGTCTCCTACTTGCTCCTCCACCCACTCAGTTGCTGCTGCAACACTCTCAGTGTTGCTGACATCCAGCAGAGTGGTTTTCAAACAAGCTGATGTGACCTTTTCCAGCTGTTCTGCCCCTTCTGGAGTTAGACAAGCAGCCAACACCCTCAGACCTCGAGCATCCAGCTGCCTGGCCAGCTGGTTCCCAAAACCAGAATCACAGCCAGTGATGAAGACATATTTCTCTGTCAGGTTCTCCATCATCTGTCTCTCCCGGTACAATTGGCAGAGGATGTAAAGCCCTACCAGGGCAACCAGGTAGAGCCACATTGCTAAAACCTGCAAGATAATGAACAGCAAGCCAGGAAAATCCTGTATATTAGTGAAATAGCTTCAGGAATCTAAAAATGTCAGTAGCCAATTGCATTGACAATAACCTAATGAATGGAAATATGTGTTGTTGCATCATCTCAGCTTTTCCTAAAGAGTCTGATGAAAGGGAACATGGCATTTTATGAGACAACCTTTCCCACTGGTTGGCAGCAATTATCATTAGGATACTCTTTCTAATAACTAACCTACCTCTACTTCCCCAGTGTTTTTCATACAGGTAGTCGTTGTTTAATGTCCGCTTGTTCAGTGACCATTTGAAGTTACAATGCCATTGAATGGTAGATACTTATGATAGGTTCTCATGGTTGGAGCCATCACAGCATCCCTATCGCTGTCATGCAATCATGATTTGAATCTTGGCAACCAGCTCACAATTGTGACACTGCAGCATCCCACAGTCATATGTTAACCATTTATAACCTTCACTGTTGTGATTCAGGGTCAGCCTGTGGGTTCGGCAGTTGGGTCGGATGATTCAGAAGAGGAGGAGGGGGGTATTGGAGAGGTTGCTGAGGGTGTTGGAGAGCTCGCTGATGAGAGCCCTCAGCCAGGCCCCTCCCATCTGGTTATGACGCAGACCCAGCTGTGTGAGCCTGACAGCGTGGATGAAGATGACCCACAGCTGGCCCTGTTCAAGGACACCCGACGCAGGAGGCAGTCAATCAGGAGTAAACAGAGGAAAGCAATGGGGCACCTCGGAAGGAGGCAGAGAGAAGCCACGCCCTGAACTGTTTAAAAGGGGAATGCGTGGGAGGGCTGGTTTGCTGAAGGCAACCATTTGAATAGCTCCTGTTTCATGGTTCGTGTCTTGTTTTGCTCTGTTTTATGTTAATAAATTTGGCAGGCTTAGTTCCAGCCTCTTGCTGTTTGTAAAGGGGTTGTCCCTGCCTTTTCTGCAGGGCCGGTAGTAGGCTGGTACAGAACATTCACTGCCTCCTTCTGTCAAGGACAGTCAAGGGGGAAGCTGGCAGGAAGATGCAAATGGTAAAAATGTGACTGTAAGACATTGCAACCATACACATAGTCCTCAAGTTACAACCCTAACGGAACCTGCCCATTAGGTTTGAAGGTCAGGACAATGTTAAATGAACTGCCTCAAGTAATGATCAGCCATCCCTGCTCTTTCCAGTGCATTCATTAAACGAATGCACAGGTCATTAAGCAGGAGTCGAAGAGACCCAGGCTCTAGATAATGCAGGCAGTAGCCCACCTGCCTCAGGCCTCCCAAGGCCTCCCCTACCCTGAGACAGCCATGCTTCCCACCCCTTGAGGGTCTTGCATGCTGGCCTGAGAAACAATGGGGAAGGAGAACACTGAATGCACCCGCCTTTCCTAATTCTGCCTCTGCCCTTCCTCCTGTCAAGGTGTCCTGCCTTTCTCTGGCAAAAAAAGGAACCAGTTCTGTAGCCTTTTGGAGCTTCTTGGCTAATCAGCTCTCAGCCCATCAGCTGTCCATGAGCCAAAGCTCTCCTGCCTCTCTAGGCTTTGGCAAGAGGGCCCTTGCACAAAAGGCAGCAAGCTTCCCAAAACCTTTCCTTAACACCTTTCCCTCTTTCCTCCAAAAACCACATTTCTTCAATTAAAAACAACAAACAGACAAAAAAGCTGGGAGGGACAGACTTGTTGATCTTTTCTCCCTGCCCCATTTAGCTGCTAAAAGTAAACTCTCTCTGCTCTCCCATTTCTATCCCTTTTAAAAACCTTGCCTTGATTCCAGGCTGAAGAGCAGAGGAACCAAGCGGGCAAGGAGAGAAAATCTTTCTCTAGCTTTTTCCCCTGAACTTCTTTTAAAAAGTCATCTATAAACGTTGTGCCAGAAAATGGAGGATGCTGGGCAGTGGTGAGATTCAGCCGGTTCGCACCACTTCGGCAGAACAGGTAGCTATTTTTTTGTTGACCAGGCCCAGAATGTTTTCCCAAAGCAGCATCCACACAGAGACCTGGTTGTTCACATATTTAAATCCCACCACTTCACAAACTTTAGCTATTCGTTTTGACTAATAGAGCTCAGCTAGGACTTAAAGGATAGACCAGTGTTTCTCAACAATGACAACTTGATGTGTGGACTTCAACTCCCAGAATTCCCCAGCCAGCTCTTAGAAAATTAAGAGACAAAAATCAGAAATAAGCAAAGAAAAAGGTAAACTATTATAAGACTATATAATTCTAAGTCATTGGCTCCTGACCCACTCCTTTACATTTGTGAGGATGAAACCATACAGGATGTGAATGGCAATTTTGTTCAGATACTGCCTTTAATCACCCAGTATCAAAACTATATTCAGAGGGTGGCTCCACACATTTGATTTATGTCCCACTGTGTGTACAAAAGCTCAAGGCAGCACACATACAGCAGTGCTCCCTTCTCCTATTTTTCTCAAGAGGTGAAGTTGGTGTTGTTGTAAGAGAATAACTGGCCCAAAGCCACTCCATGCAGGGTTTCGGTTGGTTGAGGGCACACTACACCATTCTTCACTGTTACACCTTGCTCCAAGGCTAATCCTGTATTATCTTCCCTTCTTGTTTTTACTACAGATACTCGTTGAGTTATGACTGTAATGGAATCTGCCCATCACTGTTGTAACTCGTGACAGTTGTAAAGGGATTTGGTCATGCGACTGAGCCAATTTTATGTCTTTTTTTGGGCAAACACCACAGTCATTAAGCGAACCCATGGTTCGCTATGGAACAGTTTTGCCGAAAACCAGAAGTAAATGCTGGTTTTTGGCAAAACTATCATAAAACGTGGTCATGTGACCATGGGAGGCACTTCAAATGGCTGTAAATGTGGCCTGGTTGCATAGTGCTTGAAGTGCAGTCACATGTGGTGACTGTTGAAATTTTGAATCCGGGTTGTAAATACTCCCAGATATGTCTGTTAGAACTTTCAATGGTCACTAAATGACTGGTTGCAAGTTGAGGAGTACTTAAAATTTGTAAAGTAGTAATTTGTAAAAAAATGTAATTTTTTTTTAAAAATAAAGCCTTTTAACAGACTAATTGGTTGGAAAAGTGTTCATTATTCAGGAACATCTGTTGAATCGCATCAGAGCAAAGCACTGTGGGAATTGTAAATGGGGACAAAATGCACCATTAGGGAGAGTAGCACACCATATTCTCTGCATTCCAAATGTGCCCACTAGGCACACAGAACAGCTTTCCTCCTTAATAGATTTTGTGAGGTAAGAAAAATGTTGGATGAAAATAGGATGGTTTTAAGGGGAAAATATTGCGGTTTGAGTCTCCATTCTCTGAATGAAGCTGCGGGACTGTACAACAGATGTCTCCCCTGAAAATACTCTTAGATTAATACAATTTAACATAGTGTTTTTCAAATTTGGCAACTTTAAAATCAGTGGACTTCCAGAATTCCCTTGCTAATTTGCTGCTCAGGAAATCCTGGAGGCTAAAGTCCACATATCTTAAAGTTGCCAAGTTTGAAAAGCACTAGTTTAACAATTCTCCCTTTTAGACCCAGAGAGGTGGCAACATTCATCTGACTTTGAGTAAAATAGGAATGGATCTTTTTTAGGACTTGGGATAGGAAACCACCAGGAAATTCCTAAGATGTAGGGATAGATTTGGAGAGTAAAAATATATTTCCAAAATTTAAACCATGAAAGTCCTGAAAATATCAGTCATGTTACATTCACCTTCAACTTTCCTTACAATTTTATTCCTGGTATTTGTGAATCCAAAAATTACACTGGGATTGGAGACTGGAGATATCTCTTAAAAGGATGCTTCAGTAAATATGGAGAATTCTGGCATTATAGAAAGACAGTGACTGATATCCTTTTCAGCATGTAGTACTCTAAAAGTAAAGGTAAAGGTTCCCCCGCACATACATGCTAGTCGTTTCCGACTCTAGGGGCTGGAGCTCATCTCCATTTCAAAGCCGAAGAGCCAGTGCTTGTCCGAGGACGTCTCCGTGGTCATGTGGCCGGCATGACTAGACACCAAAGGTGCACAGAACGCTGTTACCTTCCCACCGTAGGGAAGGTAACATTTTTTATGTGCTTTCGAACTGCATTTTTTACGTGCTTTCGAACTGCTAGGTTAGCAGAAGCTGGGTCGAGTAGCAGGCGCTCACTCTGCTATGCGGCACTCAGGATTCGACCCGCCAAACTGCCGATCTTCCGATCGACAATCTCAGCATCCTAACCCACTGAGCCACCGCGTCCCTAGTACTCTAAAGGAAAGCTAAAAAAAATAAAATTCTTTGATAAATGAATCTCTTACCTCTTTTAGCTGTTTCAGCTCCTGATATTGCAGAATTTCAAAAGATTTTGGTGAATCTTAATTCTGAAAGCTGCTCACTGAAACCCTCAGTCTGCAGGTGGTGAGATCCAGAACAGTTCGTTATTACTAGCTAGAGGTTTCAGACAGGTTGGTTGATATGAGCTGAGAAGGCTGGACTTGATACTTACAATCAAGTGACTGGCATTTTAATGTCAGTTAAGAGAAAACAAGCACTTGCATCCTTGATTGGCTTATTATATGAATTGAATCCAATTCCCATGAGCTTGCATTTTTAGAGTTTAACCAAAGTGGAAAAAAGCACCCAGTGCTTTGTTCAAAGGTTTGTCCAAAAAAAGGAACTAGAGTGGGCTCCAAATTATTGCATAACATAGCATGGTTGGGTAAACTGCTGACTGAGATCTGTTCTCATTAGTAATAACCATGCCAAAGGGCAAGTTGGGAAAAGCTGGAAAGAGATGAGGAGAAAACAACAGAGATAGCAGAGAGAAAGGAGATGACAATTTTTTTCTGCAGCAAAGATGTGAGCTTCATTGTAAAATCCTAAAGAAAATATGGATGCTGGCCATGGGGGGTGAGCTATTACCCCCCGTAGATAGGGCGCGCAACTTGGGGGTCCTTCTAGATTCACAGCTCTCTTTAGAAGAGCATATCGGAGCTGTGACTAGGGGGGGCTTTGCCCAGGTTCGCCTGGTGCGACAGTTGCGACCCTATCTAGACCAGGATGCCTTGCGTACAGTCACTCATGCGCTCGTGACTTCTCGTCTAGACTACTGTAATGCTCTCTACATGGGGCTGCCCTTGAAGTCCACTCGGAGGCTCCAACTGGTGCAAAATGCAGCCACGCGAGTTGTGCTGGGGGTTTCCCGATACTCCCATGCTACACCTTTGCTCCGCGAGCTGCATTGGCTGCCGGTTGCCTTCCGGGTGAGATTCAAGGTGTTAGTAATGACTTACAAAGCCCTACATGGCATGGGTCCGGATTACCTACGGCAACACCCGCGGCCGGCGTCAACTTCCCTCCGTCCAGTGCGCTCCCACAGAGAGGGCCTCCTCAGGGTGCCTCCGATCAAAGAATTCCGATTGGTGTCCCCCAGGGGGAGGGCGTTCTCTGTGGGCGCGCCAGACCTATGGAACTGCTTGCCGGTTGAGCTCCGGACGGCCCCCGACCTTCGCTCCTTCCGGCGCGACTTAAAAACATATCTATTCGAGCAGTCTGACCTGGTCTGATGGGTTAGGGTTGGGGTTTTAATATGTTTTAATACTGTTTTAAACTGGGCTAAATATTTAATCATTTTTTAACTTTTGTATTCCGCTTTTTTATATTTATTGCCCTGTACACCGCCCTGAGTCCTTCGGGAGAAGGGCGGTATAAAAATATAATAAATAAATAAAATAAATAAAAATAAAACCAAAAGGAAGATAGACCAAAAGTGGGGATGAAGGGAGAGTTGGCAAAGCTCAAAGAAGATCCTGGGTCAGGTTATGATAAACATATGAGCCAGGATCAGGGAAGAGTTGGCAGCACATTTGTAGACTTCCAGGAAGTCTCATTTTGTGCAATTCCTACATACCAAACCTGGCAAAGCATAAACAAGAACTGGCAGGAATAGCACCCTGCAAGTTTCTGTGTTGCAGACAGAATCCCCTCAACACTTTCCCTGTGAAGGAAGGGCATGTTCTCTGAAATGGTTACTAAATGAGGAGAGAGTGTATTGCTACTTGTGCATGAACGATTCTTGGAAGCATCCTAGAGGAAGACTTATTGTATAGCCATTTTTTTATTGGTCTTTAGAAAGCTATCTGGCACTGAGGAAGAGGAGGAGGAGGAGGAGGAGGAGGAGGAGGAGGAGGCTGATGAAAACTTTTATGGATAGAAATAAAATGACATGAGTGGAGGAGATATTCAATTTGCTTAACTATTTGAGTACAGCAAGTAAATCAGTGACACTGTTCTGCTCGATGATGCTTCTTTTGGAGTAATTTGTATGGGTAGAATGATGAAGATTTTACCTCTGCTTGAGATAATGCCAGATGTTGGAAGAAAATCCTTCTGTGGTGTAGGGATTATGTACTTAAGAACAGCAAGTGATCTTTAACAGAACCAGGCAATATATGCCATACAAAATAGCCTTCTGCAATTGAAGATGGAGAAGTGGCTGGAATACAGGTTTCTGTTCTTCTCTCCACAGACCTAACTTTGTCTGGAAGGTGTAACTGACCAGGGCAGGCTTTTCCATCTGGTGTCTTCCAAATGTGTAAGAATGAGTTCTTTCAGAATGTTTATCTCTAAATTATGCCAGGAATTGTCATATCGAGAGGCTGGGTAAGAATGTTACAACTCAGCCTTAACTATCATCTCACATCATTGGCATCCTTCAGTCTCAAGAGACTATGGTACCATGCTCTGGAAAGAGGTCCTAAAGCAGCATCTGGTGTGCCTAAAAAG
This sequence comes from Vipera berus, assembly GCF_964194415.1. Lineage (NCBI taxonomy): Eukaryota > Metazoa > Chordata > Lepidosauria > Squamata > Viperidae > Vipera > Vipera berus. The sequence goes on from NC_138203.1 coordinate 134,824,937, forward strand.
GCCAATTCAAGAGTGGCAGTCCCTTTCACACTGAGGGCAGATACAACCTGTCCCCTGTCCAGCCCCCCAGATTTTGCTGGTTCTTGGACTGCCTCTTTGCCTCAGCCTGCTGCGCAAGTGTCTCTTTGAATTGGAGAAGGCCATGCTGTGTCTTTAGCCTCCAAGCTGAGCGATCAGAGGTCAAGGTTTCCCAGCTGTTAATGTCCATTCTCAAGGCCTTTAGATCCCTCTTGCAGATATCCTTATATCGCAGCTCTGGTCTCCCTCTGGGGCACTTTCCCTGCACTAATTCTCCATACAGGAGATCTTTTGGAATCCGACCATCAGCCATTCTCACGACATGCCCAAGCCAGCGTAGACGTCGCTGTTTCAATAGTGTATACATGCTAGAAATTCCAGCACATTCCAGGACTGCACTATTTGGAACTTTGTCATGCCAGGTGATGCCAAGAATACGTTGGAGACAGCGCATATGAAAGGTGTTCAACTTTCTCTCCTGCCGTGCGTAAAGGGTCCAAGACTCACTGCAGTACAAGAGTGTGCTCAAGACACAGGCTCTATAGACCTGGATCTTTGTATGTTCTGTCAGCTTCTTATTAAGCCATACTCTCTTTGTAAGTCTGGAAAATGTGGTGGCCACTTTACGTCTCACATAAGTGACCCCTAACACATTTAACTACATTGAGTGCACTAAAACACAATTTGTTTAATTACTGTTTACTGAATAAACCCATATTAGGTGGGTTTTTTAAAGGTAAAGGTAAAGATTTCTCTGTCCATTCGTATCCAATTCTAGGGCATGGTGTTCATTTCCTCTTCTTGGCCAACAATATAGTTGTGTAGCCGGTTCTTTGTAGGCATTGAGTGAGATGGAAGGTTCCAAACAGTAACATGCTTTATTGAAGTCAAACAGAACAGAACTGAAACAGTGGCTGCTGCGCAGCTACTTATACGGTTGGCCACTATGCGGAAGGAAGCCATTCCCGCCCCAAATCTACCAATGATAGCCCTGGAGACAACAAGTTTGGCTTAGTCAGTAGCCGTTATACATACACACCATTGAGCAACCGTTAATGCAGCATTTAACAGACACATGAATCAGTACAAGCAAAACCCCCAATACATTACAAATATGCTAATCCATAAAGCAAGATTTACATATCGTGTTCAGACAATATGTTGAGTCAAAAGCAAATGCCCCACATTATGGTTTAAATCTCCCCCTTCAGTTCTAGCAAGCTCTTTTCGGTTGAACTTTCTGCAGACAAATACAATACAGTATCTCAATGCCCTGCCTTTGAAGGAAAATTCTTGAGGCCAACTTAAAAGCCTACAACCCCAGTACATTTTCTCAGGAAAAGAAAACTGTTAATTTAGCCATCAAACATTTAGAAAGCCAAGAAATTCTGACAAACTTAGAAAAGATACTGGGTGATGAGCAGAGCTCTGGGAAAGCAAAAGTAAACAACTCCCTAGAAAGCAAGCATGTTCATTGAATAACTGCCTCTTTGTCCTTACAAGCCCCCATTGATTTTGTAGTCCTGCCCCATTACGTCAATGGCCTCACTGGCTTCATGAGGCAGATGATGATCCCTATCCTATGCAATGCTTGGTTGTGAAGGGTTCTGGAACAAAGGGAAATCGTTTAGTCTAACTGTTGCTTTCTTGCTTTTTGTAATCAGCTTTTGCACCAGGGAAATCTCATGCAAGCATGAGAATCATGTACATGGATGCGATATACTGAAGGAGGGAATAATGATGATGATAACTTTATTGTCACTTTGAATGTACACCAATCGGCATACATCAAAATGAAATTTTGTTGCATACAGCTCTCAAAGGGTCACCACCTCCGATATATACTCCTTGTTCGTGGCCCACTCAAATTTCACATTGTCCATTTTAGTCTCTAGAGAGTGAATGATGGCAAACAGGACAGATGGAAATGGGGCTCCATGTGGATTAGCCCTCAAGTTCGCTTGTATTCTGACAACCTCATCTTCCTATAAGGGAATGTATAGGAATGATTGATGTCTTTCTTATGATGTAATGGCTCTGTTGTCTGATTTTCATTGGCTAACAAAGTTTATAAAGCAATGCTACCAACTTTATAAGGCCTGGCACTTCTGGAGGTAACTCTGCCAGTGTTCCAGATTGTTGGCCACCCAGCTGCTTAATTTGATCAAATACAGTACTGCTTGATGAAGAAGTTTCTGTTTGGGTTATCTGATTAAATTGATATGATATCTCAAGTTCACGTAAGGAACTGGGACCTTACAGTTGCTCTGTCAAATCATAATATATTTTAATTTGCATAATTCTATAACACGGATGTCAAACTCGCCACATCCCATGATGTGTCCTAACGTATCGCAACTTTATTTGCATTGTCAGAGCTGGGATGGGCGTGGCCTCTGCGTGATGCAACCAGCCCACGGGCCGGCAGTTTAACTCCCCTGGTCTATAAAGAGAGACTGTAATCTAACCATTCTTTAGACAATTCTTTCCTGCTTCCCACTATCTGTAACTGTCAATAAATCAAGCTGTGCTTTCACAGAAGTGTACTCATTCAGATGAACTTGAAAAAAGGAGGAAAAAAATATATCTTACAATACTGTCAGGGACTGCGCCTCCTAAAAGGGTCATGATTTACATATTCTGATTAGAAGTACAGGTAGTTCTTATGAGCAGAATTGGGCCTGCAATTATGGCTGTAAGTTGTGATAGTCGTTGAGTGCCTTATCATGTGACCATGCTCAAATTTACAACTTTTGCGGCTGTAAAGTGAACCTGGTGGTCATTAAACAAATATGATGGTTGTTAAATGAACCTGTAAATGCAGGCCAGTTGCTAAGCATCCAGAATGAAGTCACATGATAAGGGGGGGTGGCCACTGGAACTAAGAATCCAGGATGTAAGTACTGTATTATATTATACTGTATAATATTCTGCCTTTTGTAATATCCCCCCAAATCAGCGGGAGGATTCAAATATGTGAACAACTGGTTCTCTGTGTGGATGCTACTTCCGGAAGTCCATTCTGGGCCTGGGCAACAAAAAATTAGCTACCGGTTCTGCTGCAATGATGCGAACTGACTGAATGTCACCACTGCCAAAATATTTCCTTCTCTGTGGGGGGGGGGGGGGAAACAGTACCTTTTTCAGGGTCCATTATATTTTTCAATGGTGGTTATGCAACCAAATGTAAATTGAAGACTACCTACAGAAATCCATGCTTGAAACTCCAGCACATTGAAGGACGTTATGTTACTGTTACTGTTCTTATTTCAAAATGGCCTCTGAATGGAGAAAACTACTGTGCTGTGCTTTTAGTCCTTGCAGAATTTTCTTGCAACCCTCTTTGCCTTCTTTCCAAGGATAAGAAAAACAAATCCCTTGAACATTTTTCTTACCTCTCCTATTGAAGCCTCACCTCCAGGTATCCAAGCAGAACAGATAGTTCTTGAATTATGGTCATAATAGAGCCTGCTATTATGGTGGCAAGTCATGATAGTCATTAAGTGATGCACCCAGGTGGATTGCCTTGCATAATGACTCCCCCCCCCAGCCCTGTCTCCTTGAGGAGGACTGTGCAGGCCATTAAGTGGGGCATGGGTTGCATGCAAAGCAAACAAAATCTTTCTGAAGCTTTTTTTTTGGAAAGAACCTGCTAGGACTTTTCTAAAAGCTTTTTATTGTTTGACTGACTGCCAGCTAGGACTCTAAAGGCAGGTCAGCCAAGATCACACATTGTTTTGGTTATTTAAAAATGACACTGTGAAGTATTTCTACATCTACATCACAGCCATCAGCAAAATTAATAATTTATTGTGTTGATGGGGATTACACAATCATAGAGCTAAGTTGTGACAATTCCTGACCATAAGAGGGCACTAGCAGCTCATATATTGTACAATATGAAGCTTTGTTTTAGCATTTTTTACAGCTTACTGAATCCTAATAAAGGACTGGTGGGGGTGTCTCTGAAGTTAGACATACTTCAATAGTAACTAGGTCTGCATGCTACATTGACAATAGAAACTGGCTCTTCCAAATACAGCCTGAATTTAATATGAATTAAGGTTCTTGATTAACCCTGTGGTTCTACAAAATTGTGGCTTGTGCTTCTGGAAAAAAGCATAAGAAGAAAAAGAAAAGAAATGTGGCTAAGAAAGTAGGATAATGGCAGTCTTGAACAATAATGCTGTCTTATGGCTTGGGTTAGTTTTTAGATGTATTTCCAGACTAGACAGTCTCTGAAAGTGACATTTTTTAATGGAATTACTGCCTTCCTAGTCAAGCTTTTCCACTAGAGCAGCAGGTGATACTGCCTATCCACCTAGAGCAGGGGTGTCAAACTGCTGGTCCACAGACCGGATGTATCATGCTGAAACTGCACTCACCCCATTGCTGGCAGTGGAAAAAAAGTCACGATACGTCGCAACACATCACATGACATTGCGAGTTTGACACCCTTGACCTAGAGGTGTCAAGGTGCCCAAAGCCACCTAAATGTTAGGGGGTAGATGATGCAGTGTCTGTCTCTCCCTCCCTCCCTTCCTTCCTCAAACTGAGAGTTTTTGTTTGCTCGCTGTTTTTCCCATTCCTTATCTGGCAAAGAAACTCCAAAGATAACCATGTCAATTTTTTGAGGATTTCCTGCTACTTAAAAAACACTAAATTAGACTTACCCAACTGTTCTTCATAGGCTTTAGTCTTCAGTCCCCTAATAATCTTTGTTGCTCTTTTTTACACTCTTTTTAGAGTCTCAAGATCTTTTTTGTATTGTGATGACCAAAATTGGATGCAGTATTCCAAGTGTGGTCTTACCAAAGCATTATAAAGTGGTACTAACACTTCACATGCTCTTGATTCTGTCCCTTTGTTACTGCAACCTAGGATTACTTTGCTTTTTTTGTGGCTGCAGCACACAGCTTATTGAGTAGTGGGTCCGACGCAAGAGAGACGCCAGCCGGTGTGTGAGTTCAGCTCTTTATTGGAAGGGGAAGTGAACTGAGGAATGAGGGCTACCTGGCCTCCTTATATACCTGGCCAGGTAAGCTAACAGCCAATGGGGTTGGCCCTAGGTTTCCCGCCTAAACTGTCCAGGCCAACGCCCCCTGATGGCTGTTGCTATGCAGATGCCTGCATACATAACACCCCTCCCCCCTTAGAGAAGACCCACATAGCAACAACAACATGCAACTACTATAACTATGAGTATATATATAAAAAAAACAGTGGTGTCCTTGTGTGAGGGTCACTTGCACACATAGTCCGACAGGTAGGCTGGTGTCCTGTGTGGACGGGTGGATCGTCTGGGTGTGCTTGGCCCCTGGGTTCCTGAGGCCTTTGTGCAGGGCTGCAAGGAGCCGGCATCAGGAAGTCCTCCTCCTCTGGTCCCTGCCCTGTGACGTCCTCAGCTGGGTTGACCCCTCCTGGAGTGTGGTCCTCCTGTTGATTGTGTGCGTTGAGTTCAGGGACGTGTGTGACGCGCTCAGGGGTGTGTGTGACGTGCTCAGGGACTCTTCCTCTGAGCTGATCGATGTGTCGCCTTATGCGTCTGTCCCCCTCCACCCCTACAATGTACGAAAGGGGTCCTGTTTTCCTGACCACTGTCCCCGGAACCCAAGGATGTCCAGCCCCATAGTTCCTTGCCCAGACCAGGTCCCCCAGGTTGAGGACCCTGTGTGTGGGTGATGATGGCAATGGTGATGGTAGTGATGCTGGTGGTGATGGTGATGATGGTGATGTTGCCCTTCCGGTTTCGGCTGCTACCCGGTCTTGCTGTAGGCGGTCCAGCTTGGTGATGAGGCGCCGTCCCCATCGCAGTTCTGCTGGGCTCTTGCCGGTAGCCACGCATGGTGTTGTGTGTTGGGCTAGTAAAAATTTGGCCAGTCTGTGGTGCCAGTCCCCGCTGATGATGCGCCGGAGTGCGTCTTTGGTCGTCCTTACCATCCGTTCGGCCTGCCCGTTGGTAGATGGATGGAAAGGCGCGGAGGTGGCGTGCCTAATCCAGTTCGCCTTCAAGAACGCCTGGAAATCAGCAGCAGTAAACTGAGGCCCATTATCAGACACAATTACGTCGGGGAGGCCGTGTGTGGCAAAGAGAGCTCTGAGCACCTGGATTGTCCTCCCCGAGGTCATGTTGGGGACAGGGACTACCTCTAACCACTTGGAGTGACTGTCCACCACTACTAAAAATAGTTTACCCTGGAATGGCCCCGCATAGTCAATGTGAATGCGGGACCATGGCGTGTGTGTGGCCTCCCACCGGTGTACTGGTGCATGTGGCACTTCTGGCCTGGATCTCTGGCATGTATAACAGGCCTTGACCCGATCCTCAACCTCCTTGTCCAACCCGGGCCACCAGAGGTAGCTCCTAGCCAGTGCCTTCATCCTGACCACCCCGGGTGCCCTTCGTGTAAGGAGTCCAATACCCTGGCGCGTAGTGTGGGTGGAATGATGACCCTGCTACCCCAAAGGAGGCACCCTTTGTGTGTGGAGATTTCATCGCGTCTAATGAAATAGGCCTGAAACTCTGGTCCCGGGGATTTGTCCTGCCACCCTGTGCAAACCCATGAGTGCACCCTGCCCATGATGTTGTCTGTGGCTGTGTGGCTGGCAATGTCCTTGGCAAGAACTGGGCACTCGGGTAGTTCCTGCAGGGCTAGGATCTGTGTGGCTGGTGCTGGGTCTGGGTCGTGTGTGTCTAGGGGGAGCCTACTTAGACCGTCTGCGTGGCCCATCTCCTTCCCTGGCTTGTGTACCAGCTTGTAATTGTATGCTGCATGGAAGATGGACCACCGGAGCATCCTGGGGGACAGAATCTGGGGGGTTTGCCTGTCTGTGGTGAACAGGCCCAGGAGTGGTTTGTGGTCCGTGAAGACAGTGAACTCCCTGCCATATAAGTAATCGTGGAATTTCTTGATTCCTGCCACAATTGCCAGGGCTTCTTTGTCTATTTGGGCGTAGTTTCTTTCTGCTCCAGACAGTGTCCTAGAATAGTATGCTATGGGGACTTGTGCCCCGTTGGGCTCAAGGTGGCTTAGGACAGCGCCCACACCATAAGGGGATGCATCGCAGGCGATACAAATGGGCTTGGACTCGATGAAATGGGTTACTGTGGACTTGTCCGACAGCAATGCCTTCAGGGCCTTGAAGCTCTGATCATGGGTGGCCGTCCAGGCCCATGTTGCCTGTTTGTCTAGCAGCCTGTGGAGCGGTTCAGCGATGGCTGCCTTGTGTGGGAGGAATGTATGGTAGAAATTCAGCAGACCCAGGAATGCCTGAAGCTCTGCTTTGTTCTTGGGTGTGGGTGCTAGTTTGATGGCCCTCACCTTGGATTCTGTGGGGTGGATTCCCCTGGCGTCTACTCTGAACCCCAAAAATTCTGTGGAAGGAACACCTATGCTGCATTTTTCCTTTTTGAGTTTGAGGCCAGCTGTGCGCAGCCTTGCCAGCACTTCCCTAAGCCTCCCTGCCAGTTCCTCTGCTGATGCTCCTGCGATCAGGATGTCATCAAAATAGGGGCAGACTCCTGGAATGCCCTTGAGTGTCTTTTCCATAACCTCCTGGAAAATGCCAGGAGCAACGCTGACTCCAAACTGCAGCCTGTTCACCCGGAACGCCCCCCTATGGGTTACTATGGTTTGGATGTCAGCTGTTTCCCTAATGACCGTGAGTTGCTGGTACGCCTGTGCAAGATCGAGCCTTGCAAAAATGGCGCCGCCTTGGAGGGAAGCGAGAACGTGGCTGACCGCGGGAACCAGGTAAGCGTGCGGGTTTAGGGCGCGGTTCACCGAGCACTTATAGTCGGCGCAGATCCTTATTTCCCCATTGGATTTGAGGGGGGTCGCGATGGGGGTTTCCCACTCCCCTCCATCTATGGGCTCTAAGATTCCCTGGGCCACCAACTTGTCTAGTTCGCGCTCGATTTTGTGTTTGAGCGCAAACGGGACTCGCCGCGGCCGGACCCTAACGGGGGAGACGTTCAAGTTAAGCTTGAACGATATGGGGGCCCCGGTGTACTTGCCTAATGACCCGTCGAAGACGTCGGCGAACTCCCGGCAAACGGTCTCAACGGAGTCCCCCTGGATCCGATGGATCCCGGATACTGAGATTCCCAGGGCCTCAAACCAGTCCAGCCCGACCAGGCTGGCTCTGCGGCCCTCTACCACTACAACGTCCAGGTGCCCTTTGCGACCCTTAAACCCCACTGAAATGGTGGCCTCCCCCTTCACCTTGACCGGCGAATTCTGAAAATCAGTCAGGGTTAATTTAGTAGGCCGTAATTTAATCCGTTGCTTGCTCCGGCTAATTATGTGGTTAAGGGTCTCGTCCGAAATAATCGAGACCGCTGATCCGGAGTCAAGCTCCATGCTGCAAGGGACGCCTTGCAAACGGATTGTTAATCTAATTTTGGGTTTGAGCAGCCGGCGGCTACTCGTGTGGTTAATGGCCAGCCGGCTCTCGACATAGCCAATTTTTGTTTTGGTGGGGGCCCCAGTACCTTCGAACGGCGGTTCCTCCGGCTGCAGCTCGTGGATCTCCTCTCGGGGGCGGCGGCTACGGCAGACGGCGGCTATGTGGCCTGTTTTCTTGCAGGCCCGGCACGTGGCGGACCGGAACTTGCAGAGGCTGCGCATGTGGTTCCCACCACACCCTGCGCACCTCTGGGGAACGGCAGTGTTGCTGGGAGGCCTGGGCCTGTCTGGGCGTCTGGCTCGCTGGTCGGGGGTCAACTTCCGCTGGAGGAGGTCGATGCTCAGGTCGTCCTCCTCTGTGGCCCCTTGCCGGTGGACGCTGGTTGCCTGGTTGCCGGGCCGGTTTCCCTGGCAGGCTTGGACGGCCCCGCAGGCCGCTTCGTGGGCTAGGATGGCGTCCTCGGCTTCCTGGAGAGAGACCTCTTCTCTTTCGAACAGGCGCTCCTGCAACCGCCTGTCGCGTAGGCTGCAAATCAGCCGGTCCCGTAGTCGCTCCTCCAAATTTGTGAACCTGCAAGCGACGGCAGCTTCCCGTAGGGCGGCGAGGAAGTCGGCGCCGGTCTCGTCGGGGCGCTGGTCCCTTTTCTCAAATTGTGACCGTGCGGCCACCTTGGAGCGCCGGGGCCTGAAATATGCATTGAGCCTGGCCACGAGGTCTCGGGATGCGACGGTGTTGATGGCCTCCTGGGGGAACAGGTTCGCGGTGACTTCCAGCAGTGCTGGTCCCCCAAGGCAGAGCAGGGCGGCCGCCTTTGCACCGTCCTCCGATATCTGATTGAACCGCATGTACAGTTCAACGTGAGCCAGGTAACGGGTCCAGGTTTCGGGGCGGCGGGTCTCGAATTCGCGGGGTTGTCCGGCTCTAGCCATGGCGGCAGTTGGTCGTGGATGTGGCGCTTGGCGTTGCCGGTTCGGCTGGCGGTCGTGGGGGGAAGAAGGAAAAATGCCTTTCCCTTCAGCTCGCGGAGCGTTTCCCCAGTGACTTCAGCTCTTGGTCGGCAGCAATCCCACCTTCGTCGCCACTATTGAGTAGTGGGTCCGACGCAAGAGAGACGCCAGCCGGTGTGTGAGTTCAGCTCTTTATTGGAAGGGGAAGTGAACTGAGGAATGAGGGCTACCTGGCCTCCTTATATACCTGGCCAGGTAAGCTAACAGCCAATGGGGTTGGCCCTAGGTTTCCGGCCGAAACTGTCCAGGCCAACGCCCCCTGATGGCTGTTGCTATGCAGATGCCTGCATACATAACACAGCTGGCTCATATTTAAATGATTGCCCACTAGGACAGTTACTGCTACTGAGCCAGATATCACCTATACCAGTGATGGTGAACCTTTTAGAGACCGAGTGCCCAAACTGCAACCCAAAATGCACTTATTTATTGCTGGGTGCCAGGTGGGCGTGGCCTACTGGGTGGCTGTGGCTGTGGTGGTCATGGAAGATTGGGTGGGTGTGGCCAAGGTGGATGTGGTCACCTTAATGTCGCTCGTGGGAAGGGACACCTGTGGGGGGTAGGCAGGGTTGGGGGAGATCCAGGGGGTCTCTGGTAGGTGTGGCAGTAGGCAGGAGGCTCATCCTGTGGGATAAGGTGAGGCAGGGTGGAGATGCCATTGCCATGGAGCAAGGCAAGGGCTGTGGCGGCTGCTGCCTGACACTATTGGCCCTTGCACACAGAAGTCAGCGAGTGCATGGGGGGCGACAGTGTCTGTCAGTAGCCACACCGACGCACTCTGGGGCTCTGCAGGCCATCACCAGCAGTTCAAAGAAGCCGCCTCCGAGATGGATAGTTGGCCGACAGCTGAGGAGGCGATGCAGTGGGTCGTGCCTGGGAAAAGAAGAGCATGCAAGGCCAGGAGGGATGGGGTGGGGGGGAGGGAAACCAGCCATGCTGGGATGCGTCCGGCCACGTGGGACCTTGGCAAGTTAGCAGGCGGCTGGTTGAAGAGGAACAGTTGCCACCTCCGAGGCATGATGCGGGTGCCCACAGAGAGGGCTCTGAGTGCCGCCTCCGGTACCCGTGCCATAGGTTCACCACCACTGATCCATACTGTACCTGTGCATTTGGTTTTTCTTGCCTAAATGTAGAAAGTTTCTTTTGTCGTCACTGAATTTTGTTGTGTTAGAAAAATAGGGGCAGATCCAGTTTCAGTCTAAAGAAAAAAATGTATCAGAAAGAGTCAAACTTAAACACATTTCCGAGATCCTATTTTCAGGAGATCACTTTGAATCTGTCCTGTCCTCTCTGTTTGGGCTCACCTGTGCCAATTTCACTCTAGAGATGCTGACAGCCATTTCAGCTGGCTGAAGATTCTCTTGTTTCAAACCCACATACGGCCAATTAGAGTGGACTTGACTGCCTGACATTCCTAATGGGTTGGTTTTTGTGGTGGGAAGTTCTTATCCCTGAGGAATAGATATTTTCAATTCCTCCTCTTGGTTTCCAGCTGAGTGATGGGCTCCTTTTTTATCTTTATTTTTTTTTAAACTGCCTGAGAAATGTTAGGCATAACTCTGTAATGAGGGCAGGCAACTGTTTGCAGGTCCACTGTGTTTTTTCTCCTAAATGGTAAAGAGGCTTATTTGTGTGTGTTTTGTTTTCATAATAATGGTCATCCATACTCTGGGCTGGTTTAATTGTTGAATAATTAAACTTTAATGGGCTGGTGGGTAGGAATGATTAGGCTGGTAAATCAAGTTATTCTGAAAGTAGAAAAGAAGGAAGCGGTGATGGTTGCCAAAACTAGTTGTTCACACTTGCAAATTAAAAGTGTAGATTTATGATGCTGTCCAAAATCTACACAGACCTACATACTGAATTAAATATGTAGAACTAATAGAAAGAAGTAGCTTCTAGAGTTAAATTGGATGTTTATAGATGTTTATAGAACAGATGTTTATAGAACAGACTTCTCTCATATTTTCCCTAATAGGAATATCTATTTAAATATGGCAGTTTTTATCAATCTTCTTTCTTGAATTAGAATGTCAGTCTTCCAGAGCCAACACAGACATGGGCCCTGCTCACTGAGAGGATGGGAATTGTAAATCTAATATATGTAAAAAGCATAAGTTGCAGAAAATTCTAATGGATGCCACATTCTACGTTAGATGAGAGAAAATATTTCCAGGGATCAAGAACGGAAATTACCTGTCTGTAGTGCCATAGCTTTCCTTTAGAGTACTAGGGACGCGGTGGCTCAGTGGGTTAGGATGCTGAGCTTGTCGATCAGAAGGTCGGCAGTTTGGCGGGTCAAATCCCGAGTGCCGCGTAACAGAGTGAGCGCCTGTTACTCGTCCCAGCTTCTGCCAACCTAGCAGTTCGAAAGCACATAAAAATGCAAGTAGAAAAATAGGGACCACTACGGTGGGAAGGTAACAGCGTTCCATGCGCCTTTGGCATCTAGTCATGACCACGGAGACGTCCTCGGACAAGCGCTGGCTCTTCGGCTTTGAAACAGAGATGAGCACCGGCCCCTAGAGTTGGAAACGACTAGCACGCATGTGCGGGGGAACCTTTACCTTTACCTTTTAGTGCCATAGGATCCATTTAGACAGGATAGTCTCTAGATTCACCATGAAGGTTGCCTGGAAAAATGCCTGAAGAATTTCAAATTCAGGTGGGATGGGGTAGAGGAAGGGGAACACTCATGAATGGGCCAACAGTCTGACACAAAGATACGTGGATTTCCTGCACTGCAAATGGTAAAATGGAATTTTTGCCTTTTCAGCTCTACCACAGCCAGGCCAGAAAAATCACCTTGGCTGCACAAGAACAATATGAAACACAGCAGCACTCATGATGGTTTGACACAAATGCTGACCATGGAAATGGCAGTTACAGAATGTTTCATTGTCTTGCAGTTGGATGAATCAAATCATGCGTGCCCTCTGGCTATCTGCAGGATCCACAAGAGCATCCAGTGAACATAAACTCCTGTGGTCCACTCTCTGGCCTAGTTCAGCATGCATAAATGCCACAATTGACAAATGGGGATGGATATGTCTCAGTGTATTCTGTGTGACAGTTGATATTTGCCTGACCAATGAAGTAAACCTGGTATTTACCTGCAAACCTGGTCTACGCATTTTTGGAACCACTTTACTGGCAGCCAACTTCTCTTCAAATGCCATAGGTCTTGCCATTTGTTTTCTGGGCAGAAAGGTCAACAGGGATGCTTGTGTTAACCAAATGCTTTCAGACATATTATATAAACTCATGTCATGTTCTGACACAAGTTCACTAAAGGTTTCTATTGTTTGTGGTAACAGTTTAATCTGGCAAATTTTGAAGCCTCATTATAACATATAAGTCTTCTAAGCATGCAAAAAGTATTTTCAGGGAAGCTGAGTAAACATTGTGTGTGTGTGTGTGTGTGTGTGCATTACAATACTTATAGGTTGCTCCAGTTGGTACAGACTTTAGATAGCTTGCAGTATAATAAAACAAAAGATTAAAATAACAATGGCATGTAAATAAACCAGAATACACTATTTGAGGTAGGCTCCAGTTACGTTGTTTGAGTCATATTGGGGGGGGGGAGAGAAACAGTATTAAACTGGAGTATCAGATATGTTTGCCACCTTGAGATGATTATAAAAATAATAAAGGGGGGGATAAAAATATATACATATATACTATTCTTTGGGATACAAAACCCTGTCCAGTGGTCTAGCGTGTCTTAAATATTATGAAGTAGGAAGGTCTTACTTGGAAGAGACAGAAGTAGATTTGAAACCAATACAGAGGAATATTTTGAAGTAAAGGGTCTCTGATTGTACAGATCTCAACTGGGTATGCAAAAGAACTGAAGTTACTCTCAACTTGGCCAGACAGTGTAAAGGTTAATCCAAAACAATTACTTGATTCAGCTCTTTAGCCAAATCCATTTTGTTGTGTGGGGAGAGGGCAGGTGGAGAAAAATTCATGAGAAACAGAAGAGATTCCATTATTACCCCTTGTTTGTTAACAAAAGAACATTTTTGGGGTATTTCCTCAATATTTATCTAACAATTTATCATACAACTTTCTAAGATATTAACTGTGTAAGGTAGTTATAATTACATAGCACAGCTGAATTTCATCTTTATTTAATGGCTTTGTACGGCTGCCCGCTTGTCAACGAGATTGGGCAGCTTATACAACAGAACAATAAAAAGCAAACAAGCCACCCACCCATGTGGAGAGGGACAAACCAGATGGATTATACCATTGCTGGTGCTTAGTAGAGTCACACAGAATTCTAACTCTGATCTTAGCACTATTGCTCCATTGTAATATCAGATACAACCAGGCGTTTGCCTTGATCTTCTAAAATACCCCTGCCTCTATGTTGTTCAAGAGCTGTCAAGCCCATCTCCTCTTTTTAAAAAGTTGGTTCAAAGAAAGATGTCTGAGCGTGTGCAGCATGCTTTTTCCAATACAGCTCCTCCATTATTTTATTTATTTATTTATTAATTTAATTTGTATACCGCCCTTCTCCCTAGGGACTCAGGGCGGTGAACAGGGCAATACATAAAAACTAGATACAAAAATTAAAATTATTAAAACATGATTAAACAATGCCCATAAATTAATACAAATTTAAAATTAAAGTCATTTATAAAAATCCCACCCCGTCCCATCAGGCCAGGCCAGCTTGTTTAAAGAGATAAGTTTTAAGATCGCGCCGGAAGGAGCGGAGATTGGGCGCCATCCGGAGCTCAACCGGAAGATGGTTCCATAAATCCGGTGCACCCACAGAGAACGCTCTCCCCCTGGGGGCCACCAGTCGGCATTCTTTGACCGGTGGCACCCTGAGGAGGCCCTCTCTGTGGGAGCGTACTGGGCGGAGGGAAGTTGACGCCGGCTGCAGGTGCTCCCCAAGGTATTCTGGACCCATGCCATGAAGGGCTTTGTAGGTCATTACCAACACCTTGAACCTCACCCGGAAGACAACTGGTAACCAATGCAGCTCGCGGAGTAAAGGTGTGACATGGGAGTATCGGGAGACTCCCAGTACAACTCTCGCGGCTGCATTCTGTACCAGTTGGAGCCTCCGAGTGGTCTTCAAGGGTAGCCCCATGTAGAGAGCGTTGCAGTAATCAAGATGAGAGGTCATGAGCGCATGAGTGACCGTACGCAAGGCATCCCGGTCTAGATAGGGCCGCAACTGGTGCACCAGGCGAACCTGGGCGAAGGCCCCCCTAGTCACAGCTACAATATGGTCTTCTAAGGAGAGTTGTGAATCTAGGAGGACTCCCAAGTTGCGAGCCCTATCTACAGGAGATAATGACTCACCCCCCATAATGAGGGGTGGGATATCCTGAATATCCCGAGATGCCGGTACGCACAGCCACTCAGTCTTGTCAGGGTTGAGTCGAAGCCTGTTCCTCCCCATCCAGACCCGGACCGCCTCCAGGCACCGGGACATCACGTCGAGGGCATCACTGGGGTGGTTTGGGGTCGAAATGAAAAGTTGGGTATCATCAGCATACTGATGATACCCAACTCCAAAACCACGAATGATCTCACCCAGCGGTTTCATGTAGATGTTGAACAGGAGAGGCGAGAGGACCGACCCCTGAGGAACTCCACAAACGAGAGGCCTCGCGGTCGACCTCTGCCCCCATGCCAACACCGACTGCGAGCGTCCCAGGAGATAGGAGGAGAACCACTGAAGAACCGTGCCTCCCACTCCCAATCCCCTGAGACGCCGCAGCAGGATACCATGGTCGATGGTATCGAAAGCCGCTGAGAGGTCTAATAGGACTAGAACAGAGGAATATCCCCTGTCCCGGGCCCTCCAGAGATCATTCACCAGCGCGACCAATGCCGTCTCCGTGCTGTACCCGGGCCTGAAGCCCGATTGGTACGGGTCTAGATAATCCGCTTCATCCAGGACCAGAGGGAGCTGATGCGCCACCACACTCTCAACAACCTTCGCAAGAAAGCGAAGGTTGGAGACCGGACGAAAGTTATTCAAAACAGCCGGGTCCAAGGCAGGCTTCTTGAGGAGAGGTCTCACCACCGCCTCTTTCAAGGCGGCGGGAAAACTACCCTCACTCAGAGAGGCAGATATAACCGCCTGGAACCAGCCTCGTGTCCCCTCCCGGGCTGCATAAACCAGCCAGGAAGGGCACGGGTCCAATAAACATGTGGTGGAGCTCAGCCTCCCCATGATCCTGTCCATTACATCTGTAGATTCTCAGTTTCTCATTTTACTTGCCTGTTTCATCATGTCTTTTCATCCTGATGAGTGGATAAATGTAGGCCATGATCTGTCCTTGGCCTGCCTGCTGACTGGAGCTGAACTTCCATCATGCCCTACCCAGGGAGCCAAGACCCATGTGGCTGAAAGCCTAATTATTTTTGGCAATTACCACCTGCAGCTGGAGCTTCTCACAGCTTCCCAGTCAGTTAGAATAGTAGTAGGTTCTCTCTGCACTGGAAACTGGATGGCAGCTGCAGCAATCTAGGTGCCAACTCTCTGCATCCAGCAGTGCCATGTTGTGAGTTCTTCCATCTCCATTGGGAGGGAGACTCGTCCAACTGACCACACCTGTTTGGAGTTGGGCACTTTCTCTGACTTTCTTCTTTCCCAAATCTGCTTATGCAATGCATCCTACTCCTTACACCAGGGGGCTTCAAACGTGGCCCTTTTATGACTTGTGGACTTCAACTCCCAGAATTCTGGGAGTTGAAGTCTACAAGTCATAAAAGGGCCACGTTTGAAGATCCCTGCTTTATACCTTTCTGTTTTTCCACAGCTGCATGATTTCCAATTGTTTGGCAAAAGAGCTTCTGGATTGCTCTTTTTTTCATTCTGGGCACTGCGCTTCAAGCTGGAAAAGGATCAGAGAACAGCACCCTCAAATGGAAGTTGGTGGAACAAACCTGATGGTAGCATTGCATGATGACCCCCTTGCTTTTGTTCTATTTTAGCTACGGTAATTGATTGTCATTTAAAAATATGGCAGATTCAGTTATGAGCACCTTGCTGTCTAAGAGCACAATTAACACTAGGTTGGCTCAGCAATCAGAGTTCCAAGAGTTTCAAATGCAAAGACTCCTACCTTAATCCCCATGTACTGTGAGCTGCAATGATATCTTCTTAATGAATATGAAAGACTCCAGTATTTTATATGGACATGTAAGAACTGAAATGTGTGAAGCATCTTTGCTAAGCTAAAGTGTTCCATTGTCAACAGTCAGATTTTGGTCTGAAGATCCAGGAGGATGTGGGTGAACCCCAAGTTGTAAATTGTACATCATCAATACCATTACTTAGTCCATACAATATTTGTTAAGAATCTCCTTCCAGTTTTTTTAACTCTGTAGAGGCTAAGCCCATGGTGGCGAACCTCTGGCACGTGTGCCACAGGTGGCACACAGAGCCCTCTCTGTGGGCACGTGTGCCGTCACCCCAGTTTTAGGCCTTCAGTCCCGTCCATGAGGAACCTGCATCAAAATCTCCCAGGCAAGTGGCTTTTTAAGCTGGGTTTTATAAAACCTTTTTGCTTTAGGCCTCTGCCGCCATGTGCAAAAAAAAAAAAGTTCAATCAATCAAGTTCAACTTCTCGCAGAAAAAAAAAGATCTCGCAAAGTTGGAATTGATTGATTGCACATTATTTTTAGTCCCACACAGCGGCAGAGGAAGTGACACATCGGAACTGGAAACAAGGTGCCGCGTGGGGGTGGGGAGAGTGGTGGGAGCAGGGCACTTCTTGCAAGGGGTGGGGCAGGGCCTGTGCATGGGGTGGAGAAGCACCGTGGCAGTGCTAGCATAGTGGTAGGCCAGTTGCTTCCCTCCCCCTGCCAGACACCTCTCGAAGCCGTGCAGGGTTAAGTTGCCACGCCCACCCCTGCCCAGATGCCCTTGCCTCCCCCAAGCATTTTTTACTAACTTGCCTTTCAGCTGCATTCCATTTCTCTGTTCACTTCTCAGCCTTTGCCATGTGTTTGTGGGACTATCGGTAAAAAAAAAGTTTCAGCAGACTTTCTAACTTCTCACGAGACCTCAAGATGCCCTTCCTGTGCCAGGCCAGTCCCTGCAGCCCTGGGGTGGCCGTGCTGGGTGGCGGTGGGCAAGGTGTTGAGATGGGGGCTGGCAGGCCGACCAAGGCAGCAGGTGGAGCACCAGAGGCTCAGGGAGGGAGAGTGCTGAAGTGGGCGGTCGGGCCATTGGCAAGAGCAATGTGGTTGAGCGGAAAGCGGCCTCAGAACATGTGGGGCATCCTCACTCCCCCCCCCAAAAAAATTGCCTTTCTTTCCTTACCTTACTCCCAACCCCGTGCCATTTCTCCTTTGCGATCCACTGCCGCCGCGTGCAAGGAAACAAAGGAAGGGGGGTTTGGGGGAAAAAAGGTCAATCAATTCCAACTTCACAATTTTTCACGAGAAGTTGGAATTGATTGATTGACCACATCCTCTTGTAGTACCATTAGTAGTAGTGCCAAGGCTACTGCTAAGCTTGTAAGCCGCCCTGAGTCTTTGGAGAAGGGCGGGATATAAATGGAATTAAAATAAATTTAAAAAATTATGAGTGGAAATGGTACAATATGGAAGAAAAAAAAATCTAGGCTTTTTGGTGCTTCCATGAGAATGATGAGAAGGGAGAGTGGCTGCTTCAAATTTGCATGCCTTCTCAATTGATCTGGCCTAGCCCTTTTGGTGTGTGATTTTTGACATGCTTTGCAAGACATGGTAGGTCCTTGAACCACCAGAAGTCCTATATGTCTGCTTTGAAGCATACTTTTTATCCAAAGGTAAGCGTTGTTTCTCTCCCTGCCTTGGAACTTTGAGGTAATAATAATGTACAGCTGACATTTATAGGGTGTACTGAAAGTACGAGTGGGAGATTGCATTGGATCACTGTGAATATGCAAATAGCTCTAATGGTGCATTAGTAACCCTTCTGGCTGCTTTGTGCCATTAAAAATGATTGCTGAAATGACTGCATTTAGAGAGAGACATTATAACTTCTTTCCCTCCTTTGCAAAAATACGTAGGTATCTGATCTAATCAACTCTTCCTGCTGAACAGAGACATGTGGTCTCTGTAAGGATCTTCCAATGTCAGGCATGCTCCTGGTTAATTTAATTTAATTTAATTTATTAATATTTCTATACCGCCCTTCTCCCGAAGGACTCAGGGTGGTGTACAGGGCAAGAGTAAAACACAGAAATTTACAAAAAATAAAAGATAATTAAATACATGCCCGATTAAAAATACAGTTAATACATGGTAAAAACCCCCCAATAAAAATAGTAAAAAACCCCACCAATCCCCCCTCAGGCCAGGCCGGCTTGCTCGAACAAGTATGTTTTCAGATCGCGGCGAAAGGAGCGAAGATCGGGCGCCGTCCGGAGCTCAACCGGTAACTGGTTCCATAGCTCCGGGGCGCCCACAGAGAAGGATCTCCCCCTGGGGGCCACCAGTCGGCATTCTCTGACCGGTGGCACCCTGAGGAGGCCCTCTCTGTGGGAACGCACAGGGCGGAGGGAAGTAGACGCCGGCAGCAGGTGTTCCCTAAGGTACTCCGGACCCCTGCCATGTAGGGCTTTAAACACCATTACTAGCACCTTGAATCTCACCCGGTTGTTTCTTTAGTGGCTGCTTCCCATGTAGATTATTGATAATTTAACTTTTTAAAACATTGCTGTTGTATGTACACTCTTAGAAGTTGAGGTTGATCTAGAAAAAGTTAACCCCTGTGAATATCATGGAAAAAGTTAGATGTGCTTAATACGTAGAGCAATCTGAAACATAGTTACAGTACACAAAATAGAGATCCCATCGGTTTATATTCTTGCTAACTGATTTAAGGAATGCAGTTTAAGAAATATATTTATTTGAAAATAAGTAACCATGAGATGAGTTGATTCTTCTTGCAAATATGCATCTGGATTCTATGTGCTTGTTAAGTGGAAAAACATTAGGTAGGAAGGAGCTATGCTCCTTCTCTGTAGCTCTTCTTTAAAAGAAAAGCTGATAGATTTTTTTATAAGCATTGTAAGGCACAGTCAGGCTTTGAATTCTCTCCTGTTCAGTTTCCAAAATCTCATTTAAATATTGCATATCTTTGTGTGGGTATTTGTAACCTAAAAATATGATTGTCCCCTTGGTAGCTCATTCATTGGAACCTTTCATTGATATTCAATGCAACATCCATTGGCATCTTTTGGGTAGTCCTTTTTTATGTCATAAAAAGAAACAATTGCATTCACCATCTAAATCCCATCTGTGTTCCCTCTATCCTAAACTGTTGGAATTCATTGTTGGAATGTATTTTTATGCAACAACTACAGTAGTATTCAGCCAGCAGATGGCAGTGTTTACAAGTTTGGATCTATGGTATACTCTATGCCAGAGGTCCCTAATCTTTTGGGCACCAGGGACTAGTTCTGTGGAGAGAGGTTTTCCACAGACTGGAGAGTGTGTGGTTTTGTGCATTGCCTGCATCCCACAGATGGGGCTTTGCTTGTTTGTGCGGACCAGTTGCTGGCATGCCGCGGCCCAGTAATGGTCCACGGACTGGGAATTGTGGATCCCTGCTCTATGCTCCTTTGTTCTAAATAGAGTTTCCTGTTTTCCTATTACAGTTAAATGACTGAGCAGTAAAGCACATGATGACTGTACTCTTGGTTTGCTCGGTGGTGCTATATATAAACAAAATTTCTAACACTCACCATTAGGTAGAATGAGGCGGTATAGTAACTACAACGATATGATTTTTTCTTCCCAGACATTTTTAAAGGAAATAATCATCGTCATTTGCCCCCAACTGGGGTAGGAACAAGACATCTCTTATCTGAAACTGATAAATCAGGTGGCTTAAAGTCATATTTTGCTGTTTCATTTTTTTTCCTGCTTCTTGGAGCATCCTGGTCTTCTTGAATTGAGAAAATTTGCATCATAACCATTATCTTTAAATACTAACTGAAATGGAGGAAGAAGAAGAAGAAGAAGAAGAAGAAGAAGAAGAAGAAGAAGAAGAAGAAGAAGAAGAAGAAGAAGAAGAGGAAGAGGAAGAGGAAGAGGAAGAGGAAGAAGAAGAAGAAGAAGAAGAAGAAGAAGAAGAAGAAGAAGAAGAAGAAGAAGAAGAAGGAGGAGGAGGAGGAGGAGGAGGAGGAGGAGAAGGAGGAGAAGGAGGAGAAGGAGGAGAAGAAGGAGAAGAAGAAGGGAAAAATGCTGATGAGACCTTTTTATTCCTTGCAACCCCCACAATGTGGGTACATCAGCCTTGTGCATGTAGGCCTTTGTGGTGCGTTGTCCCCCTCTCTGTGTTTTTAATTGCATCTCTCATAATTCCTGATTTATGCTAGCTGGGTATATGGAGTTTTACCCCAAACCATTTAGATAACATCTACCAGACTTTGGATACCTGTTGGAAGGTGTGCGTTTATTTAGAGAGGTCTTTCTATTTTTCTTCCTCATTTTGGAAATTAGTGAAGCACTACTCATGTCATACCTTTGCAGGGAGTTTTCAGTAGGAGAGGAAACTTAAATAGTCCTCCCTTTTTCAAGAGTCATGGGAGATGGCCCTGTCCTGTGGGATCCTGGGAATGTCAGCAGAGGGGAACCTCTGCCATTAGGCCCAGCTATGAATATGCAGGACCTTTCTGGGTGTCCTGCACACCCAGAGCTGGGCCTAATGATAGAGGCTCAGCTCTGAACCACTGCTGACTTTCTGAGACAACACAAGTGTGAACCACTGCTGACTTTGAGATAACACAAGTGTGACTCGGAAGAGATAAACCTTGCTCATAGTTCCTCGGGTGCTGATACCTACATATGGAGATATCACCAGGGCAAGATCCCAGATTTACCTCATGTGAATCTTCAGATGGCCCCTGTAGGAGTAAAGCTGTTGGAGCAAGAAAAGATGGTAGCAGCTACAGCTATGTTTCTCTGGAGATGACTTTAAAGCCACTTCTGTAGTTTTTTTTAAAAAAAGAGGGCCTCTCATTTGCTAGTCTTATGCTTGGCCCATAACAATGAATAATGTGCCTCAAAGTATCAAAACAATCACCTTCTAGAATACCACCTTGAGTCTTTGCAGTTTCACAAAGATATCTATGTTAACAATACTGAAAGTGATACTTGATGCCAGCACCTCTCCAACCTTGACTAATCTCAGAAGAAGCTAAGCAGAGTCAGATCTGGCTGGCATTTTGATGGGAAATCATGAGACAATTCCAAGGATGTATACTAGGCTGTGAATTTGAAAAACATCTCAGAAGAAGACAGTGGTGAACCACTGTTATCATGTTGTCAAGAAAACGACATGAACGTGCCCACGAAGTAATCGAGCTGAGTTGATTTGATGGTAAAGAACACTGAATTTGTCATCTTAAAATAGCAAATTAGCAGACATTCTGGTTTTCAAGCATTTGGAAAAAAATTGGAAAATGAAAAGAAAGAAGAGGACTTGGAGGGCTATTCTTGTGATTGTGAAGGTAGGGCCTTTTACTGTAGTATCTTTTTATATAATCAATTATAATATACTATAATTATGTAGAATATATATTTTACTGTAGTATGCATTTAAATAATTATATTAAGTGCTGTACACTGCCCGGAGTCTCTTGTGAGATAGGCGGCCATACAAATATGATAATATATATAAATAATATAGAATATACTAAATCCTTGTACCTAACTTCAGACTTCATTTGGTTGTTGTGTATTGTTATGTAAAGCATCCTGTATTCAGAAATAAATAATTTGAGGAAGATGAGGCTCAACCTTTTCTTGCTGATCTGCTAATTTACACATAAATTGTTTTGAAATCCTACTTCAGACAGAAATCCTTCTGGTGTATCTTTTCCTCATTACAAATTTCATCTTATTCTAAAGGAGAAGAGTCTTAAACTGCTTTTGTTTCTCCTTCTTTTTGGAGATTTTTGTTTTCTGAAGAATTCAGGATGTATTCTCCCTAAATTCCTCTGCTGCATCCTGGGTCTGGGATCTCTTGACAATTCTTCTGCTGTTTGTTGCTCCCCCAAAATGTCACCCTTGTACCTCCATTAAAAAAAATACAATATGGAAAGCTGGGCTAATTTTTTCAGCAACTTCCAAAGGCATTTAAGAGAGAGGGTGGGTTAACTGATTGCCTTAGGTGATTATAGTCTTATAACAAGAGCATAATATATAAAAAAGATGATTAATATAACAAAGGCTATGTTTTCACAATACATCAAGCCACAAATTAGAAAATCACTTTTTAACTTAAGGTGCTGTGGAAAGGACAAAGCAAATGAATCTCACCAGTTGTCACACCCCCACTGCCTACCTCAGCAGATGTTGTCCCAGCAGTGCAGGCTAGGAAAACATTGGTTCAGGTAGATTTGGGGGAAAATATCTATTTCTTAACTGAAAGTTATGTTTTATTTACCATGTGGTGTCTCCAGCAAATTCAGGCTATCAATTTAATGCCATAGTCCATGGCAAATGGATGGGTGGTGTGGTACACCTTCCTCTTTTCCATTTCAGGGCCTGCCATTTTTAATGTTGAGAGAAGGAAAAGCCTTGGCTTCTGGACCTGCTTCTGTCTAGTGCTCAGACATAGAACTCTGCCTTGTTATATTTCAAGGACCTGGGTTTTCAGAGCTGGATCAAATGGTCTTGCAACTGCTGCCACCTTTTCTCCCCACAAAGCCTTCCTCCCCAGTACCTTCTGCCCTCCCATGTCTGCCTTTCAGGAGCTAAAGGAATATGTGCTGGGCTGAGCCTCATCCACTGAGAAGGTAGTGCTGATTATCAATCTCCTGCAGACTTGATAGGGAGATTTAATCATTTTCTTCCCTGCAGTTGTCCTGAGGAAAATCTCTCCTCTGCGGCTTTTATGTGCCCTGGGAAGAAATTTCCTACTGGTAAACTGCCTGCCACCATCAAATACCGGCTTTAGAAGAAGGATTTTCTTCCAAAGAAAAGGTCCAGAATTGGTAATGGAAAAGTGGCATTTCTCTTCCTCTCCCCTTTCTTTTCTTCAGTCCTATTAATTTTTTCTCATATAATGGCATAAATTGGTTTTTAAAAACTGCGTGGTTAAAGATGCTTTCAACATTGTGCATAATATTAAGAAGCTGCAAACTGTGTTCAGAGATGGTAGACCTCTGAACACCACTTCAGCCAGGTTCAGATTGGCCAGTCTAAACTAGAAGGACCTTCCAGCAGGATTTTTCTTGTCTTCTTTAATTCTTTAGAGGGTATGTTCTACATCAGGGGTCTTCAAACTTGGCCCTTTTATGACTTGTGGACTTCAAATCTCAGAATTCTGGGAGTTGAAGTCCACAAGTCATAAAAAGGCTGTTATGTACTAACAGTTAATGTGTTTGATTTAAATGTGTCTCCAACTGTTTTGGAGGGAAACCGAAGTTTGTATTTGAGCGGGAAACCAGCTTTCAATCTGATTGGTCGCCGTCTAGTGGTGGCATGTATAAATAGCTGTCAGTCTGTCGGTTCAATTCAGTTCTGTTATTCTTGCAAATAAACCTGTTGCATTAGATTGGTCTGGTCAATGTCTCCAAGAACCCACTATGCAACAGTGGTGACGAAGGTGGGATCTTGCTGAAGGAATGATGCCTATTAGAGTTGAAGTCACAGAGTGTTAGCCCAGGCACCAGAGCCCTGGTGGGACCACGTCCCCACCCTGCCTGCCAGTAAGCCAAACTGGAGGCATATTGTCCTGAGGGATCCATCCCCAGGATCTAGGCAGTTCATCTCCTTCGTAGCAAGAGAGGCAATGTCCAAGACCTGACAAAAATACTACCATGGCCAAGCTGGGCAGGCTCAATGAGTTCGATGTCTCCCACCCAGAACAGTGGAGCTCCTACGTCTCCAGGATGGACAACTACCTGTGGGCCAACCAGGTCAGAGAGGATGGGTTGAAAGCCATGACCCTGCTCTGCGTGTGTGGACAGGCCACATTCGACATCGCTGAGAATCTGTTGGCGCCAGCCAGCATTGAGTCAGTAACATATTTATTTATTTATTTTATTCGATTTAATAAGAAGATTGAAAGAACACTTCGAACCCAAGCTGTCCATAATTGCTTGGCGCCATGCTTTTGAACAGAGAGAGCAAAAGTCAGGGGAGTCAGTAGGTGAGTTCATGGCTGCACTCTGACAAGTGTCATGCCACTGCGAGTTCCCCAACCTGGAGGATCGTCTCAGGGACAGACTCATATGCGGGTTGATGAATAGAGACTTGCAGCAGCGCCTGTTTGCCATGGAAAATCTGACCTTCCAAGATGCCTTGAAGGAAATCATGGCAGATGAGGCCGCCGGTGGAGCGATGAAGGCTTTACGGCCTCAAAGATACCCTCCAGCCAGGTAGCCATGCATCAAGAGACTATTGAGAGACTGGAAGATTCGGAAGAGGACAATGAGATCAACCTGTTGCAAAGAGAACCCATTAGATGGCATCATCCTACAACACAAGCAACTATTCCTCCAAACTGCGTGAGCTGCGGGGGACATCACAAAAGGACTGAGTGCAGGTTTTGCACAGCAGTGTGCTGTGCCTATGGGAAGAAAGGCCATATTGCCAGAGTCTGTAGAGGTCGCCAGAGAGATGCTCAGACTGCAGATGCCCAGAGGAAAGGTAAATGGGCCCTGGGGCAGAATGGGTCAGGTAATGTTCTGGGAGGAGAAGCATTCTGCGGACGGGAGCCCTATGCCTCCTTAAAGAGAAGCTGAGACTTCAAGTCAAAATACAAGGGGTCCCTTGTTCCATGGAGCTAGACACCGGGTCAGCTCTGTCCATCATTTCTTACAAGACTTTCAGTTATATCTGCAGACAATGCAAGAAGCGACTTCAACTCAAACTGTCAACAGAACTGTTGTTCTGACAGATTTTCAAAATTACCACATTGCGGTGAAGGGCGAAGCCTCTGTAAGGGTCAGATTCAAAGAGTTTGATGGTCCCCTCAACACTGTGGTCATCGAAGGAAAGCATACAAGTCTAATAGGATTAGAC
This sequence comes from Vipera berus, assembly GCF_964194415.1. Lineage (NCBI taxonomy): Eukaryota > Metazoa > Chordata > Lepidosauria > Squamata > Viperidae > Vipera > Vipera berus. Next base: position 134,850,379 of record NC_138203.1, read on the forward strand.
TGGTTCGAAGCCCTGGGCATCCAAGTAACTGGCATAAATTGCAAACAGCTGACCTGGCAGCAGTATGCCAAGAGTATGCTGATGTGTTCAGTCCTAACCTAGGACAATACAAAGGGGCACCCATCTCCCTTACCTTGATCCGGCTGTCACTCCAATCAGGATAAAACCATGCAGAGTGCCTTTTCTGTTAAAACCAAAGATCGATGCGGAGCTGGAAAAATTAGTGCAATAGGGAGTGCTCCAACCCATGGACAGTAGCCTGTGAGAGACTCCCATAGTGATCCCAGTGAAGTCCAATGGGGACATCTGTATCTGTGCAGACTACAAGTGCACAATCAATAAGGCACTACAGCAACACGCTTACCCAGTTCCAATGGTAAGTCACATCCTCACATCACTTCATGGTGGTCACCTGTTTGCCAAACTAGACCTTGTACAAGCCTACCAGCAGCTGCCAGTTGATGATGCCACAGCAGAGGCACAGACAATCATCACTCACAGAGGGGCATTCAGAGTTCATCGCCTGCAGTTTGGGATAAGGGTTGCCCTGGGATTGTTCCAAAGCGTTATGGAACGGACACTTAAAAATATACCAGGCGTCTGCCCCTATTTTGATGACGTCCTGATTGCAGGTGAATCTGTGACAGTCCTACAGATTGCCTCAGAGCAGTGCTTCAACGGTTCCATGAAGCGGGGTTGAAGTTAAAGAAAGAAAAGTGTCAAATTGGAGTGGACTCTACTGAGTTCTTGGGATTCTGGATAGATGCTGCTGGAATCCATCTATCAGAGGCTAAGCTAAAAGCTATCCAACAAGCCCCCAGAACTAAATCCAAAGGGGAGCTACAGGCATTTCTGGGACTTTTAAACTTTTATCACTTATTTCTGCCACACAAAGTGGCATTGGCAGAGCCGCTCCATCGTTTATTAGACAAAAAAGCACCCTGGTTGTGGGCAAGCACCCACAACAAAGCATTCAGAGCAGTCAAATCACTGCTATTGTCAAACTCCGTGTTAGCCATTTTAACGAAAAACTGCCTGTGATTTTAGCATGTGATGCATCACCGCATGGCATCGGAGCAGTTCTAAGCCATAAAATGGCAGATGGTCGTGAAGCGCCTATAGCATATTATTCTAGAACATTATCATCAGCAGAGAGAAACTATGCTCAAATAGACAAGGAAGCTCTCGCTATAGTAGCAGGAATTAAGCAATTACATGATTTCCTATACGGGCGACCCTTCACCATTTTCACTGATCACAAGCTGCTGCTTGGCCTCTTTACAGCTGACAGCAGATCCTATCATCAAGGATGCTGTGATGGTCGAGGGACTTCCGGTGGCGACGCGACGCCGAAGACAGCCGTCTCCGGGCTGTCCGCTCCGCAGCTGTGTTGTTTCATCGAAAACAGCGCCGATCAGCTGTTTAGGTGGATCTGAAGCCCCCTCCTCGGGAGAAGAGGAGGGGGTGAGGCCCCAGGTAGGGGTTGAGCTCTCCGGGGCCGCCTGAGCTGAAAGTTTGGGCGGCTGAAGGATTGAGCCCCCCCGAAGCCTGGGTTAGCTCCGAGCTGCGCAGCGTCTCTGCTCCGTGATTTTTGGAGCAGAGCCAGGCGTTAGCAACCACCCCTGCCAGAAGGAAAGACTCTTGAGTATCAAGGTGCAGGCAGAGCGGTACAGGAGGTCAAGGTGAAGTGGACTTTTATCTTTACTCTCTAGCTCAATGGATTTTATAGCTTTAAAGTGAAAGTGCGCAACAAGTGAAAGTGGGGGAAGATGGCGGCTAAAACTTCTAAAGCTCTCCGGAGTGCGGGGGCTTCCCCGGTGCAACAGACCTCGTTGCAAGCTTTGCTTCCTCCTGCACCTCCTCCGGCATTGACGCTTAAGGATTTACAAGATGCCTTTGAAAAGCATTCACAATTAATGTCAGATATGATGGATGAAAAGATGGAAAAGCTGGAGGAGAAATTGGAGGAGAGGATGGAAGAGAAGTTTAGAGCAATGAGGGTAGACATTTTGTCTACAATTGAAAGTGTGGCTGAATGTGTGCAACGTTTGGATGAAAAAGTGGAGGATCTTAGTCAAAAGAACTCTATATTAGAAGTAAAGGTATTAGAGAATGAAAATATAAGGGACAAAATGGACGGAGAATTGAGCCTTGTCCAGTACCATCAGATGCATTATGCTATTAGAATCAGGGGCTTAAAAGAGAATCCTAAAGAAGATTTAAAGCAGCTGATCTCTGAGGCTTTGGAAGCGGTATTGGGCCAGTCAGCATCTGAAATTGAGGGAAGTATGGATAAAATCTTTCGTGTAAATTCATGGATTGCAAGACAGAGGAAGTTACCTAGAGATGTGGTGGTCTACTTTACAAAGAGAGCAATTAGAGATGAAGTTATTCAAGCTGCTTATGATACTAAATTTGTGGTTGCTGAGCAAGAAGTCCTGGTTTTAAAAGAGATTCCTCCAAAGATTTTAAGGAGAAGGAAAGATTTTGCATTCCTTGCACAGGAACTTAAGAAATGTGATATCAAGTTTAGATGGGAGATTCCAGTCGGAATGGTGGTGATGCACGAAGGTAAAAGACATCGTCTGGTTACTGTGACTCAGGCACGTGATTTTTACAGCAATGTGTTAAAAGCAACCCCCCTATCACTTCTGGAAGCTGCAAAGGGATATGGCGAGGGAAAGCCTCAAGACGCTGAAGGTAGACAGACAGAGGAGAATGGTGCTGGAGGGGATCAAGTTACAGTTTCATCGGCTGCTGCTGGAGAGCAGAGGATGACGCGTGCCGCCCTAAGACGAGCGAGACAAGAGCAAGAGCAAGACCAGCAGAAAGTTATGGAACCTCCAAAGCGTACTTACAGTGAAGCTGTGGGAGGGGCGCGGCCCAAAGAAGTTACAGGGGTCATTGCAGACGTGCTCCAAAAGCTTCGAGACGCCAAGAATGGCGACTAAATTTCTAACTTGGAATGTCAATGGATTAAATTCACCACAGAAGAGAAAGAAAGTTTTTCAATATTTAAAACAATTTAAGACTGATGTTATTTGTTTGCAAGAAACGCATATTAGGGTTATGGACCAAAAGTACTTATCGAACTCAAGGTTGGGTACGCAATTTGTTGCTTCTGCGATGAACAAGAAAAATGGAGTGGTTGTCTACGTTAAAAGTACTCTAACAGCAGAACTAATTGAAGTAGATAAGCAAGGAAGATATGTTATGATAGATTTGCTGCTAGAAGGTAAAAAAACGCTTTTAGTTGGATTGTATGCTCCTAATCAACAACAAGCTGACTTTTTAAACTTACTACATACAAAGGTTACCCAATTGGATTATAAATCTTTTATTTTTATGGGAGATTGGAATGGCGTCCTAGACGTACAGATGGACAAAGCTGGTTTTTTTAAGCGTGTCCCGAGTCATGCTAGATTGCCTAAATCTTTTTTTGAAATGAAGGATGATTTGGAATTGCGAGACATTTGGCGCGATACACATCTACATGAAAAGGATTATACTTTTTTTCTGATAGACATCAATCTTTTTCTAGGATTGACTTTATATTACTGACTAATGATTTTTTTTCTAGGATTAAGAAGGTAAAGATCTGTGCAAGAATTATTTCTGACCATAGTCCAGTTTGGTTAGAGATTAACAAGGACAATAGAGATAGGCGCTCTTGGCGCGTAAATGAGAATTTGTTTAGAAATCAGAGAAATGTGGAAGAATGTAAACAGCAGATGAAGGATTTTTTTGAAATTAATATGAATAAGGATACCTCTATGGACATGGTTTGGGATGCTAGCAAGGCCTATATGAGAGGGGTGTTGATATATATGAACAATAAACACAGACGTACTTTGGAAGCCAGAAGGAAAGAATTGGAGAATGAAATTAGGGAAAAAGAAAAGGCCCTAATTTTGAACCCATTGGATGTGAAGATTAAGGAGGTCATTAACCTATTAAGAGGACAATTTGATATTTATTATTTGTTTTAACATTGGAGATATTATTGATAAAAATATGGAACTCGGAAAAAATTAAGGGTATTCAAATTAGAGATCAGGATTTTAGACTGAGGGCGTTTGCAGACGATCTGGTTGTTACGGTGACTCAGCCAGAAAACTCTGTTGTGGACCTGATAGAGATAATAATGCAATATGGGAAGGTTTCTGGATTTAAGGTTAATGCACAAAAACCCAAAATTTTGGCCAAAAATATGACAGTATCGCAAAAGGCCCTTTTAGAAGGATTAACTGGATTTGAGATTGTTAAAAGGGTCAAATATTTGGGGGTGTATTTGTCACCCTCTAATACAAAGTTATATAAAAATAAGTATGAAAAGTTATGGGGAAAAATTCAAAAAGAATTGGAGAGCTGGGAAAAACTGCAATTGTCTTTGTTGGGAAGAATTGCAGCAGTGAAAATGAACGTCCTGCCTAAATTTTTATTTTTATTTCAAATGATACCGGTCCTTAAAAAAGATTCTAATTTGGAAGAATGGCAACGGGGTATCAACAAATTTGTCTGGGCAGGGAAAAGGCCACGAGTTAAACTTAAGATTATGCAGGATACTCGTGAAAGAGGTGGTCTTAAAATGCCTAATCTTAAATTATATTATGAAGCTGCTGCGTTGTCAGGAATAAGTGATTGGATTAATTTGACACAAGAGAGATTATTAAATCTTGAGGGCCACGACTTGTTATTTGGCTGGCATGCATATTTGTTGTATGATAAGAAGGTAGATAATGTGTTTAAGGTGCATATTTTAAGACAGGCATTCTTGAGAGTTTGGAAGAAGTATAGACATAAGTTAGATTACAAGATGCCGTTGTGGGCAATCCCAAAACACGCAATAGAAAATATAAATGTTGGCTTCAAACATGATGTGACTACGTATAAGGAGATTTTAAGCTTGGAAAGAAATGTCTGGTGTTTGAAGCCGTACAATCTCTTGCGAGATGAGAAGATCGTTCAAACTTGGTTTCAATATACTCAGTTACGGGCCAGGTGGAAAGAAGACCAGAAAATTGGTTTTGTAATGACTGATGAAAATCTGATAAAGCAAATTAGAAACCAGGGTCCAGCACATATCAAACGGATATATCTTGCATTGATAGAAATTGACTCAGAAACAGAACTTGTTAAAGACTGTATGATAAAATGGGCTCAGAATATTCAAGAAGTTATTACAATGGATACGTGGGAAAAGATCTGGGTGAGGAATGTAAAATTCACGCAAGCCCAAAACCTAAGAGAGAACTTTTACAAAATGTTTTATAGATGGCATCTAGACCCTAAAAAGCTTGCAAGTATGTATCCGAATTATCAGCCTAAATGTTGGAGGTGTGGAGGTGAAGATGCAACGTATTTTCATATATGGTGGACCTGCAAAAAGGTCAAGGCTTTTTGGATAAAAATTTGGTGGAATATGCAGAAGATCTTTAAGCAAAGGATAAAGTTTTGTCCGCAACTGTTTTTGTTGGGCATAATTACAGAAGCTACTGTTGTGGACATTAAGTTGATGTTGAATTTAATTACGGCAGCAAGACTTTTAATAGGTCAATATTGGAAGAAGGAGGAACTGCCGACTATAGAAGAATGGACTTTAAAGGTTTCTGACCTGGCGGAAATGGCAAAGATTTCGGCTTACCTGAAAGATCATTCGCAAGAACGTTATATTATGGAGTGGAAAAAGTGGATTGATTATATTCAGAATAAATATGGGACTAAGAAGTTTCATTTAGCATTTGAGTAAGTTTCCTTTTCTGTTTTCTTTTCTTTTTTTATACGTAATATTTTTTTTAATTTTTTTTTATTGAAAAGTTTTAAAATACATTTTATCTTTAACAATCCCCCCCTACCCCTCCCCCCCTTTCCCCCTCCCCCCCCCCGACTTCCCAGAGCTAAGTACAGGGTATAAAAACAAAGAACAATCATAAGCATCCATATGCTACCAACAATAAATTCTTAAATCTATCACTCTCTAGCTCATATAAGATAACTACAAACAATACTAATATTTCATATAGAAAAAAAAGAAAATACGTAATATTATACGTAATATTAATACTGCTTGTAATCATTTTATATGAGCTAGAGGGTGATAGAATTAATAGTTTATTGTTGTTAGTATATGGATGCTTATGATTGTTCTTTGTTTTTATACCCTGTATTTAGCTCTGGGAAGTCGGGGGGGGGGGGAGGGGGGAATGGGTGGGAGGGATAGGGAGGGTTAGGTAGGGGTGGAGGGAGGGGGGGATTGTTAAAGTTAAAATGTACTGTAAAACTTTTCAATAAAAAAAAAGGATGCTGTGATGGTCAATTTTTATGGCTGCCTATTCATGCAGGCTAGTCCATAAGATGGGTAAGGAAATGGGCCATGCTGATGCACTCAACAGACTGCCTCTGCCAAACAGATCCAGCCCCAGCCCCAGCAACTCGCATCCTGGCAATCCAGGATCTTCCTGAAACACCCCTAGACACTGGAGATGTGGCTGCCAAAACTGCCACTGACGGAACACTCAGCCACGTTCTGAACTGGGTGTTGAGGCGATGGCCAGAAATCAGGCCAAGTCCAGAGTTCCAGAGCTATGCCAGCAAAAAGGATGAGCTGTCAGCCCACAAGGGTTGTGTATTGTGGGGAATCAGGGTGATTGTTCTGTCCACATTGCAAGCCAGAGTACTAGAATCTCTGCATGAGGGGCATCCTGGCATCGTTAGAATGAAGGCACTTGCAAGAAGCTACTTGTGGTGGCCAGTTCTGGATAAGGACATTGAGGCTCAAGTAAGGAGCTGTTGGGTCTGCTAAGAAACCCGGCCAGAAATGCCTCAAGCACCAGTGCACTGCTGGGAGACCACGCAAACTCCATGGTCTCGCGTGCACATTGACTTTGCAGGGCCATTTCAGGGACAGGTATTTCTCATTGTAGTTGGCAGCTACTCAAAATGGCTAGAGGTAGTACCTGTCCAATCTATGACTACTGCCAGGACCATCCAGGAACTGTGCAGGCTTTTTGCTACACACTGTTTGCCGGACGTCATTGTGTCAGACAACGGGGCACAATTCATGGCAGCAGAGTTCCAGTCCTTCCTTAAAGCTGATATGATTAGACACACCACTTCAGCTCCGTTCCATCCAGCTTTCAACGGCCAAGCTGAACAGATGGTGAGATCCACAAAAGAGGCTCTAAAAAGGCTAACGACAGGCGACTGGAATCATTGCCTGGCAGACTTTCTTTTGTGCCAGCACACAACACCAAGTACCGCTACATGTCACAGCCCAGCTGAGCTTAGATGGGGTCGTCGTCTCACAACAAAGTTGGACCATCTCCATCCTGACAGATCAGCTCCAGAAATGTCACAACCCAAGCCTCCGAGGAATTTACAGCTGGGTGAGCCTGTTTGGGTAAGAAACTATGGGCAGGGAAAAACTTGGGTGGTTGTTATTGTGACAAAGGTGTCAGGGCCACTATCCTACGAGGTGGCCCTGCATGACAGTCATGTGGTCCGATGCCACATTGACCCATTGCGGCAGCGGCAGGCAAGTCAGAGTCCTGGAGCAGAAAGTGAGAGGACTTTAGACATCTATAGGGAAGCTGCCATTCCCGAATTGCCCAGACCCACAGAAACTGTACGAGTAGAACCAGAGTCACCACAGACCAGTGTACTGTGTTTGCCGGCTAGTGACGTGAGCGAACACAGTGGTACAGGTCTACCCAGTACGGACAAACATAGCAGCACTAGTCTACCTGGTGCGGCCAGACATAGCAGCACGGGTCTACTGGGTACGGCTAACCAGCAAGTTGATCGGGAGCCCCAAACAGCTTTGTGGTGTTCCAAAAGAGCCTGTAATCCACCAGCATATTTAAATGATTATGTGCATAAAATGTACTGGGGATGACTTTGTCCAGGAGGAAGGGGTGTTATGTACTAACAGTTAATGTGTTTGATTTAAATGTGTCTCCAACTGTTTTGGAGGGAAATTGAAGTTTGTATTTGAGCGGGAAACCAGCTTTCAATTTGATAGGTCACCACCTAGTGGTGGCATGTATAAATAGCTGTCAGTCTGTTGGTTGAGTTCAGTTCTGTTATTCTTGCAAATAAACCTGTTGCATTAGATCGGTCTGGTCAATGTCTCCAAGAACCCACTGTGCAACAAAGGCCAAGTTTGAAGACCCCTGGTCTACATTTTCAGGACTTATTTCAACGATTGAAAGTATTCCCAGTTGGTTGGAAGCATCTTGAACTTACCAAAAGGCAAAATACTTTCCCTTTCCTCAGACCAATTAAGATTTCTCATTATTACCTAGCCAGTGAATTGTCACTGCAAAATGCTCTACGTGTTTTGCGTTGGTTTAGTATCTCTCCCCCCTCTTTGATATACGTTATAAGCTCCTATTTAAAGGCCTGAAAATTAGCATTGCTTACCTGGGTCGGATGAATCATTTTTAGAATGCTAAAAGCTAGTTTTAGCATACTTTAAATAGAGTCTATCATGATCTTTGCTTACGGCAAAATGCTAGTTCAACTGAAAGTTTTCTGTGCTTATGATAAAGACTTAAATAACTCCTTTTGGACATCTTTTGGATGCCCTTTTTCTAACACTGATAGCTCCCAGAAGACGATATGAAGTAAAATGTTGCTCAAGCTCAGCTAAGGTGCCTGGGGGCATGGTCTTGTAGATATATCTGGGATGAGTTTGAGTTTGTAATTTCTGATGGATGGGACAGGATCCTTCAGATTGTGAGGTTGGCCACTTGTTTATTAGATCAAAATTCCTCCCTGCTGAGGAAGTGATTTGTAGTTGAGTTGGACAGTAGCTGCAGAGGGCCCTGGAGGAAAAGAATTATATGGACCCATTTCATTCAAGCTTCAGATTGGGATGTAGTCCCGAGATGTTAGCTTTGCTTTTTGATGATCTTTGTTGGAGCTAATATTGGAGTGGGGTGCCCATCCTTATGCTCATTGATCTCTCAGCAGCTAATCAGTGACCAGGATATCCTTCTATACAGGTTGGGGGGATTGGGTGGGGGGAGGGGAGGGTGCACTGTTACAGTAGTTATTGTCCTTTCTCTGTGGATGGTTCCAGACAATGTTGGAAGGGGAAAGTGATTCCACAGCTCATCACCTGTGAGATATCATGGGATTCAACTGAATACGTGACAACTGGTAAAGGAGGTGCTTGGTTTGGGCTTGGTTTGGGGTGATATATCTTCAGTACACACATGATAGCCAATGATATATTTTTATCCCAAGCTGTGTGAGTGATGCTGTTGATGTCCAATCGTGTCTGGAAGTTATATGGAATTTGATGCAGAAAAACAGACCTAGGCTGTGGATATTTGGGGCCCTGGTCGTGGGTCCATCTTTAGTCTTGTTTGAGGCTGCATTTGAAGCTTGAAGAGTAGGCAGCAGCTGTTCAAAGAGGTTTGCTCAGATCCATCTAATGCACCATTCCTGGATCAGGAGACTCTTTGGAGAGTCATGCCCAGTCATGAATGCACTCTACAAAGGGCTGCTCTTGAAAAACCACCTAAGAGCTACCGCTGGTTCATAATATTATTATATAGGCAGTAATAGCATGCCATGGTATACCCACAGGACACCACTATTCTGCAAGCTGCATTGGTTGCTTGTTGGTTTCTGGATTCAGTTCAAGGTGCTGGTTACCATTTATGAAATTCTTTAGAGTTTGTTATCTGAAGGACCATCTATCGTTGATCATTTCTGTCCATCTGGTAAGATCCAGCAGAATAGTTGTGTTTCAAGTCTTTTCAGTTAAATAATGCCATTTGGTGAGGCTCTCAAACTATGTCTTTTCTGTCACAACACCTGGAATGGCATCATGCCAAGAAATCCATATGGCTGTCCCACTGATGGTTAGCAGGCATTGGGACAGATACAGTAAGTGATGAGCCTCTGTGAGGTTGATTTTGTTTGGTAGAGTTCTTTTTCTGCATGTACATCCCTTGGTTCTTTTATTCTATTGTTCTTTTCCAGACTGTAAAGCACCCAGACCTGTTGGGAGCTGAGTATTTTTTTATACCTATTTAAATAAACAAAAACAAAAATCAGGATACTTACCTTATTGGGAAAGGATGGATTAGTAAAGTGTTCATTGATTCATAATTAAGATCAAATCATAGGCTCTGACTGTGAATAGTCAGGCTCCAAGCAGTGGTAAATGCTTCTTTGACAGAGGGTGTCTTCCCCTCCGCCTTGAAAGAAGCCTGCCCTGGACCTGGCCTCGTTGAATAACTACCATCCTGTCTCCAACCTTCGCTTTGTAGTGAAGGTTGTTGAGAGTGTGGTGGCGCATCAGCTCCCCCAATTCCTGGAGGAAGCGGACTATCTGGACCCGTACCAGTCCGGTTTCAGAACCGGCTACAGCATGGAAACGGCATTGGTCGCACTGGTGGATGATCTCTGGCGGGCTGTTCCTCTGTCCTGGTCCTACTTGACCTCTCAGCGGCTTTTGATACCATCGACCATGGTATCCTGTTGCGACGGCTTGAGGGGTTGGGAGTGGGAGGCACGGTTTTATGGTGGTTCTCCTCCTACCTCTCGGGCCATTCGCAGTTTGTATTGGCAGGGGGACAGAGATCTACCCCGAGGCCCCTCACTTGTGGGGTGCCTCAGAGGTTGGTTCTCTCCCCCCTCCTGTTTAACATCTACATGAAGCCGCTGGGTGAGATCATCCATGGCTTTGGGGTGAGGTATCACCAATATGCGGATGATACCCAGTTGTTCATATCCACCCCGAGCCAACCCAGTGATGCCCTTGACGTGATGTCCCGGTGCCTGGAGGCAGTGCAGATCTGGATGGGAAGGAACAGGCTCAGGCTCAACCCCTCCAAGACCGAGTGGCTGTGGATATCGGCATCTCGTACTGTCCAACAAGTTCCTTCTCTTTTGATGGGGGGGAGGTATTGCCCCCGTCAGAAAGGGCTCACAACTTGGATGTCCTCCTGGATTCACGGCTCAACTTGGATGATCATCTAATGGCCGTGACCAGGGGGGCCTTCACACAGGTTCACCTAGTGTGCCAGTTGTGCCCATTTTTGGACCGAGATGCCCTATGCACGGTTACCCACGCCCTCGTCACTTCTCGTTTGGATTACTGCAACGCTCTTTACATGGGGCTGCCCTTGAAGAGCACACGGAGGCTTTAACTGGTGCAGAATGCGGCCGCGCGGGTGATTATGGGAGTATCTTGGTACTCCCATGTTACACCACTCCTGCGCGAGCTACATTGGCTTCCAGTTGCCCTCCGGGTGCGATTCAAGATGCTGGTTATAACCTTTAAAGCCCTACATGGCTTAGGCCCAGGGTACTTGCGAGACCACTTGCTGCCATTGTTAACCTCCCATCACCCGGTTCGCTCCCACAGAGTCGGCCTCCTCAGGGTGCCGTCGGCCAGGCAATGCCGGCTGGCAACCCCCAGGGGAAGAGCCTTCTCTGTGGGTGCGCCAAACCTCTGGAATGAATTGCCCCCGGAGCTGCAAACGACCCCTGACCTTCGGTCCTTCCGCCGTGACCTGAAGACGTGGTTGTTCCAACAAGCGGGCCTGGACTGACTACAGTTTTAATTAGCTTTTTACTGGTTTTTAAATTGTCATATAATTATTGTATTTATTGTTTAATTCTTTTTTAAATTTTCTACTTTATGTTTTTAATTTTTATTGTTGTGCACCGCCCTGAGTCCTTAGGGAGAAGGGCGGCATATACATTTAATAAAATAAATAAATAAATAATAGAAGTTGATCTGTTAGCCAGAACGTCACTTGAGGCATAATACAAAGCTTACAAACTGAAAAAGTAAGAGGTTGGAGGCAAAGGCCATATTAGGAAGAAATGGAAGGCACAAAATATTCATATTCCCCCCCTCTCTTTGGTATGCATTAATTTTCCAGTGCAGCACAAGGAAAGCAATAAAAATAGAACTTAGTACAGACCAATATTAATAGTATAATTATATTGTTAGGTCGTTTCACCTTTTCAAATGCCTCGGATGAGAAGAAAATAAGTTGTTTGCGTGATTAAAATATAGAACTGTTCATCTCCAGTGCTATGGTGGAAAAGGGCAGAAGTGCCAAAATATGCATTAAGTGCAGTGCTTTTTTTGTAAAAGAAAAAGGTGCCGGAACTCACACATGTCATACAACCTGCCTTGCCTACCCTACAAGGTTCCATCCAAAAAAGGTGCCGGAACTCCGTTCTGAGAGTTCTATGAGAAAAAAAGCCCTGATTAAGTGTGTGCATGTTTTCTACAGGTGTGGAAACTGATTGGACCAAAGAGACCCTCTGAACTTCCTTGGCCCAATGTCTGGCTGGTAGGTTAGCACAGATCCCACTTTCAGGATGTCCCAGCTTCTTTTCCTCTCTCACTGATGCCAAGAATAAAATGCCAATTGCTTTCTGTTGTGGAGCAAGTTGGTTGTAGATTGGTTAAAAAAAAAGAAGAGAACAGTTTTGCATTCCTTCAGTTACTTTGCCTGAAAAGGGGAAACTTGGCAGAACCTGGGTTAATTTCACTCCATTAAAAGATATCTCTCTGTCTCCCCAAAGAAATGTACTTTAGCTGCTGAACTGGGGGAGGAGGACTCCCACTGAAGATATTACCTAGTTGACTAATGCAGGGCTTTTCAACCTTTCCACCCATTGTACCACTTTTAGGATATGGCAATATCCAAGTACCACCAGTCGCCTAGCAAGGTGTCAAAAACTTGATGATGCAAAAAAAAAAAGAAAAACGTGATGAAGTACAGGTAGTCCTCGACTTACAACAGTTCTCTTAGTGACTGTTCGAAGTTACAATGGCACTGAAAAAAGTGCCCTCCAAGCCACAGCCGAGCAAGACACCTGCCTGCCTGCCTAGCGGCGCTCTTCCTTCTGTCCGAAGTTTTCATTGTTGTGAGCATTTCTGTTGAGGATTGGCAGCGGGGGTGGGATGGGGGGTGATGTTTGGTTTTTATTCCCTCCGTCTGCTGGGTGGTTGCAGCAGGTTTTCGTCACTTCACATGACCCTGGGACAATGTGACCGTCATAAATATGAATCAGTTGCCAAGCATCTGCATGTAAATCACAAGACCCTGGAGATGCTACAACATTCCAGATGATCGGCGCTTCTTCTGGGCTCAGCAGAAGCACTGGGATCAGCCCCGAGCTTCAGCTGGAGCCTGGCGCTGATCCTGGCGCTTCCACTGAGCCCTGACAGCCCTGCATCTCCAGCTGTCTCTCGCTCAGGCTTGTGTAGTGCTGCCACCGGTTCAGCTCATTCCCGTCCCCTGCTACCACTTTTTTAGGATGGTCACGTACCACCTGCCAGATGCCAATGTGCCACAGGTGGTACCCGTACCACTGGTTGAAAAACCCTGGACTAATGAAACATCTGCAAGCAAACCTCCATGCTCAGGGAGTACCAAGGACTCTACAGTTCAGTCCTGAGCTACAGATTCTTTCTTCTATTGAATCATAATTCCAAGCCAATATAGTTAGCAACAGTAGTGAAGGAAGCTGGCAGCTATACCTCAGCCATATCCGGTGAGCAGTTTTTCTCCCATTCATTAGCTACAACCTGGCTCGTTCTAGAAATTTTTCTCTGAAATTTAAGATTCTAGTCCTGTTTAGTTAGAACTCTGCTTTATTCCTAAGGATAGCGTGTTGATCAAAACTCAGGCACGTTTCTGCGACTCTTGAGTTTCTCCACTCATCCTCTTGTTTCTTTAATAGGATTTTTTTAGCCTGCACTGTCCTAAAAGGTTCAGGATAGAGAATAACATTTCACAGCAAAAAATTCAGAACATTTTAATTAAGTAACATTAAGTGTAATTACAGCTTGCATGTGGCAGGAAATGTAATGAGTGGTGCCATTAACAAGTCTGTTGGTAAAAGCAGATACAAAAACCACACCAATGTTCATAATGAGACACTGGAGTGGAATACTTGTTATAAGTATGAATAACAGTTGACTGTATGTTAAGAGCACACGATTCAAATGCTACCTGTTTTCAGACTGAACACTGACAGAAACAATAAGCATTCAGTAGCAAATATTTTTTTATTAATCACATTTTTTCCCTAACTCATCTCATACAAATCAGGGTATGGAACTTTTGCAGAATTTTTAGATCCAAATGCTAAGAGACTTGTAAAGTTCTTGGTGCTCTCTGAGCTAGGTTTTTTTTTTGCAGACCTTTCATTACCCAGCAAGGTAACATCATCAATGCTAGAAGGGAGTGAGGTTTGCTTTCTGTTTATATACAAATGCTTGCCCTGTCTGTGTTGGTGCGATTTTTTGTTTTCTTTTTGATAATTCCTTGCTTGGGCTCTTGTTTACTGTTTAATTGTTTGTCTAAGTGAGTAGTTCCTTGATTGGGGTATTGTTCACTGCTTGTCTTCTTTTCTGAGTCTTTTTTGTTTTTTGAAAGATTACATGCAAGTCTATTGGTCTGACTGTGTGTGATGTCACCCAAGTCCAAGGTAGATCTGCATTTCCAGTTTATCCCAAGATGCAACAACCATCCACCAATTCTGGAAAGTAGGAACAACGGGACATTGTCCCCAACCCAAACACAGCCAAAAGCTGATGTTTTCTAGTTAGAAATGGAAAGTGGCAGAATACTTCCCTTGCTACAGCTGCCCTTCCTATTCAATCTGATAAAATCAGCAAGCTTTGGGTCCCATCAATAAAAGAGTCTCATCTGATGGGATCCAGAAATCATGCATTTTCTATCATTACTACTGCCTTTTGAACTAGTATTTCTCTTGGCATTTATGTATCTCCCAACCTGACTTTCTAAACAAAGCTCTTAAAACATAGTTTTTGCCCAAGGCCTTGGTCTAGCTGATGATGGGTCCTCAACAGTACTTTTGGTATGTGGGATATATTAAGTCTTATATGTTGCTTTAAAAAAAAGGTTTGTTACTTTTTAAGTTTTTAACATTGTACATTGCCCAGAGTCATTTTGCATTGGGCAGCATTACAAAGGTAAACACATTTGCGCGCACACACTTTTCTTCTTCCATTCAATTGTGTCTGCTTCTTTGGGACTTTCTGAACAAGTCCCCCAGTTTTCTTGACAAAGTTTTTCAGAAGCGGTTTGTCACTACTTCCTTCCAAGGGTTGAGAGAATGTGACTGTCCTAAGATCACCCAGCTGGCTAGAACTCCCAATCTAAAACCAAATATAAAATAAAACATATACAACAGTAGAGTTTGCTATCAGGATATTGGAAGCAGATAATTACAGGGAACCTATCTAAAGAGGAAAAATAGTTTCAGAAAGAAATAACTTGGTTTAATATCAGTATTAAATTAGTTTTAAACCAACCTATTTACTTAATTAGAAACAATAACAATTTATTTTTAAAAAATTATTTACCGATCTGGGAAAATATAAGATGGAAGACAGCTGAAGCATGTCGGCAGAACAAACTGAATATTTTACCAAGGATTTATTTTTTATTTCAGATAAGCCCATTAAGAGTTGAATAGGAGTTCTGACTCTTGCCTTCTAATGAAGTTCTTAATACGCACCCAAGTACTGTATAAAATTGTGGGCTTTAATGCTGGTGGTAATTTGAAACTGTGACTGTTACCTAATGTGCTCCCCACCTTCTAAGTTATATCCCGTTTGGTTTAACGTTTTAATACTATCGTCAAGCCAACACGTCAAAAACACTGTCTGCAGGGAACAAATTCTTTTTTTTTCCAATCAGAAAGGAGGTTTTTAAGCACTAGATGGAATCAGCCAGGCGTGTCTAGTGGGGAACAGGTCCCCAGTTTGAGACAAGCAGATTGCTGTCAATACTTCCTTCAAAGACACCCCATTACAGTATTGCAATTCTAGTAGGTACAGGGAATAAAATGATGCTGAAAAGGACCCAGTGGTGATCTTTCCCGATGAAGATGACTCAGATTTCCCCCTCAGCTCTTTCCATTCCATTACAGATTATTGGGTTCTGGGAAAACAATAGCAGAGATAGCCAAATAACATAAAGTAAGTTTTTCTAAAGGCTTCCGGACCATTCCTTCTGTTCCTCAGAATTACTGCTTATCTTTGAACCTTTTTTGTGAACCAGAAGGGAGCCTGGAAGGAGTTTGCTTGGTTTGTCCTCTGGTTGTCAGAAGGCAAGGATCACCTAGTGATGCTTCGGCTTCAGACCTCTTTATTTTCTTTTGAAAAAGAAAAAGGCCCATCTGTTTTTGATTGATTTGGGTTAGCGTGAGCTTGGTCCTGCTTTGGTGCTCTTTTCTTTTCAAGAGCTGAAAACCATTCAGAAGAAATGCAGATCTTCCTCTCCTTCCAACTGTTGAAAGGAAGCTGCATCTAAAGCTGACCTGGTAAAACCAGGATGTAGGGCACAAGCTGCAAAGGAAAAGTGATTCTTCTGCTCCCCCCATTTCTTTCTCTTACCTAAAAGTATTCCCCCTATATATTTCTCCATTTAGTACTCCTTGTGCAAAAGATGCTTCTTTTAGCATATATGTAGGTGTATGCTACATCTTGTAAATCTTTCTCTCCCTGTCCCTTCCTTCCTCCCTCCGTCCTATGGCAGACAACCTTCAAGGTTGTGGCTTTCCTCACTGGAGCAAGAATCCCTCTAACTTCTGTTTTCTCCTATAGCTGAACATTGTATAAAATGGAACCATTTCTTCAAATTTCATCTATGTCCCATACCACTGTCTCCAAGCCTTTTCTCCATACATTCTCTGGATTCCAGGCCAATCTCTTATTGACCTTAATATAAAAAGGTAAAGGTTCCCCTGCACATGCCTGTTAGTCATTTCCCACTCTAGGGGCTGGTGCTCATCTCCGTTACAAAGCCGAAGAGCCAGCGCTTGTCCGAGGACGTCTCCGTGGTCATGTGGCCGGCATGACTAGACGCCAAAGGCGCACGGAACGCTGTTACCTTCCCACCGTAGCGGTCCCTATTTTTCTACTTGCATTTTTACGTGGCTTTCGAACTGCTAGGTTGGCAGAAGCTGGGACGAGTAACAGGCGCTCACTCTGTTACGTGGCACTCGGGATTCGACCCACCAAACTGCTGACTATCTGATTGACAAGCTCAGCATCCTAACCCACTGAGCCACCGCGTCCCTGACCTTAATATACAACCCTCCAAATGTTAGGTCTTTGTCACAGTGAATTAAATGTGCTGTTTTCTGAACCTCCTGCATTGCACTCATTGAAACAAAGATGTTCCTCTCTGAATTCTTTGCCTTCTTCTCTTTGTGACTGTTTATTATTTGATTGCTTTTTACGTTAGCTTTAAATGTTATTTGGTTTATATTCTCCTAAACTGTCAACTGTTTATGTGATAAGCTATTTATATGATTAGTTTCAAATATTACTTGCTTCAGACTAATAAAGATATACTACATCAGGATATATATACATAGCTTGATTGGGAAGTAATTATAACTAGGGAACCTATGGACCACATAAGGTTGTTTAATAGCTGTAATGTAAAGATCCTACAGTACAAAAGTGATACTGTGGCAGGTCCCAGTTTGTAAAAGGCTCTTCCCAAAACTCTCTTGGAGTTCAGTGTGAAAAATTCACTTAATTTGGAAAAAAGAAGACAATGCACAAAATGCTATAACTCTGTGGGGGGTTTTGGTCTTTAAAAAGGTAAAGGTTCCCCCGCACATGCGTGCTAGTCGTTTCCGACTCTAGGGGCTGGTGCTCATCTCCGTTTCATAGCCGAAGAGCCAGCGCTTGTCCGAGGACGTCTCTGTGGTCATGTGGCCGGCATGACTAGACGCCAAAGGCGCACAGAACGCTGTTACCTTCCCACCGTAGTGGTCCCTATTTTTCTACTTGCATTTTTACGTGCTTTTGAACTGCTAGGTTGGCAGAAGCTGGGATGAGTAACAGGCGCTCACTCTGCTACGCAGCACTCGGGATTCGACTCGCCAAACTGCCAACCTTCCAATCGACAAGTTCAGCGTCCTAACCCACTGAGCCACCGCGTCCCTTCTTTTGGTCTTTAAATCCTATCAAATTTCCCTAATCAGGTGCCCTTCATGTTTTTACTGCAGTTCCCATTATCCCCATTTACCTGGCTGGCAACAATGGCAGTGGACATTCAGCTTCCAATATGTATTGAATACAAGTCATGGGAAGGGAAGAGAACAGATCCCAGTTTCAATGTATAGGCCATGGCCAGCTTGTCCCCAAGCTATAGTTCCCCTGCTGTCAAGCTGATCTCTCTATAAGATTCATGGTGTCAGTGCACAGAGTGTTCAATTGGTGTATTTTCCCCCTTCCTTGGTTAGTGTGCTTTTGTTTTGACAAGGAGGAAAAGGGTCTGTTTAAAAATAAGTCTATTTTCATTGCAGGTGATGATCAGGGAAAGTGAACTCTATAAATAAAACGGCCTCTTTGCTTTCTGCCTGCTTTCTTGCCTGGCAAATCATCAGTGCCTCTGTCATTAACCCCTTTGTGCCAGGAGAGCCTCAGCATTTCCAGAGTCCTGATTTCTAAAAGGCCTTGCTCTTTTGCAGATGGGGTTTGGTAGACAGGCTCAGTGTTATATATTCAGGGAAATGAACATGAGGAACATAACCAGTCCCCTACCTGGGTAGAGTTGCCGCTAAGACGTTCCAGCAGAACGTGCAGGCCTCCAGCATATCTTCAAGACTTCGTAAGGTCATAGATCACCAGAAAGGGCGGGCGCAACGCCGGGTTTAAAGTTGTTGTTCTTCATTAAGGGGGGAAGGGGATGTTATATATTCAGTGTTATATGTTAGTGTTATGGTTAAATTATATGTTAGTGTTATGGTTAAACTGACAGCCAGCTGGGCAGCAGCTGAGCCTCTCCTAGCAACAGTATGCTATTGGTCTAACAGCCAGCTGGGCATCAGCTGAGCCTCTCCTAGCAACAGGATGCTATTGGTCTGACCGTTTTGGCGGGATCATTCAAGTATGTGGATTGGCCAGCGACTAGCCGGCAACTGTATATAAGAGCGGAGCTGTGAAGAGTTCCTTGTTCCAACCACAATAAACCTTCGTTCTAACACGGTGTCCTGTCATCTGTGTCTGACGGTCAGCCCACAATACACAACACTCAGTCCATGCAGATGGGCAACAAGGACTCCTGCTTGCACCTTTTGACATTCCCCAGCCTACCCCATGCTCTGCAGAAAGCTGCTATTTACATTTCAAATAGTCTTTTTTTCACGTGTCAGGAAGAAGAGCTCCTATCCCACAGCCTGCCATCCTAATTTCAAAAAATAAAATAAAATAAAATAAAAATGCTATGATGGAACCAAGAGACATGTTAAAGCAGGAATCAAGAGGTGGCAAGTCATATGAAGCTCTCTCTCTTTGAAATGCTACCGGGTTACGATAGGAGGGGGGGAAGGGTTGGATAGTGTCAATGGGTCAATTATGGAGAGAGGTGGGCAATATAACTCTGCTGGAAGAGAACTCTATTTAACCCACCAGAGAGGAGAAAAAGAATGACTGGAATGAAGTTGGAGACAAAGTGCAATCCAGCATGAAAAGGAGGAAGTGGGGGAATTTTAAGATTGAGGCCTTGGAGAATGAGGAGAACTTCAGCAAAGCCTGCAGAGTGACCCAATGAAGGAAGAAGAAAGCGGGGAGGAATTATATGTGTGTATCAGAAGGGATTTTTTTTATTGTGCATTGATATATTATACTGTAGGTATGTGTCGGGTGTCTCCCCTCATTTTATCCTCACAAACACCACCTTGTAAAATAGATTGGACTTGAAGTCCTTTTTCTGTTTCCATTTAACTCTGATCTCACCATGTTCTGCTGTATGCCCACAAAGAGATGTTGTCGTAATCTCTCCCTCAGCCCATAAATGTGAGCGGCCTTAATGATGTGTTTCCCTGTAAGCTTCCCCTGTAAGCCAACAATGTCTGATGACAGCTACAAAGTGATGTACACAATGTCCAACTTATTGGCCCAGCAATGGATGAGAGGAAATAGGTGCTTATTGACCATTTCAGACACTTATCCTTTCCTCCATACTCCAGTTGGTTCTTTTGCTGGTATTCTGCAAAAGGACACAGCTGGTCCCAGCAGTCATGTTTCACTGGACTACCAAAACATAGAGTAGCATTAAACTGTTTGACTGGCTGAACTCCAGGTGCATTAAATTCCACAGCTTTTGCTGATTTACTGCAAAATTGAAATAGCAAAACAGCAGAAGGATGGGACCCATTGCCTCCCAAGTCAGCATTTGTAGCCAAAAGAAAGAAAGAAAAAGCAGACTGTAAATAAAAAACTCAGTGCCTTATTTTGTGGGACACCTGTTAACATTTTCTCAAAATGAATAGAATAGAATAGAATAGAATAGAATAGAATAGAATAGAATAGAATAGAATAGAATAGAATAGAATAGAATAGAATAGAATAGAATAGAATAGAAGTGAAGTGAAGTTGTGGACAAAATTCCTATGAAGTAAATAACTAAACTGCAAGTGGCAGCTTGTCCAGTGGAGTCTCCTCAGAGTCCATGCAAACTCTGGTTGCTTGGATCCATTTGGGTGAGGAAGCATTACAATACTAGGATTGTTTCCTATTGTAGTTGCCAGTTAACAGGTGAGCATAGAAGTGAGTTGCCTTCCTTTGGGAAAGCAAGTATAATGTTTGATCAAGTCATCAGAGAGTGACTGACTGTGAGGAATATAAACTTTCACATAGTATTACATAGAATCATATGGATTCTAGAGGATTCTGGGTGGTCAAACTAATGTTTTGGTCAACCTTGCCAGTAGAGCTTTGGTCCAACTGAAAGAAAAAGGATCCAGTTGCCTTCACTGTCTGCACTTTCAGTTTTGTGTTATTTAGCAGAAATACTTCCAGCGCTTATCAAGGTCAGAGTAGTCCTTGCTTGGATGTAAGATTTTTGTTAGCGAAAAATAAAATTTTCTCACATTACTTATCTGCTTTCTTTTGTTCTAGGAATTATTGGTGGACATCACTAACGTACTTACCTAAACCCACCTACTTTTTTTCAAGGCAATAGGGAAAGACTTTACCAATTACTCCAGTCTTTATCTGCCAAGGTTTTTTTTTGAAAAAGACAGGAACATTGGTGGCATGTTTGCTTTAATCTTTATCTTTTCCTTCATTGCCAGTTTATGTTGCTTTTTACATGTACATTTTGTAAAATTTAATAAAGTTATTATGAACACTGAATGTTCATGTGGACTGATTCCAGTCAGAGGCTCATGACTGATCTTATGATGTCAATTGATGCCACTTGTTGCATTTTTGGACCTCCAGGCTGCAACTGGACAAAAGCAATCGGGTGAAAGCTTCTGGTCAGTACTGAATATTTGTCATGTTCATCCTTGATATTTCTTTTTCTCTTTTGTTTGTTTTTTTAACCAGTTTTAAAAGGAAACACCTTTTTTCCAAGGTAGGCTTTTGTTAATAGATTTTTCAAAAGTGTGTATTTGTAAGCTGGGGAGGAAACAAAAAAAATGTAAGAATGTAAACATTCTTGTGGCTTACTACAATAAATTTTCTTTTATGTAACACAAAAATAATGATGAGTGGAAAATGCTTTGGCAGATGAAATAGCCAAATAATCAATGTACCCTAAATGGAAGTGTGTTATTTGTTGAATTGCTAACCAAAATAAATATATACAAAGACTAGAAATCAATGGAAAATAAAGCACAACAACAAAAAGAGTGAAAAAAACCTCAAAACAGCCACAAATTAAATGTTTGCTGTCACAAGATGAAGTGGGAATGTTTATTAGCTGAACAGACTGTAAAAGGAGCTAAATTAATTAATGGAGAGAACATTTTTGTTAATGGCCGTTTGTCATGATTGTTCTTTAGTTCAGAGTGGGGCTTTGTAATGCTTTGATTCTGAAAAGGCGATTTGGAGGGTGAGGGAGTGTATAGGGCACCCTAGTCCATGAAGGGCAGCTATGTGGCTCGGGGAAAGACACAGCTACTTTAAAGCTATGATAACTTTGTAGACAAGCACTAAGTTTGGACTTAATCATAATCATAATAGTAAAGTTTCCATCTGTTGCTTCTTGTCCTGCCTTTGGGTGCTTTGAAGAATAGCTTGACTCCCTCTTCTTTGTGGCAGCCCTTGAGATATTGGAACACTGCTATCATGTCCCCCCTCGTCCTTCTCTTCATTAAACTAGACATACCCAATTCCAGCAACCGTTCCTTATATGTTTTAACCTCCAGACCTCTAATCATCTTTGTTGCTCTTCTCTGTACTCTTTCTAGAGTCTCAACATCTTTTTTTACATCGTGGTGACCAAAACTGGATGCAGTATTCCAAGTGTGGCCTTACCAAGGCATTGTAAAGTGGTATTAATACTTCACATGATCTTAATTCTATCCCTCTGTTAATGCAGCCTAGCACTGTGTTGGCTTTTTTGGCAGCTGGAGCACACTGCTGGCTCATATTGAAATGATTGTCCACTAGGACTCCGAGATCCCTCTCACAGTTACTACTATTGAGCAAGGTACCACCTATACTATACCTGTGCATTTGGTTTTTCTTACCTAAATGTAGAACCTTACTTTTTTCACCATTGAAAAATCCATTGTTCAGTTGTGCTACACTAACCTCATCTGGGTCTTCTAAGACAGGGCTTTTCAACTGGTGGTACACGTACCATCTATGGTACATTGCTACATGGCAGGTGGTATGTGACTGCTAGCCAAGTGTAGCAGGGGAGGGGAATGAGCTGAAGTGAGCCAAGCCTGCCTGAGAGAGAGGCAGCTGCGAGATTGTCGGGGCTCGGCAGAAGCCCCAGGAGCCGGCAGGGCTGCAGCTGATTGGCTCCAGCTGATTGGTGCTTCTGGAGATGAACTGAAGAAAAAGGGGGGGGGGAGAGGAGGCTATAAAATGAGGTGATTTGGGCAGGAAAGGGGAAAAAAGACAACAGGGAAAGAGAAGGAGAGGTCAGCTGGCAGGGAGGAAACAGGAACAGAGCAGCAGCAGCACCACCAGCACCAGCAGCACCAGCACCAGAAGCTGTTGCTGGAAGAAAAGTTCCCCTGGTTCTTTTCTGCAGCCAGGAGAATGCAAACAGTGCTGATGAAATGAAAAGCCAGTATGTCAGAAAGGAGGTGGGTTTATTTAGTTCTGGATCAGCTGGCAGCTTGATTGGGTTACCATAAGGATTTTTGTACAGTTTTTGCAGCATTTTGTAATTCAGAGTCTCCTTTGTGTGCTTTGGTTATTGGAATATTTTAGTCTGTATTTTAGGCTAGCAATGAGTCCAAAGTGTTGACTTCCGTAGGTTTAATACCGTTAAACAAATGTAATTAGCTTTACACCCTTATCTTGAGTCTGTCTATGGCTTTTAGAAAGTTTTCTTTGAAGGTAAACAGGTTTAATTTTAAAGCTAAAGCTTTTAGCAATTGCTGAAGCCTTTCAGTCTGGGTTGCAATATTGCGACGTGACACCTAAGGCAGCTTAAAGAAAGAAAGAAAAACCCCCGGAGTTTGTGTGTTTCTTTATTTTGTGAGGCTTTGCACTTGATTCCTGTGTCTTTAAGGGTACAGGGAAGGGATTTGGTGGGGCGGGACCATCTGCATTCTTACTACACTATGGAAGGAGAGCTAAGAAGGGGCGACCAGCTAGCTCAGGGGTCTACAAACTTAGCAACTTTAAGACCTGTGGACTTCAACTCCCAGAATTTCTCATCCAGCCATGATGACTGAGGAATTCTGGGAGTTGAAGTCCACAAGTCTTAAAAGTGCCAAGTTTGAAGACCCCTGAGCTAGCTGGTAGTGGTGCATATTAATAAACATGGATAAATTCATCATACATTTGTCAGTGCAAAGGGAAAGTGATTCAGCAAAGGAACAGCCACCAAAGAAATTAAAACTGGTACTTTTTTACTTTTTTCCTACAGTTTGTAATATTTTATTAGATTATAGAAAAAAATACAAAAATACAAAAGCAAATAGTAGGACACAGTGGGGAGGAAAAAAGGGGGGGAAGTGAGGAGGAGAAGAGAAAAACAACAGACTTCCTCTGTTGCAGTAGAAGGAAGCATTAACATTGAACCTCAACTTTTTACTTTTCCATAATATTATAAACCCGCCATTTCTCTAACAACAAATGAATCTAATCAGTAAAACCCAAAATCTACCCCCCCCCTTTTTTTTTAGTCATCAAGTTTTTGACACCTTGCTAAGTACTCAAATACTGTCATGTCCTAAAAGTGGTACAAATTGTGATAAGGTTGAAAAGCCCTGTTCTAAGAAGATTCTGTCTAGCTACTAGGGGGAAAAAGCACTTGTGATAAGAAAGGCTTTGGGTGGATATAGAAAGGATTGTCTTTTCCTGTGATGCTGTTGCAGAATCAAGAGACTCAGACCCTGGAATCAAAAGAAGTTTGTTTTATTTTGCGCAAAAGGTTCAGAGCAAAAAGCAATATCAATGTCTGAACACGTTTTCAGGGAAAAGCAAGTACATATATAGTCTTCAAAAGTAGCCAAACATGGAAATGCAACTTATGAGCATTGATTGGTTACTTGAATTACAGCCCCGAAACTCCCCCTTGTTGCTATGCTAAATTTAGCTAAATATCTTGCAACCCTTTGACTGATCGAGGTCACAGGTTCCTAAGCACTTAAGTTTCCGGCACCATGTTTGTGGTTAGCTACAAATGAGACATATGTGGTTAGATGTATCACAGCTCTATGCTTGACTAAATAGGTGTGAGAGACAGATGAACTTGTGGTTTGGCATTTTCCATTTCCTTGTTCTTTTTCTAACTAATACACACGTTTTCTTTATGCCTCAACTTTTATGTCCTGCCTTCACTTTATGTCCTGCCTCAGTGCTGTGATTCCTTTTGTTTTTGGGCTGGAAAGGAACAGCAAGTCCTGTAAACCAAGAAAGCCCATCCTGCTTGCATTACATCTAGAGCTTTTTGTTGTTTTTGCTAGCATGGTCAATCTCCTTTTCCTATTAACTGGGTCTTATTATGAGCTTCACAGCTCCCAGAGTCGATACTATTTAATGACAGAGGGAGAAATCAATGGCTGCTTGGCTTTAAACCACTTCCGTAGTAATTCCGTGGGAGACGTCGTTGAACAGAAATGCAGCTGAGCTTCTCTGTCTCTTGCCACCTCTTTCTCTTCTTGCTGGGATAACGTTTTTTGTTTTCTTGCTTGAATCTTGTGTTTGTGTGTCTCTCTCTCCTGGCCTTCCTGCAGCCAGGAAACGAAGCCTTGAGCTTGAGTAGAAGGAAGAAGCTTTACAAAAACATTTATTTACATGTAAGTGGAAACAAAGTGGGCTGGTTTTTTTACTTTATAAGGACTAATGTGCTAATGGGATTGACATAAACAGCATTCTCCAAAACACTTTCAGTCTGGGTATTGGGAAGTTCTATTTGGTAGTTTCAATCCAGCCTTGGGAGCCAATTCCCTTTCCTTGCTGTTTTCCCTTCCTCTGAATTGCCCCTCTGCTCAGGACCTAGAAATGAAGGCTTTGTAAGAAAAGTGAGCGTCTTGTCTTCTACCAGGCATGATCAAACATAAGAAACTGAACATTCCGAAATACTTGCAGCATTCTAGATTTGTTTTTGGTCCAGCAGCAGAAATCCTCATCCACTGACAGTTTCAACACTACAGAAGCATCTTCATATTTTATTGCTGTACACATTTTCCTTCTTTATAATTTTTACTTCTGAACAGAAGCTAATTTTGCCTTTGAAATGAGTAATGTCAGTGTTTGTTTTTTTAAAAAAACTAATACAGTGGTACGTTGATACTCATTGTTAATTGGTTCTGGAAGATGAAATGAGTCCCCAAAACAATGAATACCAAACAATTTTTTCCTATAAGGAATAATGTGATGAGTCACAAGCCAACCAACACTGAGAAGTTCTAGCTTGTGCATTGAGTACCAAGCAAATGATGAGTACTAGGCCAAAATTTTTGTGTCAAAATGCATTGAGTACTAAACTTGATGAGTTTCAGTGAAGTTGAGTACCAAGGTACCACTGTAGAAAATAAAGAGAAAAGAATAAAAAGAAACAATAGAAGGTGTAGAAAAGGGAAAAAATAAAAATAAAAAGGAAAGAAAAAATAAAAATACAGTGAAAAAAATACAGTCCTACACTCTTGATTTATTAATACAAAATGAAGCAAAATATTTTAACCTTGGACATATTGAAATATATTTTTGCATCATGGGCCCAGAAGTTAATTTTAAGAGTTTTCACCTCTCTAGATCATCTCTATTTAAAAGATATTACGAAAGAGGAACAAGCATTATAAGACAGGATTTAGACTGATTTGAAAGAAGATTTAAAAATAACAGACTACAAGAATGGTATGGAAAAATATGTTGCAGTGGACACATAAAAGAAACTGGCTGTTATTTTAATAATTAAAAAGGATATATAAATAACAAACTAAGAGAGTAACCTGGATAATGTTCTTATATTGAATTTACAAAAGAGGCTTGTTAAAGCTTTGAAGAATTTTGTGAGACCGGCATTGTTTTTACTATGGCATTTCAGTAACTGACTGCTTACCTAGGATGGCATTCTGGTCGTGCTTGTGGTGACTGTGACTAACAAGCCTGCTGTTTGAATAATGGAGAGAATCAGAAATTCTGTTTAATCCTCCTGCACTCAGAAGCTGCACAGTATCTTCCGTCATGGCTTTGGCAAACTTCCATAGCTTAATAGTTTCTGAGAAACATTCAGAAACACTGCTAGTGCACAAGGGATCGAAAAAGGTTGTTTATAGCTTTTTGATTGAGATGCTTTTCTGGCAAACCTTGTAAGCAAATGAAAATTGTGTCTTCAAGTTGCATTTACCAAATTATTCTCCAGCTCTATGGCTACATGCAAGTCCCCTATAAATTAAGTTCCAAGTCCCTCAGAGTATGTAAAGGAGAGTTGAGTGCTGTAACTGTTAAATATTATGACAAATATATCATTTGTCTCTAAAATGGTTCAGTGCTCATACTCTACCAGTTCTCCCTCATTTTTATTTTTAACCCATATTGAGCCAGTACAGCTTGCAAGCTATTTAGCACGATCTCTTCGATCTTAATATATAGATACATGTTTATTTACTATATCTACCCTTTCTTCCAATAGCTCTTTTTGTTTTTAATCACAACAACTTGGCAAGATAGGTTGGGATGAGAGATTGTGATGAATCCAGAGTCACCTAGTAAGTTTCTTTGCCTAATTTAGACCTGATTGTAGGCTTAAAACTGAGTCTCCTTGTTCCTGGGCCAACATCTTAACCCCTATACTACACTGGCTCTTTTTGTAGTGTTATCTCTAATAAATAATATAGACAGTGTTGGATTGATATAATTCAACAGCAGGCAATGTGCTGCCCCAGCATAGTCTGCCTTGGATGCCAGAAGATTCTAGGTTCCGTTTGACTATTTTTAGATGGTTTTAATTTATACTAGACAACCAATGACCCATTGGCTCATCATTTCAGAGATACTTCATTACCTAAACAGAGAAACAGAAAAAAGTGGGGGGGGGGGCAAAGAAGCAGTGGGACTGGGAGCTGGACTAACAACTACAAGAACTTTCATCCTTTTAGTTAGAATATAGATAGATCAGGTTTCCAATCTAAATGGGATTTCCTAATAAATACTTATCGTCTTGGGTTTAAACGATAAACACCACCCTTTGAAATCCTGTTAATTGAACTATATTATTATTATTATTATTTTATTAGATTTATATACTGCCCTTTCCCGAAGGACTCAGGGCGGTTTAGAGGGTATTTTAAAATCAAACCAATACAAAATACAAAAGTTAAAAAAACAATTAAAAAGATTAAATTACCCCTAAAAATAAAAACCCCAGTTAAAAATTCTCAGCCTGGGCCGGAGAGCTCACAGAGCCAGGTCTTCAGGTCCCAGCGGAATGACCGAAGGTCAGGGGCAGTCCTAAGCTCTACGGGCAGCTGGTTCCAGAGGGCAGGCGCACCCACAGAGAAGGCCCTCTCCCTGGGTGTTATCCGCCGGCAATCTTTTACCGCCGGCACCCTGAGAAGACCCTCCCTGTGTGAGCGCACTGGACGAAGGGAACTTGATGCTGGCAGAAGGTGTTCCCTCAAATAACCCGGACCCAAGCCATTCAGGGCTTTATAGGTCATCACCAGCACCTTGAATCTCACCCAGAGGGCAACCGGAAGCCAATGCAGCTCGCGGAGTAGAGGTGTTACATGGGAGTATCGGGAAACCCCCATCACAACTCGCGCAGCCACATTCTGCACCAGTTGAAGCCTCCGAGTGGTCCTCAAGGGCAGCCCCATGTAGAGAGCGTTGCAGTAGTCTAAACGGGAGGTCACGAGCGCATGAGTGACTGTGCATAGGGCATCTCGGTCCAGGTAGGGTCGCAACTGGCGAACCAGGCGAACCTGGGCAAAAGCCCCCCTGGTCACGGCTCCTATATGGTCTTCAAAATTGAGCCATGAATCCAGGAGGACACCCAAGTTGCGAGCCCTATCAACGGGGGGTAACACCTCACCCCCATAGTTATTATTATTATTATTATTATTATTATTATTATTATTATTATTATTATTATTATTATTATTATTATTATTATTACACCTGTATTCTGCTGTATAAAATTACTGTCACATTGTCTTCTCCTTCTGCATCGCTGCGTTAGGAAAGGTATGGGCATCTCCTGTGTTTTGGGTTTTTATTGGAGCAGGTGATTTCCCAGCATTTTTGCTGCTTCCTATCTTGCACTCAGCCAGTGATAGTGAAATACTGAAGGAGTTTGCAGGATGGTGACAACCCCACAACTGATGTAACTGTGCAGTGGACAGGCTGGACTAAATGTACATTGAGACTGCAGAAGGAGTACCTTGTGATGTGTCACAGCTCGAGGTGTAATTCAAGAGGAAATGGTCATAGATATCTCATACAATGTCTTTGTTTCTCTCAAATGTGCATAAGGAAAATGGGCAGCTAGTGATATTTCTTAAAATAGCATCAGTGTACTGAATATAATTCTTCCACAGAGGTAACAAAGTCTCATTGCTTCCCCTTGCATGTGTTGAATGAAAAATCTTCATCAGGGTCCAGTCTAAGCTGGGAATAAACAAAATGAAGACTGCTTTAGAAAGAAGGTTGTAGTTTATTGAACAGCAAAGCCAGACAGAAGCGTGGCTTTGGGAAAGCTGAGCACATGTAGCTAGGGGTGGTGGGTTTTTATACCTTCTTGGGTTTTTAGGTTGTTTCCTGTTCCTGTGGCATGAACTTTGACCTGAGCTTTTGAGTGTATCCTTTTTGGTATTGGTGGGTTAATCCTATTATGACCTAGAGGACATGTTTTTAGAGTTTCGGTGGGGTATGTAGATTTTAGGGTCTTTGTCTTTCTAATCTCATCAGCTTCTAGCTTCCTGGCTCCAACCTTTCTGAAAGGATTATTGAATTTGCATTTCTACAGACATGATTTCTGCTGAGTTTCTGGCTGGGGGAGAGGGAGAAGTTTCTGCCTTTTAAAAAATAACTTCTCCATTATTCCTTTGTAGAAATATAGTCTGCCTTTTTAATATTCCCCAAAATATTTCTTTGGGGTGGGGC
The DNA here is from genome assembly GCF_964194415.1 of Vipera berus. Classification (NCBI taxonomy): domain Eukaryota; kingdom Metazoa; phylum Chordata; class Lepidosauria; order Squamata; family Viperidae; genus Vipera; species Vipera berus. The sequence continues at coordinate 134,879,939 of NC_138203.1, forward strand.
TGACTTCCCACATGTTTCCCAGGATTAATTCCAAATAAAAACAATTTAGTCTGAATATCACTTTCATGATGATAGTGATCAGTCACACTTTAATTTAACATATAATGTGTGTTTAACAAGAACTTAAGATGTCTCTGGGGACTTCTGGTCTTGCATCATAGCAACACAGCCATGGGACTGCAGAGCTCCACACCCCTTGGCTGGTTTCACCCTGCTTGGGGACCCTAAAATGAGTCTAAAGTCGCCCCGGAGAGGCAACGAAGAAGGAGGGGCATCCCGATGATCATGGAACAAAGGCATATGATACGCTCAATCTGGGGGAAGCCCTCCAAAACCTGACAGGAGAAAGGCTGGCAGCCAATGTCCAAAGGCACTAACCAGCAAAAAGCAAAAAATCCTCCAAAAGTGAGAGGGGAGGGGACTACACACCCACCTTTCCATAGATGGAAGCGGCAAATTAATTTTTTATGGGGAACAGAAATATAATGAAAAGAGGTTAATAATACTACAGTCTGGACAATTCTGAAAACCATGAAAACTGTTAAAATTTCACATATGAAAGCGTATTGATGAAATTATAAGAAAATAATTCTCTGCTTTAAAAGTTGGGAAATGAATAGCTACTGACATCTAATGGAAAAGTAGAGCATAAAATTATAGCTGCATTGACTCAAAATTGGCAAGACGCCCATAAATGGAGAATAACTTGTTCCTTTGAACTTCAGTGACTTCTAAATAAACAGAAAACAGCTGGGAAGAAAGGAAAGAGTTGCATTTTTCAAGCTCAAGAACTGTTTGTAGAAAAAGAAAAACTTTGACTTTTAGCAAATCTTCTAGGGGGGAAGTTACTGGAAAGCTTTCAGGTGGTTAAACATTCTGGACTGAAATCTTGGCTGGCTGATAATTGTAAGTCCCCTGAATAGAAGAAGTGTTACTAAATACTGCTTTCAGTGGTGCTTTGATAATTGGAAACATATTGGACTAAAAAAAACCATATATAAAGATAAGAACTACATAAGATTTGGTTGTTTAGATTTTAAGTGGCTGGCTTGACTAGGCTAAACAAAGAGACTATGGTACCAGTGAAAAACTATCTGGAGGGGGGAGACAAAATGGATATTGTACATCCATCTAAAAGTGACAGGAAACTACACCTAATATTCCCTCCTGAAGACCTCAGCCAGGAACATCAGAGATCTGCAGGAGCAATGACTCAACACAAAGGATTTCAGGAGAAAATGTATGTAATGCTGCGACAGATTCAAATGACAATTGTTTCAAATCATGAGGAGATTAAAAACAAGTTTGATGACAAAAATGAGCATGTCTCTAACTTAAACTTACAATTACAAAATCTCAAAAAATGATGATAAAGAATGAACAGACAAATCAGATAATCAGATAATTAGAACACAAACCAGAGGAAAGTGATTTAAATATGGAAGCTACAAATAAAGAGAGCTACAACTTGATACAAACAAAAGAAAATCTGCAACATTTTATTACAACAAAGCAAATAAATAAGATGTTTTATTTTCCAGGACTTCAAAACAAACTTGAGGACAAGAAAGAAGATCTAAAAAAATGGATTAAAGAGCTGTCAGGAAAATCATTAAAATTTGGGAGACAAAAAATAAACATCCTACTTAATTTGTCTTTTTTATCCCCAACAATATCTACAAAAATACAGGAAAAATCCCCCAGCAAGCTGAACATACTGAATTAGAAAGTGACCTGGCAAAAGAAGGCTAGAGTCAATTTTAAGAGACTTGATTTGACTTACCAGATGGAATACTATATGAGTAAACACTTGTCTCAATGCGGTTAAAAGAATAGATAGTTTAGATATAAAGGGGCCCTATAGTAAGAGGGATAAGATATATAAGTAGTATAATACTTTTTACAATACATGAAATGTAAAAATATTGGGATGGTGTATGTGAATGAAAAGTTTGGATATTTAAAGGTAATTAATTTTGAGAAAATTATGACTGATAAGAGTGGTTTGAATACAGTGGGGAAATTAAGTTTAAATAAGAATCTTGAAAACAGGACACATAATGACTTAATAAGATGACTTTTATAAAAATTGAAATATAAGCTGATTAAAAAGGTGTTATATGTTGATGTTATTGTTGTACAAATACTAGAAAAATGTTTATACTCAACCTTGTATATATCAAAAATATTAAGAATTATAGTTGTTTAATGCAAACAAAAGGAGAATACTACTGGAAGAAAAGAAGATCAAGGAAATATATCGTTGACTAACATATTGATTAATTATAGAAATTAATTATTATTGATTGTTTTTAAATATATGAATCCAGACAACACACTGTTTGCTAAGGACTAGGGATTGTTAATGTAAAAAATCAAATAATAGTGATAATAATAGTAATAACAGTAACAACAACAACAACAACAACAACAACAACAACAACAACAATAATAATAATAATAATAATAATAATAATAATAATAATAATAAACAACTTAAGATGTCTCTGGAATGTGCTAATGGAATGAAAATGTCTGTCCATCTCATCACTTGCTAAAGCAATACTTTACTACAAGCATGTAGCATTCTAGTTAATGTAGGAGGAAAGGGATTTGTTATCTCTTTCCATGCAAATATGTACAAGTGCTTCCCAGCTTTTGCTGTAGCAAATGATCATCTGTCTGAATCACTATTGTCCTAGTGAGGTGTATGTTGCTTTGCTTTGTGTAGAACAGTGGACCAGCGAAGCATGTTCAGCCTAAGTTGTCTTCCTTTTTGTTCTAGCATGGATATTTGAAGTCAGTGGAAAGTATGGCAAGTATGGAATCACTAGGAAGGGAAACTGGGGAAAGGAAGTGTCAATGGCATACTTCAGTACAGCAATAATAGACACAATCACCTAAAATGGGGAACTCATAAGATAATTGAATCTAGAGTTCAAGCTGCTCAACTGGCAATAGCTCTTCTGCAGAAAAATTGAAGTGTCAGAAGTGGTAATATTAGAGGCTCATGACTTTCTTGGTTGTCTGAATCTGATGAATTTCCAGGTGGGAAGTTTTACATTGTGTGAGACTGGGCTGATAACAGAAACTCCTGAGAATACATGAAGTTTTAGATGTAGGTGAGGGTAAACTGCTATTCTGTAAATCTCTGCTTTGGAGAGTATGAAGAGGCACCTGTTAAATCCTACCCTATTTTTTTCTACAGTTTTCTTGTTTTCTTTTTAACAAAAATCCAAAGATAAGAGGCAGAACTAGTGGGTAGCTCCTTCTACCAATTCAGCGTTATCCTTGAGTTCCCTCTTTCTCTATATTCTTTTCCACCATTAGCACTTTTGTTAGCTTGCTGGGAAACCAGTGGCAAACTGATTCAATGATGGATTTTTATTACTCCGGAACAAAGGAGAAAAAGCATGGAAGCTCTTATGCTGTCATTAGTCCCACGAAGATAAAACTCACAGGCTGTAATGTAGACAAGTTAAAATCACATAAGAGTTTCTAAGGGTGACTGACAGGTAGTTCTAATATATAAGGGAAAAACTTCTCTGGCTTGAGTTTGTGGATGACTGAGTCTTCATCACAAAACAAAATAAAAATGGAAGGGAACTAATTTGTTTCCTTTAATAAATCTGTTTGGAAATGGTGTCTGTTTTTCTTGGGTCTTTTTACTTGTCCAGAGGGATCATTTAGGGCAGGATTTCTCAAACCTGACAACTTGTAAGAGCTGTGGACTTCAACCTCCAGGCTTGAGAAACATCAGTGTTGGGCAAATATCTCTATCAATTCCTGAAACTGATTTTGGAGCCATTTCCACTTCCTTAGGAACCATAGTTCTGTGCAGGATGGATGCATTAGAGCAGGCCTTTTCAACCTTTTCACCCATTGTACCACTTTTAGAGTACGGCAACATCCGAGTACCACCAGTCGCCTAGCAAGGTGTCAAAAAAAGGGAAAAAAGTGATGAAGTACAGGTAGTCCTTGACTTACAACAGTTCGCTTAGTGACTGTTCAAAGTTACAATGGCACTGAAAAAAGTGCCCCCCAAGCCACAGCCGAGCAAGACACCTGCCTGCCTACCTGGCAGCGCTCTTCCTCCTGTCCGAGTTTTTCATTTTTGTGAGCATTTCTGTTGAGGATTGGCAGCGGGGTGGGATGGGAGGGGGGTGTTTGGTTTTTATTCCCATGGTCTGCTGGGTGGTTGGAGCAGGTTTTGGTCACTTCACATGACCCTGGGACACTGTGATCATAAATATGAATCAGTTGCCAAGCATCTGAATGTAAATCACAAGACCCTGGAAATGCTACAACATTCCAGCTGATTGGCGCTTCTTCTGGGCTCAGAAGTGCCAGGATCAGCGCCAAGCTCTAGCTGGAGCCTGGCACTGATCCTGGCGCTCCCACTGAGCCCTGACAGCCCTGAAGAAGCACTGATCCTGGCGCTTCCGCTGAGCCCTGACAGCCCTGCAGCTCCAGCCATCTCTTGCTCAGGCTTGTGTGGTGCTGCCACCGCTTCAGCTCATTACCCTCCCCCACTACCACTTTTCTCGGATGGTCGTGTATCACCTGCCAGATGCCAATGTACCACAGGTGGTACCCGTACCACTGGTTGAAAAGCCCTGCATTAGAGAGGAGTGGCTGAAGGACAATTTGAAAGATTGCCTTTAATATATAGGCCAGAGATTCCAACAGCCAATTGTTTAAATGAACTGCAGCACTAATTTAACTCCTGACATGAATAAAGTAATTCCAAGCAGGGATTGTTTGTAGGAAGATTTTCCTCAGTTCAAAGCCAGCTATTTCAGTGCTTACATAGAGCCACTGACAGTCCAGCAATGGGGACCAATGATTCTGCATCACTAAAACTAAAATCCTGGGATTTTTCTTGTGCACGTTGCTCATCTCTCAAGGAATGCCCATGGCTTTGAATTCACTTTGTCATTATGGAGAATATTTCTTCCCACCCCCAGCAAAATCCTGAAACTGAAAAGCAGCTTGCAAGCTATATCTGAAGATAATGCAAAAGCAGGTTACCCATTGTTGGAACAGTTTACAACAGCTTGCAAATCCAACAGATTGAGATCTGGCAGAGGTTTTTATATGGTAGGATTACTGGCTTCATTCTGTTGTAAAACCTGGGGAAATTTAGCTGTGAATTCTGGATCTTATCAGTGGGAATTTTATCCAAGATCTCACAAGACTAAATTCTACCATTGTTGCACTAAAAAAGATATCTCAGGAATCTCTTGAAAAATATATCTTGAAAAATATATACAATAAAGCCTACATGATATCCATAGAGGTGGGGTTTTTTGTGTGTGTGTGTGGTTTTTTTTTGAGGGAGTAGGACACTCTTCTTTATTGGCAGTGTGAAAATAGAAGATGGATGAATGTCTTGGGATTTGTAATAATGGATTCATGCACTGGGAATGGTATTAATTTAATATTTAATAATTTAATTTAATATTTGCATTTGTATACCGCCCTGACTATTAGACCTGACTATTACCAAGATCTAGTTTCATTCTATATTAAGAAGGGAACCAATGAGGATGTGTGATGCAGTTGGAGAAAGTCTTTAGTTAATCATGCCACTGTGATCCTAGGTGGAATTGCACCCTCCTCCCATGCTTATTTAATCTTCTTTTCAACTGAGAATTGCAGCTAAGGGAATATTGCTGAGCAAGAAAACACTGCTGTGGCAAAGTTCAATCATTTTCCATGCTACAATTCTGAGTCTGGGTTTCTCCTTCGCAGTATATGTATACACACACATACACACACACACACACACACACACACAGAGAGAGAGAGAGAGAGAGAGAGAGAGAGCGAGAGAGAGAGAGAGAGAGCGAGAGAGAGAGAGAGAGAGAGCGCACTATCTAATTGTGGACATTCCTGCTATACATGGAGATTCCTAATTTTTAAAATTGGGAGAAGTAGGATAGCTCTCTGTATGTCTTGTCCTACTTGTATGCTGTTGTGAGCTGTAAATGACATCAAGATTTAAAATAAAGTATTACAATGGCAATAAATAAGGGATGGACTCAAAGATGGCCAATTGCATCATAACCTCAAATGTACGTGATCTGTTCCATGTTTGGAAGGGTTGCTTTGTTCAGACAAGAAGTCTGAAAAAGCCTTTGTCAGTAACAGAAGTAGTAGTTATTTGCTGATGTCCTGTTTCCAGCTCTCAGAACTGACCTCTTACATATTTTTCTTAATGGAAAATATAATCTCATATTATTCAGCCAGTATAGGTAGAGACCTCAATTCATTTTAAGCAGCTCTAAATACACATCACCATTTCCTCAGGCTGCCTCTGTCTTTGACAAAGGAAAAGACAATGGGGCTCTTGGGATTTGGCAGAAGATCTGTGAAGACTTGGAGAATCAGTAATTCCTCCTTGACAAAGATATGTCGAAAAGGAAGCAGATTCGCAAGGTGTATCTTTTGCCCAATGTCCTCCCCCTAGTTTGGCATTATCTTTCATTGTTTTTCTTCTGGACTCCACTGCACATAGTATATTGGATGTATTTCAATCATGGTTTCGTGGCATTCTCATATTAAGCTTTGGAACCAATTTGCTGGTAAGCAGGAGATCATCTGCACTAGCATCAAATCCCAGGACAATGATGGCATGCATACACATCACTCGATGCACTTGCCAGTTAATTCTCCTGACATAATTTTTTCCTTAACATCCTACATTTATTCAGGCAGCCTATTATTATTATTATTTGGGGTGGGGTGGAGTAGCAGTGCTAGGTTTTTACCTTTACAGTTGGAAGATTCAATCTACCGTATACAACCGATTTGGCAGTTTCTTCTCTCTCCTGCCTTCTCTTTGGGTGGTAGTTGTCTGATTCACATTTGACGTTCATAGAAAGAACTGATTTGTAGGCTGGAAATATTTGTTTTTTTGTAATGTATTGGGCTTGCTTTGTTAAGGGAACACCACGTGGTAATTGCTGGAAGGCTGTTTGAGCAGGGAAGCTAGCTAACAGCTCCCAGCTCCTCAGACAACCTGTCTCCAGCGCTGGTATTGGTTGCCCCTAGGGCGGCAATAGGTTGCTTCAAACCTATTGGCCGCCGCCTAGGGGCCAGGGTATAAATTGCTGCATCTGCAGCCCTGTTTTCTAGTTCAGATCCTGCAAGCAATAAACCATGATCTTTGCTGAACTCACTCGCCTCGTCTTCATTCCTGCGCAACAAACCCAGTACACAACACTTTTCATGCCATTTTCTATCACTGATAGATAGGAGTATTAGCTTGGAACTGTTTTTTGCCAGAGGTTCCATAACAAACAGAATTGTGTATTGATGGTGTAAATTGATGTATTACAACTCTTTTATTTTTATTCTGTGTCTGACCTGCACAACAGCCACTAGTGTGGTTTGAGAAATAACCAATCCACTACTACCAAATGTTAGGAAGGATCTTCTACCAGAGCCTAGTTTTTCACAATCATTCCCACTCTTAAAGATAGGCTGCTAAGCACATTCCGCACCTCCAGGCTTCATGGATATCGATGGATCCCTCACTGCTGCCACACTGCTAGCTCCCAAACAGTTGATTGGCATTTTCCTTTGTGCCCTAAAATTGTTGTTAAGGTGAAGTCAGCTCTTAGAGGTAGTTTGGGAAAGAAGCACCAACCATGACTCCCTTAATTACAGTAAGATTACCGTAACACAAACTTGCAGGTCTGAAAATATATCTGTCACCCCTCACTTTTACAGCCAAAGAAAATAGGGACAGTTTCTTCTGAGACAATTGCCATGGGCCCATTCCTTCTGCAGGTTCAGCTGCTTTTACCTGATTGTCGTCTAGTCTGCGGCTCTTCCTCCTCACTTCTCTCGAGGACATTCACACAGACCATTAAAGGTAGTCCTCAACTTAACAATCATAAAGGAACCTGCCCGTTACAGTTGTAAGTAATGATGGTCATAAAGCAACCCGATTTTTTGACCTTTTCCGCGATGATTGTTAAGTGATCACCGTGGTCATTAAATGACTATTGTGGTTAAGTGACCACCACAGTCATTAAGAGAGCCAATTGTTTGGTGTGGGCCAATTTTGCAAAAAACTAGAATTTTTTTTGACAAAAAACCCTCATAAAACATGATCATGTGACCACAGGACACTGCAATTGGCCATAAATAAGGGCTGGTTGCTAAGCAGCTGAAATGCAGTTCAGCGGAGGGCCTGGCTGTCAGAACTTTGGAACCGGGTTGTAAGTGCTCTGGGGAAGTCTTATCATAACTTTGAACGTAAGCTACGCAACCAGTTGTAAGTCAAAGACCAACTATACAGGTACCAATGTGGCTCTTTCTCCTTTAAAGTTCTGTCAGCCTGCTCCATATCTTTAGTGTGGACATTTTAATTTAGATCTTCAATTGCAGATGTTTTTATGGTTCATTGTTATTCTAAATATCGTGAGCCTGGAATATTTGCTGTATATTCAATGATATACAAATAGAAAATCAACCAATGTGCCTTCCGTTCATTGCAATGCTATGTAGCTAAGAGAAGATCTCGGTCTTTCCTTTCTATTTTAATTTCCTTTTTATTTTAATTAGATCCTGCAATTGTGGTTGTCAAAAACAATGTCAAGGTGAACCATTTTTTTCCCCTTTACCTGGAGCAGTTTCACCAGGAGGACCTGGGTTCTGCTTCTCTTGAGCGAAATCATTAGAACCACCCACCTTCTGAACAGGAGAAGAAGCAGCAGAAAACTAATTGCCACCTTTGTAAATAGACAACGGCTGTAATGACATATTGTGGCGCTAATTGACATGTAAGTTATTCTGTGAGCTTTGTGAGATGGAGAGCAGGATAAAAATGTTGAAAATAATAATAAAACAATCAGGCTGCCCTTCATACCCAGGTGGGTCTGAACAAAGATTAAAACAAGGTTAGAACACACACCATGCAGAGGAATGCTTCTGCACAATTTGTTCCTCCAGGTCTTAATTTAATCTAGCGGAAGAGAATTAAACTGCTTCCAAAACTTTTCCAAAAGAGAAGAGGCTTTCTGAGATTATCCCATAGGTAGCCTGGCTTGTACTGATGTTTATTTAATTATGGGGTTGAGGGCTACTGTGTGAATGTCTTGACGTTAGTTGAACATACTGATATGTTGATATCTATAGCATCTGCAGGTGGGAAAGTGTCAGTTGTTATGTAAGGAGACGACACTACAGGTAGTCCCTGACATACAACTGTAATTGAGCCTGGCAATTATGGTTGTATATTGTGATGGTCATAAAACAGGTCAGGTACGTGATGTATCTGATTTTACCACTTTTTCACAGCCATCATTAAGTGAACATGGCAGTTGTAAAACAAACGTGAACATCATTAAATGGTCATTAAGTGAACTCATTGTCCACTGTGACACAGTTTTATTGAAAACCAGAACTGGTTTTGGGCAACACCATTATAAAAGACATTATAAAATGTGGCTGTGGGATGCTGCAAATGGCTGTAAAAATGACCGTGTTGCTGAGCACCCAGTGTGGTCATGTGATTGTGGGAGGTGGCGACTACCAGAATTTGGGAAATGGGTCGTAACTCCTTTTCTCCAGGTAGATCATAAGTCAAGGACTTCAAACAGTTGTAAACTGAGGATAATGTGTAATCCTTCTTGGGCTATCTTCTCTGTGGTGAATTACCATCCTATTGTGACAAAGAAGACTATAGACAATACTTGTCACTTGGGAATTGTTTGAAATTTTATAGAACACAGGAATTCCCTCAGTGGCATGACCAGCATATTTGGTGGAAAGGAATAAATTGCTATTGAAAGAGTGACCCTCTTGATCTCTTCATCACCATAGGGCACCTGTTACGTTCTTTTCTGGTTATTTTTATAGGCAGCCCATTCCTCTCCTATTTAGTTTTACATATAAAATTCCCTCCTAATGTGATCAGTAAATCAGTAACGGAAGAATAATAGAGTACCTCCTTATTTTAACTGCCAAAATAATGGCAGCCCTACAAACTGTTTTATAACTTCTAATACTCTTTGTAGGAGTTTTAGAGATGAAAAATAGTGCAATCCTGAACAGTTTATCTTTAATTCGAAGTAAGTTAAATGAATATTACTCCCAGACCCAATGTGGAATACAATGTTTTTAAAGAGAGAAAATCAATCACTGGGAGCGTTAAGGCTAATATTGAAGAATTAGCACTTCCTTATCTGAATTACAGCATCGACACCATGTGGCTACTATATAGTTACAGATTGTGTTTGTCCATTTTCACATCATTATTTGTTTACTGTTTGCTCCTTTGGCATGTTTAAAAGGAAGTGAGACCTACATTTTAATGGGATTTATTGCCACATAACATTACCTAAATGGACACAGAAATGGACCATTATTCACCAGATTTACACAGTAATAAAAGTAATGTCTTTAAGGTGCTTTAAGATACTTGGAGGGTTTTATTGCAACAAACCTATATGGTTCTCCACCCTGCCCGGAGGTGCCTGCTGCCCTATTCTGAATGCCAATGGGTTATTCCTCAATAAGTGTGTTTATGATTCCAGCCTCAAGAGAGGTTTTAATGGAGTTTTCGATCAATTAGTTTGGGACCCAATCCCATTGATTCCAAATTAAATTTTTTTACAAAGAGTGCTTTGCCATGCAGTTGATAATTAATATTTGGGCAATATAGTGATTTTGTCTTACTTGCATTAATTAGAGTTCAGTTGATAATATCCTCTTCGTGAAATTTTGTACACATTGTACATACACCCACATATGTACATGGCTGTACATAGGACAGAAGTTGATGGGTCAAAATCTGAAACATCAGAGAGCTTTTGCAGGAAAACACCAGAAGATGAACTGTCATCAGTTGGAAGAGGGAACAATATCTATATTTTTTTTATACACTTGTGAGAATGTGTACAACATTACACCCAGTCCTTCCTCTATAGTGGTAGTTCTCTGCTTGTGGTCTGCAGACCTCTGGGGGGCTGAAACGTCATCAGAGGGGATCTGCAAAGGCTTGAAGAAATGTTATGATTTAAATCCTGAGTCAAGTTTTCCGTGGCCACAAAAGGAATTTAAAGGGGGTCTGTGGTGAAGAAAAGGCTGAGAACCACTGCTCTATGGAATCATAAAAGAGCCTAGGTTAATCTGGCAAGTAATGTCTTATCTAGGCCAGCCAGTGTAGCCCAAAATTTAGATCTTGGTTTTCTGCAGAGAAATCTTCTCTACCTTTTGCAGCTCAGTGATGTGTGGCCCTGTCTCAGATCTGGGAGGATGCACACAGTGGTGGGATTCAAAGATGTGAACAACCGGTTCTCTGTGTGGATGAGGCTTCCAGAAGTCCATTCTGGGCCTGGGCAACAAAAAAAAAGCTAGCGGTTCTGCTGAACTGGTGCGAACCGGCTGAATCCCACCACTGGATGCACATCTCCAGAAAAGCTGGAAGTGTCTTGTGGCAAGGTAAATATTTCTTAATGAGACAGCTTTGTGGATTGACTAGCTATATTTGTCTCAGTAGGGTATGATGAATCATCTTGTTTTTCTTCTCCAAGGTAACTGGGAGTCTTTCAATCAACTCAAGGACAGCTGTCTAGAATCACTTAGGACTACAATTCTCAGGGTAAATACAGAATGTGTTGATTTCCAGGAGTTTAAAAGCCCTGTGGTGTCAGAAGAAAGCTCTGGGAGTTGAAAACATCCTTTTGTAAAATATGGCTCCCCCTGAACATAGGCTTCAAGGAAGAATGCTTCCTTCCATGATCCCACAGATCATTCTTTTCTCTGTGTGTACTTGCTCTTTCCTCTCTTTCCATTAGTTGTGTCAAATTTGATAAAGCACGTTCTGCTCTGAAGTGTCACACTCAGATAATGACAGCTTATCTTCTTGTCAGCAGGAGAACTCCCAATAGTAGTTCATGTGGATTTGGAGATGTTTTAGTTTTCCTCTCTTTTCCTCCCCCCCCCCTTCAGTGCATCTCTTTCTCTCTCTATGTGCATGGATTGATAGTTTTCACTCTGTTTCCTCTTTTCATTGGCTTATTTATTTATTTATTTATTTATTTATTTATTTATTTATTTATTTTCATCTGGCTTATTCAGCATGGAATGGGTGGAAGGAGAGTTCTCTGGTTATTTCCTGATCTTTCAAAGAAGTCTCCCTCTTCTCTCCCCTCCCCCATGTTTGTGTTTTGTTTATATGTCTACATGTGTGTTCAGAAGACATAGATCCACAGGAATGGATTTTTAGATTTTGGAAAAGTAATGTGCTGCTTAAAGATGCCTTATAGACACCTCCTTTCCTTTGTCTTTCTGTGAAGTAATATATTGACATTAGAGATTTTTCCTTTATTGATACGTAGATATCATAACAGCATACATATCATTATATTTTATTCACTCTGAATATTACTAAGTCTCACAATTCTGTGGCACAAAAACCTTCTTAAGAACTAAAGAACAGAGGGATATAGAGCTTACTCTTTTGCCTGCTAGTCAGGAAAGCAAAGAAGCAATGGCTAAATGCCACTGCTGTTGTCTAATAAAAGGAGAATTGTTGATGGCAGGGTGGAAACTGGCAAAATGTTGGTAGTTATTCGGTAAGAGACGAGATGAAGAAATGGGGGGACATGGGCTGGAGATGATTCAACAGGATGGGAGCAAGAAGCAAGAAGACCGGGAGCTTTTCCAGACTGCTGAGTTTTGAGTGGTTTCTACCTACACTGAGTTGGCACAAAATAATCCTAATATAAAATCTGGTATTCCCATTGCCAACGCCTCTCCTCCTTCTAATTGTCTATGGAGATTCTCAGTCTTCCAGGTCATAGTTGTCCCAAAGATGCTTTTTCACGAGGCAACTGGACTTTCTTGTTTTCCTTTGAAGATGTTTTACTTCTCATTCAAGAAGCTCCTTCAGCTCTGAGCACACTGAGAAGCAAAACATCTTCAAAGGAAAACAAAGTCCAGTTGCCTCGTGAAAAACCTCCTTCTAATGCATCTATTCCAAATCACTAAAGCAGGGGAATCTGTTTGGAGGTGTGTGTGTGTGTGTGTGTGTGTGTGTGTGCGTGTGTCCAAAAGAATCAGTCACTGCCATCTTCCATTTTTTGACACTGTCCTCTGGACAGCCCTGCCCTGCAGAATGGTGTTACTCTGGTTGATGTGTGCCAATTCCTGTCAGCAAGTTGAGTTGGTTTCTTCTCAGGCTCTGTTGCTGCAAGTCATCAACCAATGGAGAAAATGGAACAAATGGGAAAATATCTTTTTAGGCTTATGTCCTTTGTGGGCTGAGAATAAGATAAGAGGCAGTCTCACGGGGCCCAGGTTGAAACTTTGCCCTGTCAGGGCCTGAGGATGATGTACTTAATTGCATGGGCAGAGTGGGTCTGTGGAGAGGAATAAGAATGCTTAAGAGGAAGGGAATTTCCTCTCTTTTGTAATAAAGTGAACATGTTGAAGTAATGAAGATTGCTTCTCTAGGGGGGAATACCTAGGGAGGCAATACCTTCATTAGTTCACTTTATGATAATTGTATGCCGTTCAAATTCCTAGAATTTTTTAATCAGACAAGGTGGTTCAAAGCCAGGAAAAGAAAAGGCCTGTGTCGTGGCTAATCTTTGCATTAAGATTACATCAGTGGTGTTCTCAGATGATGTTTGGCCATATTGATCAACTCCCACCCACTAATACTCTTCCCAGAAACTGTGTTTGGATCTTCATGGGCCCAGAAAGCCCATAGATGCAGGGATCCCTTGCAATTCACTTGCTGAGGAGCTCTTTCAACTTCTCCAAGGCTTCCTTCCTTCAAGGTGCAAGAAAAAGTAAAAAAGAAAACTAAAGCTAAGAAACATAATGACTTTCAACCTTCTCTTCAACAGATATTGACTAACCCATAGTCTCCCCCTCCTTCTTATGTCTTCCAAAAATCTCTTCAACTGTACATTAAATTCTCATCTTTTCCAATCAATCATTAAATCCATCAATCACCATTTCACTTTTTTCTTCTTTTAGAAGATTACCATAAAAAGTTTCCAGTCTTTTGAAAAAGAACTTGTTGTTTTTCCCCTGACCAAACAGGTCAGTTTTGCCATTTCTGCTAATTCTGATAGTTTTACAATCCATTGCTCTATTGTGGGAATATATCAATACTCTTCTGTCTTTGTGCATTTAATAATCTTGCTGCCATTGTTATATACAAAGCTATTCTTGAATGAGTCTTTTGTAATTTAGTATCCCTAAGTCCTAATAAAAAGAATTTCTGGTTTCTTTGTAACATTAATCCTTAAAATTCTTTCTATCATTGTATGCAATTTTATCCAAAATTTCTTGGCTTTTTCACGTCCAATGTGCATGATAAACTGTCCTTTCATGTTTTTCACATTTCCAACATTGACTTCAGACACCTTTTACATTTTTGATAGTGTCCCTGGTGTCACATACCAACAATACATCATTTTATATAAAAAGTTCTCTCCAGCTATAACACAATGTAAATTTTATCCAATTTATCTACCTTTTTCCCCATGTAACTGTCTGTATATCACAGCCAATTGGCAGCCCATTTTAATAAACAATCCTTAACTTGTTCCCTTTCTTTTTTGAAATCTTAAGAAAAGTTTATATAGTTTTGCAATCACATGTTCATGTACAGTATTTGTACATAATTCATTTTCAAATTCCATTTTTATGTTTTTTAAATTCGTTACCCTCTTGCCCATATTAAATCTTTCTTTTAATTGTGCACAAGAAAACCCATCGAAAACGATGTTCCTCTGCAGTTAATTGTTCCCTTGACTTCATCTTAAATTTGCCATCCTTAAAGAAAGGAATGGTACATTTTAATATCCTTGCATCTGTAGAAGATTAACCAATTGACTGTATAGGTGCCTGGTTATCGATTTTCATTCTGGCTGATGACAATAGATTTTTGTTAGTGTTTGAAATGATTAGAAATGACTAATACTTTCATTGTTCAGCTATATACTTTTTACAGGCTGAGATGCGGACTGCCCTTCTCCCCTCCCCCTGGGGTTCCTATATCAAGTGTGTCTGAATCAGCCTGCTCAATTAACACAGATCAGTTTTGTCTGGCAGCACCAGGCAGCATTGTATGGTTCTTTTGTCATGAAATATGAATGTCTCAAACAGCAGCCATCTCTCAGTGGTGAGAACAACACCCAAGGTGACTGTTTCCCTTGCAGGATATTTGAGGGGAACTGAGGAGAGACCACCACTGTGGAGCTATTATGTCCTTGCAATTAGGAGGGGCAATGCTTTTATTAATTATCTTCCCACTACTTGTTTAATTATCATCCTTGCCATCACAGATGCTCCCCTCTGCTCGGGGCTGAGAGCTGGATTTGTTCATGACTTACATTGTCCCTTCTCCTCTTGGCCTGTATGTGTCGAAGTGATACTGTAGGCTGAAGTGCTTCTGGTAACAATGATGATAGATAGGAAAGTGCTAAAGTAGAAGCGTGAACCCTGGAGTGGAGGGGAAAAAAGGAAGTTGGGGGTTAGGTAGGGAAGGAAAGAAAAAAAGTCACGGAGAACGATAAGAAGTTCAGGAGTGCCATATACTATCAACTGATGTAAAAAAAAGAAAGACTTTGCCTCAAAAAGATGTGTGTAGTCTAAATTTTTTGTCAGATGCAATTTCACCCCCAAAATAATTAGAACTGTTCCACAAGCATTTAGGAGAACATGAAATTCATTTATTTATGATTTTTGTCCCACCTTTGTAAGTAACTCAAGGTGGCAAACATATCTAATATTCTTCTAATTTTTACCACAACAAACCTCTGAGGTAGATTGGCCTGGGAAAGAGAGGTTGGTCCAAGGTTACCCCACCAGTTTTTGTGCCTAAGGAGGGACGAGAACTCAGTTTCCTGGTTTTATTTTGGATTGATTTATTTCTGTATTGGTTAGTTAGTTGGCTTGTTGGGTGTATATCCTCCTTTTCCTTCAAGATTCAAAGTGGCTTCCCTAGGGAATCTCCCTTCATTTTATTCCTCTACTGGCTATCTTACGAGGTAGGTTGGGCTGAGAGGAAGTCAGAAAAGTCATCCAAAGGATTTCCCTGGCTAAGGATAGACTTTTACCTAGGTCTTGTCAGCCCTAATCCAACAATTTAGCCACTGGGACAAAAGCATGCAGGGCCTTATGGACCAAGGGCTGTATTTTACTTTTAATAATAGGCAGAACTGGAACAAACACTAGGTTTGATGCTAGTTCATTTACACTTAATTCATCAGTATGAGTCATTGCCATATTTTAAAATATGAAATTAAAATGTTTTGGCTGCCAATTTCACCCTTTTCATCCCAAAGAAAAATCCTCAAAGTGCTTTTTCAAAAGGCAAGTGATTCTAAAAGCACCTTTGGGACATCCATGGCTTGGATGACTGATAATCTCCGTAGACATTATGCTTCCAAAGGTTTCCCATCTCCCATCCAGCTACATCTTGGTCCGCAGACCACTACATTCAACTCCTTCCAACACGTTCTGCTGGCTGAGTTTATAGCCTTCGCTTTGGTATAATCTCTGCAGCCCTGAAATCATCCACTAGTCGCTCGGCTATCCTGATGTCTCTGCAGTTCCAAGGTGACTGATCTGATGATATGCTCCGCAATTTTCTCCATCCCGGCCCTTCCTTGTGTGCAAAAACCCTACATATATCTAGTGCTATTTCATGTTCCTTTGGTGAAACTCAGAAACTCCTCTTTTCTAGAATTTATATTCTAAAAGTTCAGTTTCCATCTTCTTTGCTAGGCCTTTTGTAAGACTTTAAAAATGTCGCTGTGTACCCGGGCCTGGGCCTTGGAATCTGTTAAGGATCTTGTTTATTGGCTTTACTGTTAGTTAACTATCTTAATTGCTACACTAATTTTATTTTTGGATGTTTGATTGTTTTTAACTGCTTTACAGTTTTAAAATTGTAAGCTACCCAGAGTCACTTGGCTGACATGGGCAGCTATAGAAATAGAATTAATAAACAAATAGAGTAATATTATTTGCCTAAAGTATTAAAACTCTTTGGCTATGGTTCACCTGAAATTTCCTTTCTGTAAATTCTCGTATCAAATATGTTCCATGATATAAAGGTGTGTCCCAATATAAATTCAGCCGCTTTGAAATCATATTGGCTACCAAAATGGCTTTTATTAGACTAGGGTTTGCTAACAGGTTGTTAAATTAAGATGCTAGCCTAAAAAATTGACTTCCAAACACTTTATTTTCTTTTAAAACTTCTGGAAACTTGATGGAATAATTGTATCCACTGTGACATTTCTCATACCTAACTTGATGGCAAGCTCCTAAGAAGAAATTTCCATTTCAAAAATTGTCAAGTTCTAGCTGCAAAGTTTATTTTAGCCTGACCATAAACATCCAAACCTAACTATGACAATGCCAAAATAATAAAAGATGCATTGTGACTTTTATAACCCCAAATTCTGCATGGTTGTACTTGCAAACCAAAATTACATGCAAGTATGCCACAGGCAGAATTTCCACCTTGATGCGGAGACAGATTAATTCACTGCTTGCCACTCATATCCATATCCATCTCCTTTATTTTTGACACTAATTGTCACCCAGCTTACAAAAAGTACAAGAAAAGACTGCAGACTTCCGCTATTTTATTTGGCAGATGGGGGAATCTTTGCAGAAATCTGTGTTAGCACCATTATAAAATGGCAATAGTTGGGATCTATAATATCAAATGTAATAGCTCTGCTTTTCCTTATTGCAGTGTTCTGAAGATAATAAGGAATATCAAACTGAACTTTAAGTAGCCCCACTTTTTCTCATTTCAGTGTCCTGAAAATAATTAGAAAGTTGAACTGGGGTTTTTTTTGTTTGTCTGTTTCTCTGTATTTGTCAATTTCAATCATTTCTCCATTTTCCCTGAAGTAGGAGATGTGGATGCTAAGTTTCAGTTCTTCTACTCTACAAGTAGCTACAAGCAGTGGTGGGATTCAGGCAGTTCGCATCACTTCAGCAGGACACGTAGCTAATTTTTTGTTGCCCAGGCCCAGGATGGACTTCCAGAAGCGGCATCCACAGAAAGAACTGGTTGTTCACATATTTGAATCCCACCATTGGCTACAAGTAGTTCCGGACTTACCACCACAAATGGAACCATAATTCCTGTTGCTAAATAAGATGATTGTTAAGTGAGTTGTGCCTATTTTGCCTCCCCCCCCCATGGTTAATAAGTGAATTGTGCAATTGTTAAGTGAATCTGACTTCTCCCATTGACTTTGCTTGTTGGAAGCCAGCTGAGGTCACAAATGATGATCACATGACCCCAGGATTCTACAACTGTTGTAAATACATGCCAGTTACCAAGCACCACAACTGTGATGATGTGACTATGGGAATGCTGCAATAGTCATAAGTATGAGGATTTCTTACAAGTCACTTTTTTCAGTGCTGTTGTAACTTCAAACCGTGACTAAACAAATGGTGGTAAGTCGGGGACTACCTGTAGTTGCACAATCATGGCAGGGTCTCTCACCTGTCTTTTTCTTCTGCCCTAGTGTCTACTTACCTTTCTTTCTTTCTTTCTTTCTTTCTTTCTTTCTTTCTTTCTTTCTTTCTTTCTTTCTTTCTTTCTTTCTTTCTTTCTTTCTTTCTTTCTTTCTTTCTTTCTTTCTTTCTTTCTTTCTTTCTTCACATTATTCTAGCTCGCCAAATGAAATATGGAGTATGGAAGGAGGTCCTGATAAGGCAGCCTAGACAGGCTCCAGGCACAATTTTGAAGTCATGTTCACCCCATTCATCTGCACTGCCCACTAGTGGTTGGGGACACATTGAATGGAGACAGAAGCAAAGCCAGAGGAGAATAACTGGCAACACAATTTGACAGTAACACAATAATTGGCTATAAAAACTGGCACACACAATTTGAAAGTATATCAGAACTGATGTGGCATAGACAAACTCCTATAGTTTCATTGTTTTGTGCCAGCTCCAGGAGAAATAGAAGGCTCTTTCTCCATTATCGAGTCTAAGAATTCTCTATTCTGGTTCTGGCTGAAGAAGCTTCTCGGATGAGGAGCGAAATGTCTTCAAAGAGAAAAAAAGTCAGTTGCTTCATGAAAAAGCACCTCTGGGACAACCATGACCTGGATGACTGAGAATCTCCATAGACAAGTGAATTAAACAAACAAAAAGACTCTGTCAGAGTAACAGGTAGAGTATAAGCCTTGGAAATGTGATGGACAGATAAACAATGAATGTCTGTTGAGGATGAAATGGTGCAATCATTTCCAAACATTTTAATCATAATTCAACAACCTTCACTGTAATGATACAGTCTTCATCTATAAAAAAAGAAATTACCACAACTGGATTTGTATATTTCCCACTTAAAATGTTATCATAGCACCCTTTAATAATTGATGCAACAGAAGGCTTCCCCACTTGTCTGACCGGGATTCAGATCTATAG
The DNA here is from genome assembly GCF_964194415.1 of Vipera berus. Classification (NCBI taxonomy): domain Eukaryota; kingdom Metazoa; phylum Chordata; class Lepidosauria; order Squamata; family Viperidae; genus Vipera; species Vipera berus. Next base: position 134,899,388 of record NC_138203.1, read on the forward strand.
TGCATTGAGAGTAAATTAGCTTGGTGTCAGTATTGCCATCTTATTTTTTCTACCTCACCCTCAATACTGATAAAGAAGAAGGGAAAAGCAAGAGAATACAATACCAGGACACTTTGAAAATAGAAACTGTGCCTCTTATAAGTCAGTAAATTAATAACAGAACTTGCGATTGTTTGTGACAGATCAATAGTCGGACTTACCATGAGGTATCATGCTGGTCACCAGGAGTTAGAGCCAACAGGAAAAGATTAACTCTACTTCTCCAATCATAAGGCAGGGCACGGACTTTTTTATTCCACAGACGTAGTCCCTATCAATACAATCACCTATTGTACAAGAGGTACGAAAACATCCATTTTATCAATAAAACAACATCAATATAGTAAAGAAAATCAGAACATAAATATTGTAGATTCATATCCCATATACAGTATGTATGTGTATATGGGATCAGCCCAGGTTCGAATCTCAGAAGGGTATGGCTGACTGATGAAAACTAATAAGTTTGAAATGCATATCAGTCTCCCTTAATTCTTTGTTAGTAATTTACATAAATATATGAGCTGTCACCGGTGTGACTACTGCCTGTTCGATGGCCTTCAAGATAGGCTGAAACAGGAAATAAAGATTTGTCCCATGTTTGGGGCCTAGCAAGGTAATCTAAACAGTTAACAAGTATTTGACACATACATATATACATATATACATGTATACATATACATATACATACACACACACACACACACACACACATATATATGCATTGTTTAGGCATCCTGTGGATGGGACTGGGTCCATCTTCTGGTGATCACAGTGATACTTCACTGTAAGTTCAGCTGCTGTTCTTAATGATTGTAAATTATGCCGACAGGAAAGAGATAATGCTGTAGGTAGGCCAATGTTTTATATTTTCTGCTAGATTGTGTATCCAAAGGCAACTTCCACGGAGGAGAACTTAACTGGAGGAAGCCTTCAGACAAGTTATTTAGAGAAAAATTCTGCTTCCACTGCTGTGTATTACTGACATCCTGGATATGGGCAATTTCAAAAGCCTGTGGTGAGATATGAACTCCAAAATGATCTGTGCACATGTGGACCTAAATATGTCTGAAACCCAGGGGGATTAAGTAAGAATAGGCTTGGCAGGTGAAGGGCTACACGACCATTTTCCTGCAAAGGCGGACGTCCAGCCAATGGATGGGCATAGGGGAGACTGTGAAGGTATTGTGGAGGTAGCACATCACGAGAGGTGGGGTACGCATGTGTGCATCGTTATCTGGTAGGTATGATGACGTGTGAGATTTGTTGTGTGTTGTTATCTATATGTGAGCGTGGCGAACCAGCGGAGAAACTTGTGCAACGGTCCGCGTGGGCGTACTGCGCGAGAAGAGGTCGCTTTCCGTGGGCCCTTCCTCCCTTTCTCCTCCACCCCCTATCGGCGCTCTCCAATCCACCGCAGCCCGCCCTTTATTAAAGTGGCGGGAACAGGCGGCGAGGAACTCTCGTCGTCGACTTTGGGCTTTGCCTCCAGCGCGGTTGCTGCTGCTGCTGCTGCTGCTGCTGCTGCCGCTGCGCACGAGGGACGCCAAACTCTTCGCCCGGGAGCCAGAAGCTGCGGAAAGAGCCTCTTCTCTGCCCATCTCGGCAAAGCAGTTCTCGCCGCTGGCACGGAGGCGGCCCGCCGAGGCTGCTTAGCCCGCTTGCCCTCCTTCTTCATCAAGTGGCCGGGTAGGATTTTGACGGCAGTGTGGAAAAACTAGTGATTTGGGGGCAAGAGCAAACAGAGCGGGGAGCGGAGGGACATGGCGAAAGTTTCGTCTAACTTTATTGGGAGGATGGTGGTGGCGTTTTCATTGCGGGGGGAGTCTTGCCTGGCTGGCATTCTTCCTGCCTTTCCGATCTGTAAGAGGTCTTTGACAATGGTCCACAGGTGCATTTTGTTTATGATACTGTCGCATCATCCATCACCGATACTAATGAAAAGTGAATGACGAGGGGGGGGGAAGGTGGTTTAGAAGAGACTCAAGAAAGCACTTCTTCACAAGCCATCAATAACTTGGGGAATTTGTTGCCGCGGCCACTGACTTGTGTGGTTTAAAAAGGGATTGGATAAATTCATGAAAATTCAACATTACCTGTGGGTCTGGGGCTAGATATCAGCTGCAAGGGAATAACAGCTGGAAGAGCTGTCTCTGTGTCTTGCCTACTTAACTGTAAACTTAACATTAGGGGCGTCTGGTTGGCCACTCTGACAAAATGCCCCAAATTCAGACTGTTCTTATGTCTTTAATGATTAAAAGTATATATAAGCATGCTAATTTGCATTTAAGGGGGAGCATGGATACCACTTTCCCATTATAGATGCTGGACTACAGTTCCTAACTGTCAGACAGCAAGGCAATGGATATCTAAACAGGAGAACAGCAGATAGCCAGAGTAGAGAATGTCAGTTAGTTGTTTTGAATTGATAATAGAAGATAAATATATATGTATAGAATCCAGGGTCGGGATGGGAAGAGAAAGTGTCTGATGCGGAGAGCTCTTATGCACCCCAACAAAGGAGATGCATGGAGTTATGATATGGTAACATGATTAAACTATTTGAATTGCTGCAGTGCATAAGACATTGCAGGATTGAAATATAGGAAAACAGACTTTGCTGAATATGTGGAGAAATTCCTTAACAATACAGATTATTCAACAGTGGACAAATTGCCTCCAAAGGAATTCTCCTTTGCTTGAAAATGCTGAAGCAATGTCAGAATGGTAATCTGTTAAGGGTTTAATAATTTTTCCCTTGTCCCTGGACTGTACCAAATGAACTGAAAAAAATCTATTCCAGATCTAAAATGTTACAAATTTTCATGTAATGGTCAATAATGGCCTATTGCACCTGGTCTGATAGTTTGGGCCAGAGTAAGGTTGGTAGCAATTGCCCCTCTGCTTTGTAGAGCAAGAGACAAACATTTAGTTAGAGTGGCAGTGAGCAGAGAGATGCTTGCTTCTTCCTGGCCAGTCCCTTCCTGACTCTACTTAGGATTTAGTCATGCTGAGTCCACAAAAAAAAGGTACACAAGGTATTAAGGTATACATTTTATATCATTTGCAAGGATTCTGAGTATGCATCCCACAGAAGGCTGAAGAAGGCCTGGCATCTTGAGAACCGGCATGTGTATAACACAAGTGTTTACATGCATGTGTTGATTGCCTTCATATTTGTGGAGTAAGAAAGACAGTAGCTACTTTGATAAGGCAAACACCATCCTAGGATACTAAAGGCTGCTTCACCTCTGAAGACTTTGAATGCACAAACTAAGTTTTTCACATAAACCAAAAGTAGCACAGAAAAAATAAATAAAAAGTTAATAAAACAAAGAGCCCCAAGTAGTCTATTTTAATTGCTAATCTGGTCCTGCCTGACTACTTGGATTTCTCCTGTGAAGAAATCATTTCATAGGCGGGAATAAGGACTGCTGACTGCTCAAAGATTGTTACGTATATTGCATGAACGGTGGTGGATGGCTGATCAGGTTTTGATTTGAATGTATGAGTGAGGTGCAGTTAAATATTGCATTGCAAAAATGAAAAACCAAAAATTTAGATGTGGTAAAGTAGATGAATGAAAAATCTAATAGCGCATTTGTTTTATATGGTCTTAATATAAGCAAATGCGTTTCTGTCTAAATGTATTCTTCACAGAATTACAAAACTTAAAATACAGGTGTTTTGCCTAAATATAAGAAACTTTCATGAGCCTTTGCTATATATTATTTGTATGCATACTGTACAAATCACATAGACATAAAGTTTACATGCATATTAAGAAAAGTCATGCATATATTATTTTAAATTAGAATTGGAGGTTATAAATGTGATCCTTAGTTTATTCATCCAGCCTACGAGCTTTCCTTTTGTTAGAATTCAAAAGTACTTACTATTCATATGTAAAACATGTAAAGGGATTAAAACTCCTGAGAAATTTAAATACAATTTGAAAAGTGAAGATTTAATGCAAATACCGAAGAAACACTTTAAAAAGCTAACTATGGAATTAAAAGAGTTGTAAAACACAACTTTACAGTGAATAGTTAAAAAGCTCGAAAGAATGACAGATTTTTTTTCTGCAGAATACATCAGATGAATCTGAAGTGTGTAGTCGTAGAATCCATACATTCTATATGGGAAAGTTGGTGATACTCTGTGTGAAAATTTGTTTGTATTTATTCCCTGCTCTCCTAAAGCTTATAATCCAACCCTAATAGTTTCTTAGGAGCCCACACCAAACATATAACTTGCTAGAATGTATTTATTATGTGCATTTATTAAAACTGGAAAAATACTGAAATATATCTGTATCATAAGGATATCTGGATTATATTCAGGAGATATTATTAAAGACACATCCATATCTGTGAATGAACATAACATCAATATATTAAAAGCAATGAAAAGGTTTATGTTTCCATGAATATAAACTAGCAGTAATCTTGATTATAAAGTTAGAGTACAAAGTTTATAAGGATTAAAATTGTATGAATATCATGCCATTAGTTTAAAATATTGCATAGCTGAATACAAAAATTAATTAGTGTAAGTTAAAATTTCAGGGTGATATAAGTGTGCATAAAAGAAGCAAGAGTAAAAAAAGGATAAGCTAAGAAGATTATAATTAAAGGGAAATGAACCATAGTAGCAGTCTTGATGATCAGTCTTGAGCAGTATATTATATTAAAAATACAAAGGAATTCTATCATTGCACAATGAACTAAAATACAGAAATATTGCAGACATGTAATTAGCTGCTTAAAGCCCATTGAACAGAACTGTAGCTTGGAAGTCATTGAGTGATCTCATCAACCCTGTTGTAAGTTTTGTTGATTGTGAAAGAATTAACTCTTTATAAGAAATTGCTTGTATCATCTTTCCATATGTTCCCAGTGTTGAAAATCAATATGATAATCTTTATATAGAAGACTTAAGTGCCCATCATCAGACAGAACAAAGAAAGAGGACTTCTATACAGGAGGCTGCACAAAATCTGATAATTTAAAATGTTATACCATAAACATTGGGCAGGATTTTTTTTAATTGCAGCACATAGCATTAAACTGTGGTTTGACTGTGACAAGCTAAGTGATGTATGCCAATAAAAAAGGTGAACTAAAGGTAGAATTCCAAGCATTTTCTCTCACAAAACTTACTTTAGCTTTTTCAAATACAATAAAGGTAAAGGTAAAGGTTCCCCTGCACATGCGTGCTAGTCGTTTCCAACTCTAGGGGCCAGTGCTCATCTCTGTTTCAAAGCTGAAGAGCCAGTGCTTGTCCGAGGACGTCTCCGTGGTCATGTGGCCGGCATGAGCTAAAGGTGCATGGAACACTGTTACCTTCCCATCATTGTGGTCCCTATTTTTCTACTTGCATTTTTATGTGCTTTTGAACTGCTAGGTTGGCAGAAGCTGGGACGAGTAACAGGCACTCACTCTGCTACGCGGCACTCGGGATTTGACCTGCCAAACTGCTGACCTGATCGACAAGTTCAGCGTCCTAACTCACTGAGCCACTGCGTCCCTCTTTCAAATACAATACAGGCAGCCAATTACTAGAGTTGAGAGTATTTACTGCAAGAGGATGGAAGGATGATTGAGAATATGATGATGAGGGCTGTTATTATTATTTAAAAACTTAAAGTGGTCCTCACAAGAGGAAGCTATCATCAGGGGGCATGGTTTTGTGTGCTGCCTGCATCCCAAGAATGCTTGTTTGCCCAGCTTGGTTACTGGCATGCTGCGGCCCGGTAGCAGTCCATGGACTGGGGGTTGGGGACCCCTGAGCTAGAGCCATAGACTGGAGTAGCAGAAGATTATGAAGAAGGGGGAAGCCAAGCCAAGATCACAGATTTTTTCCCCTCTCCACCTAACTCTTCTTTCGACAATGGCTCAATTCCCCCAAAGGAAGGCTCTATAATGAAGTTGTTGCATGACTGTCATTAGCGCCTCACTGTATGTTTAAGCTTTGCTGGTTGAACTGGAGTAAACCTATCCTAAGAATTTGCCCTCATGAATCAACAATTTTACATGTTGACAAGAAATGACACTCCCTTAGAGAGGAACTGAACTATGTTGGGAGATACGGAGAGTGAGGATTCAAATGACCCCAGGCTTAACTATTGGAAATTCTAATGAATTATTAAGATTAAGTTAGTTAAGGTTAACAGTGATATGATAGCCCAATGGTTTCAATCAAAGGAAGGAATAATGTATTCTCCAACCCTCTGCAACTTAGGGGCATACCCAGACCCAACGAGCTCACCTGATAGTAGAATGTTGATGCATATCACAATCCCACAGTTAAGCTCCAATCTTTTATAATAAAGGCAAAAGGCCATCTGTTCATGAAGGCTGAAGAAATTGTTTGATCAATCTTGCATTGCTGCCAAAGCAGCACTACTGGGCTCCTTATTGATATCAAGGTAGCTTTTGACAGCATCTCAAGGGTAAGACTTTGGGACATCCTGAGCAGATCCTCCACAGATAAAAAAAAACCTCCTGCTCACAGTTCATAAATTATACGATAAAACTGGGCTTTGAGTAAGATGCAACTGGGAAGGGGACCTTTCCGACTTTATCGAGTCTGTCAAGGCGGTGAAACAAGGATGAATCCTTGCACTGTTGCTTTTTAACAACGTGGACACCCCCGCTCCAAAAGTAGCTAACACACATCTCCCGATTTTACTTTATGTTGTTGATGCAGTTTAATTTAATAATTTAATTTAATAATTTGATTTCTATACCGCCCTTCTCCCGAAGGACTCAGGGCGGTGAACAGGGCAATACACAATAAAAATCAGATACAAAAATTAAAAAACCATTAAAAACCAATTAAACATCATGCCCATAAAATCAATACATATTAAGTTAAAAACTAATTTTAAAAACCCAACCCCATCCCGTCAGACCAGGCCAGCTTGTTCAAAAAAGAATGTTTTAAGATCGCGCCGGAAGGAGCGAAGGTCGGGGGCCGTCCGGAGCTCAACCGGTAAGCTGTTCCAAAGGTCTGGCGCGCCCACAGAGAACGCTCTCCCCCTGGGGGTCACCAATCGGCATTCTTTGATCGGCGGCACCCTTCTCTTCTCCTTGTCTTTTGTAGTTCTCTTCTCCTTGTCTTTTGTAGGCATGAAGTGGGCACTGACAACCCTGGCAACCTACTGTAATGAGGATCAATTAATAATTGATTATGATAAATCTAAAGTGCTAGTCTTTTCTAACAAAAGACAAAAGTATAAATGGACAATTGATTCCCATGAACTGGAACAGGTCAAAAGCTTTTAAGTATTGGGCATAATATTTCAGACTTTGAGAAAATTAACAGCCCAGGTAAATTATATCTTTTTTTTATTGCCCCAAAGAGTTCACAAGCAATAATTAAATTTCATGGGCAACAAGGGGCAAATTATATCCCAGCAGCAGTTAAATTGCCCAGCTGTTATATGTCATACAAATAGGGTCATACATAAACCTGAAGACTTAGGAAGCAATTCAGTTAAATTTTCTCAGGACCTTGTTTGACACCACAAAATGCATCCCCAATGCAGTAGCAAGGCTTGAAACTAACGTGCCTGTATTAAGGCTCAGGCCTGGATTAGGAATTATATCTCAGAATCACGTTTGAGCCTACAGGGCTGATGCTTTTGCTGCTGTTAAACAATTATCAATCCCATTGGCACCATACTTGCATAGTGGAAAAATCTACAGTCTTGGCCATTCTCCTGAGTATTTAGCCCAATTAACCTTGGAGAAGATCAAATCAATAGTAAAAAGAGAGAACAAAATGATATCAACAGTGCCCCAAACCTATCGCCAATTATTAGGCAGTCACAAGCCCTCCATTGTGGGATACTTGCACAATTTAACACTAAGCAAATATAGATGGTCCTTTTCTAGAGCCCATTTTGATGCTCTCTCATCAGACTTACTAGAGGGAAGATTTCACAGGACCCTTTATTCACAGAGATTTTGCCCCTATAGTTCTAAGAAGGTAGATACTCTTGCCCATGTTCTCATATGATACTTCTATAATGCCTCAAGGTTTGCTTTGATTGCACCAATAATTTCCAGATATGAGGGCCTTGCAGATACAGTTTATGTTCATTAGATTTTAAGGGACACTAACCCTACACTAGACAGTTTTATTGTCCCATATTTTTGCCTTCCCCTAACAACTAATTGTTGTATTAATTAAATAATTCCTTTTTTACTGCAATTATTATTGATCATCACACAGTCAGCCAGATGTTCAGACTGGATTTGGCATTTTTGTTTACCTATCGAGTCCTTACCAAGGACCTGGGCTAGGCAGATGTGGATGTTTTATGGTATTACAGATATTGTCACAGGATGGAAGCAGTTCTTAGTAAGACCGCCTTTTGCAATTGACTAATGGCCAATGGTCCAGAACTGGTGCATTTGTTTTAGATATCCTCTTCTTGTTGGACTTGATCTGTAATAACAGATCATTATTTCTTTGTTTTTAATCACTGTTTATTTGCGACAGGTAAACACTTTTTCTTCCAGTAGTTCTGCAGCTGCTGGCCCTGGTTGCTTAGCCAACAGTCCTGTAACCCATTTTTCACTAGATATCCAGGGACTCCAACGTCTAGCATGGACCTTGTTAACCAGGGCGACATCCGAGCCGGTATGGCATTCTGAAATTTATGTCTCACCATATTTTTTATGGGAGAGACACTCTTTGTCTGACTCCTCTGATGAGATCTGTCCAGTATGGTTGAACCTCTGGCATAGCTCTCATCTTCCTCAGAGTACACAAGCCCCACAACCACATCAAGGTAGTGCCTCACTGGGGCCAATTACTACTACTACTACTACTACTACTACTACTACTACTACTATTACTACCAGTGCTTTTTTTGTAAAAGAAAAAGGTGCTGGAACTCACACATGTCATACAACCCACTTTGCCTACCCTACAAGGTTCCATCCAAAAAAGGTGCCGGAACTCCGTTCTGAGCGTTCTATGAGAAAAAAAAGCCCTGATTACTACTACTACTATTATTATTATCATAATAATAATATCATAACTTCAGAAACTACAGCAATAGCTATTTTAGGTGATGAAGAAAAAGGGTATGTTAAATACTGTACATTTTTGTTAGGGTTAAGAAGAAACTTCCAAAATTAAACAGTGAAATTTATAAAAACAACTGGAATTAATGTAGGAAATACAAAGATCTGAGACCACAAGTAGAGGATATTGAACATAACCCAGCTAGGGATAGTGGAAAAACACAGCTGGTGAAAAGCCTAATTAATGCAGAAGTAAATCTCCCAATAACGTGTGATCAAAAGAAAGAGCTCTGGCAAAGCAATATACAGTAAACACGGTTAATGATCATGAAGGAAGTTATATAAATGGACATAATCTAGAACAACCAGTGATTCACAGAGCACCACAAAATCCATTGCCAGTTCAGATGGATAAGGCAATGAAGATAAAAAGTGTAAGAGTTTACAAGATACTGCAGAAGTGCACAATACAAAGCAATCAGAAATAGAGTCGAACTTGAGGTCCTTTAAGGAAGCATAGGATGCAACATGCAAGTTTACACCAAATATCCCTGGGGTTAAAAATAATTATGTTTACAAAGATATTCAGTTTTAAAACTCAAATGTAATAAAATATATGAAATGGCTAGAGGATGATGCAAATATTTTTTTTAAAAGGGACCAGAGACTATCAGATATCATATTGCAGCACAATAGCAGGAGTCTTTGCAAGAGAATAAGGCAAAATATTCTGCTAAAGGGAGTCTAATGAGTCTAATGTTAGTTTATCTTGACATGAAAATAGAAGAAATGAATTCTGGAAATTATTATAAAGATGAAATTCAAATACTAAGGCTGAAATCAGGAGAATGTTAAGGTATGTGTTAGTATTTATATGCTACACAGACAACAGGTAAATTGGGATAACCTGGGTCATTGATATGTGTACCTAGAAATGTAGACTTAATTATTTATGGGGATTTTAATGGCATAATTATCCCAGGTTTTGAAATATTGAACTTAAACATCAAAGACTTTTTTGAAATGGCAATTTTCCTTCTGGGTCGTGTGTCACACGATACGATCCAGAATAAGCACTGACTAGAACTACTTAAATTAATTTATAAATAAAGAAAAAGAAGTCATCTTTAGATGAATATAGCTGATTAAAAATGAAGAGTGGAACTAAAACAACCAAAATAAAACCAAACCTTGAACTTAGAAGAAAAAGCAAAAACATTTATTTTAATTTGCTGCATTTATAGAAGTACTGAAAGGTAAGTGTAAACCCCAGAATATTCACTTTTAAAAATATTTGTGTTCACTGATGTACATTTAATGAACATGTTCACCAAATACAGAATGGAAGTACATTTTCTTAATACTTAGAATTTGCTTTCCTATTTTCAGAAAGTAAGTTCTGTTCTGTAGTTGAAATCTAATAATAGAAGATGAATTTCCTAAAAATGAAAATAATAGCTTCATTTTATACCATCACAAAAGATGGAATGGTTTATATTTCTTTGCACCTGACAGTTTTCTTTCCTATGCTGACTTCCCCACCCACCCACCCACCCACGCTATCTATTTCTGAATTCCCCTGCACCCCTTAATTATGTTTTTTCCCCCTTTCCAAGCTTTTTCTCCCTCAGGGAAAAACAACAACAATCCACAATGAAGTCTTCCCTTGTGCTGACAGTGCTGCTGTCCTTACTAGTGGCAAAGCTACGTCGTGGTTACTGTATTGAGTCTCTGGAGCAACAGATGCCCAGCGGAGTCCAAACAAAGGTGAGGCAAACTGAAATGTTATTGAATATATGGTGTGGCAGTTTGCTAACGAAAACACACAGCCACACACACACACACACCCCACACACACCTTCCTGTGCTCCCTCTGCTTTAAATCTATGTATAAAATCGTACTGGCATATTTAGGGAGGATGTCTCAGAGGGACTATAGAACTTGTCTGCAAATGGAGAAAGGCATACCTATATTCCTTGACCTATGATCACAGTTGGGAATGGAATTTCTGTCGCTAAGCAAGGCAGTTGTTAAGTGAGTTGTGCCCAATTTTACAACTTTTTTTTTGCCATGGTTGCCGTGGTTGTTAAGCAGGAGTTAAGTGAATCACAAGATTACATTATCCAACACCCCCAAATCTCTCCCCCCCCCAGTGTCTGAAATTGCCAGTTTGGGGCTGATTTTGGCATTTCCCCCCAAATTTAAGGTATTTGTTCAGGATGTTGAGTAGGAATTCTTGAGGAAGCAGAAACATCTTTGGATCAATGGTACTTAAAGCTGTAGGAAATAGTACTGGGAGAAATTAGCACAATAGCTAATTTCAAGCTAAGAAATAGTATACACACACACACACACACACACAAACACACACAAACACAGACCAGGGACGAGCTGGGCAAACAAGCATCCTTGGGATGCAGGTAGCACACAAAACCATGCACCCTGATGATAGCTTCCTCTTGTGAGGACCACTTTAAGTTTTTAAATAATAACAGCCCTCATCATCATACGTATTCTCAATCATCCTTCCATCCTCTTGCAGTAAATACTCTCAACTCTAGTAATTGGCTGCCTGTATTGTATTTGAAAGAGGGACGCAGTGGCTCAGTGAGTTAGGACGCTGAGCTTGTCGATAAGGTCGGCAGTTTGGCGGGTCAAATCCCAAGTGCCGCGTAGCAGAGTGAGCGCCTGTTACTCGTCCCAGCTTCTGCCAACCTAGCAGTTCAAAAGCACATAAAAATGCAAGTAGAAAAATAGGGACCACTACGGTGGGAAGGTAACAGCGTTCCTTGCGCCTTTGGTATCTAGTCATGCCAGCCACATGACCACGGAGACGTCCCCGGACAAGCGCTGGCTCTTCGGCTTTGAAACGGAGATGAGCACTGGCTCCTAGAGCCGGAAACGACTATGTGTGGGGGAACCTTTACACACGCACACACACACACACACACACACACAGATATTTTTTAAAAAATACCACTAATTTTTTGGGAGAGGGCTTTTTGATTTTTTAAAAATTATGCTACAATATTGTTTAATTTCAATGTACTTTTATTTAAATAATATTTTAAAGTGCAAGATTATTTCATTAAGCAGGAAGGAATGATGACATGGCTGAATGCAAATGTGCAAAACACAAAATATGGAATAGCAAGTAAATCTGTTAGCTTTGAGTATGAATAGGATAAGAAGAGATACAACAATTGCTTTTGTTGCTTATAACTTGTATTTTTTCTTCTTCTGTTCAGTTATGTCTGATTCTCAGAGACTGCCTGGACAAGTCCCTTCAGTTTTCTTGGCAAGGGTTTCCAGAAGTAGCTTACTATTGGCACTTTTTTAGGGCTGAGAGAAAGTGACTGGTCACCCAGATGGCTTTGTGATTAAGGCAGGACTAGAACTCACCTTCTCCCAGTTTCTAACCTGATGCCTTAACGTCAGTGCCAAACTTTTTCTCACAGCCTGTATGTAACTGTCTTACATGATGGGTTTGTTGTTGTGTCTATCTTGTTCATCATTGACAAGATAGTTAATCTTGTTGTTCGTCCAGAACTAAGTTAACTGAGATGTATTAACACAAATGTGTTGATGCCACCAGGTAATAGACTATCTAAGTTTGCCTTTTCTTGGTACTTCCTCAGTTCATAGCTATATTTTAATTACTGGCTCCATTGAGTCCCTCTGAACTTTTTCCACACATCTTTGGAATGCTTCTCCTGTATGTCACTTTACCAAACTTTACCAAACTACAGAGCTAGCTCATCAAATGGAGCCTCTTTTTCTAGGATGTCTTTTTTGATATTTATTTTAGCAAGGGGATTTCGTTTTTAAAAATGTGCCTCTTCCCATTCTGCAAAATCTGGTGGTGCAGTCCATTCTGAAATTTCTGCAGTCTACAGGTAGTCCTCGACTTACGACCACAGTTGCGCCCAAAATTTCTGTTACCAAGTGAGACAGTTGTTAAGTGAGTTTTGCCCCATTTTATTACTTTTTTGCCACAAATGTTAAGTGAATCACTGCAGTTATTAAGTCAGTAACATGGTTGTTCAGTGAATCTGGCTTCCCCATTGACTTTGCTTGCCAGAAGGTTGCAGAAGGGGATCACGTGACCCCAGAACACACCAACCATCATAAATACATGCCAGTTGCCAAGCATCCAAATTTTGATCACATGACTAGGGATGCTGCAATGATTATGTATGAAAAATGGTCTAAGTTATCTTTTTCAGTGTCATTGTAACTTCTAACAGTCACTAAACAGACCTGTTGTAAGTCAAGGATTACCACTCTCTTCTAAACATTCACAGACCACATTTAAGGCCTGTCATACATTTATTGAATACAGTAGTTCCTGGCAGAATAAGCTAAAACTTTCCTTTTTCATCAGGCTGACCTGGACTGATGACGGGTTTTTAAAATGTTTTAATTTTTAATTGTTTAGTTAATTTATTTTGGGGCTGTTTATTTAATTTCTTTTAACTTTTGTATTGTTGCTTTTATTGTTGTTAGCTGCCCTGAGTCCTTCGGGAGATAGGGCGGCATATAAGTCCCATAAATAAATAAATAAATAAATAAAACTCACATCAACTTTCTCTTTCCAAATCTATAGAAGAGACTGTCATCTTGTAGGTGGGCCAGAATCTAATCTGATACAAAAGGGACATTCATTCGTACATATAAAAAGAGGACATTCAATAGAGGATGAGGTACAATTTCCCTCTTCCTCCCATTTCAGTTTTAAAAAGGGGCTTTATGCATTTTAATTTGCTTTTGGGGGCAAGGCCTGCAAGGAGTCTTAAATGGCTTCTTTTGTCAAATCCCTTCTGAATTAGATCCGTTGAGGATAAAAAGCTCTGGGAAATCCATTTCTGTCCTCTGCCATCATAATCTCTTCTTGTTACTTCTGTGCAGTCCAAAATAGGACTCAAATTACCACAGCCTTACCGCTCTTAAAGCAATTCCTTATTTTTGGATGTTCTTGAAATTTGGATACAGTTTGCTCTGTCCCCTCCCTCAAATTGCTTTACTTACAGCAGCCACCACCAAATTAAAGTAGCGGTCTTTTCTTCTTCTAGGCTGATTAACATATTGTATAAGGAGCGGTAATTGGCAGCTTTTTAAGTGAAAATCTGCTCTTACCTGGAATTACAATTGAATTGGCATCCGAAGGGAGAGATTTCATTAGGGTTTGGAGACATTACTTGTTTAGCTGGTATTGTCAGTATATTGGTAGCTACTTCTCAGAAAGCACAGTCAAAGATAGATGAAGAATCTTAACACTCACACGAAGTTTGAAGGTGGGGGGTTAGCTGTGGAAATTGGTGTTCTGTTCTCAGAATATTCGGTGAGGAGAACAAGAGAGGAGCCAAAACTTCTGGAAGCTGCAGCTACTGGAAAGGGAGTTTTCTGCCAGAAATACAAGAGAGAAGTACTTTGTTACACTTCCTATTAATCCAGGGACAAGTCAGTCAATTGTCTAGGTCAGGGGTGTCAAACTCAATTTCATTGAGGGCCGCATCAGCATTGCAGTTGCCCTCGGGCTGGGTGGTTGTGGCCCGGGTGGGCGTGGCCTACTGGGTGGGCGTGGTTAACATCGTTCGCATCAAGGGTGCCTATGGGGGCCTGGGCAGGAGTGGGACAGATCTGAGGGTCTCTGGCAGGAGGAGGGTCTCTGGGCCAGGGCCAAGGCAGTGGGGGCCGTTCCCTCACTGTTTCCAGGATGGCTTCGTGGGCCGCATGAAACCACTTCCAGGGACGGATCTGGCCCCCGGGCCTTGTGTTTGACATGTCTGGTCTAGGTTGACCAATTGATAGGTGATCAACCCACTTGGAAATTTAAAAAATGGCTGTGGAAACCTGGGTTTTGGTCTTCCTCTAAGAGAGATAAAGGGTAGTTTACCAGTTGCACTAAGACTGACAAAATCATTGGGACCCACAGTTTCCCCTCATGGACCATGTCATTTCAGGTTACCCCTCCCATGTATATCAACATATTGTCCCTCACTTGCACAGAGCATCTAGAAGTGGGATAGAGGAAAAAAACTTTCAGAGCTGTGGGTGGAGAATAGCATACAGGAAGTAAGTTGGAAATCAAGTAAAGTTATTATGTGGATTATAGAGTATTGAGGCGGGACATAAAAATGAGGCATAAAGAAAATGTGTGTATTAGTTAGAAAAGAACAAGGAAATGGAAAATGCCAAACCATGAGTTCATCTGTCTCTCACACCTATTTAGTCAAAGCACAGAGTTCAGTTACATCTAACCACATATGTCTCGTTTGTGGCTAACCACAAAGATGGTGCTGGAAACTTAGGTGCTTCTGCAAGGAACCTGTGACCTCGATCAGTGAACGGTTGCAAGATATTTAGCTAAATTCAGCATAGCAACAAGGGGGGCTGGGGGCTGTACGACAAGGGGAGATGGGGTCTGTAATTCAAGTAACCAATCAATGCTCATAAGTTACATTTCTGTTTTTTGCTACTTTTGAAGACTATATATGTACTTGCTTTTTCATGAGAACTTGTTCAGACATTGATATTGCTTTTTGCTCTGAACCTTTTGCGCAAAATAAAACAAACTTCTTTTGATTCTGGGGTCTTGAGTCTCTTGATTCTGCAACATTATAGAAATCAACTGTTAGTGAATGTTTCTTAAATGTAAACACACTGTTTACCAAATATTATGGTGTTTATGTTAAAAAATTAATAAAACATATTTTTTTTAAAAAAGATACAGGATGTAAGTGAAGTCCTCTGGAAATGTCTAGCAGACCATCTTTATCCTGGGGCAAAGAAATGATGATGGTGGCTATATCTTCAATTCATAGTACTTATGTGGAATTTGATTTTTGTAGCACTTGCCGTCAACCCTACTAGGGACCAGGAAATCATCTCCACAGGAAGGCTAAAACTACTTTTATTGAAATTGGCTATAATAGCAGAACATTACAGATCTAACTGTGCTGTACATTCTCCTCCTTATTGTTCAGTAAATTAGGGAGGCTTCTGCCTGAACTGCTTCTAAATGTTAACTCTTTGTCCTAGAGTTTTAAAAAAATGCTTTAGCACCTTTGTCTAGGATGGCTCTGTATATCTCCATCAAGGTCAATCTCCTGACTCACTACACCTGTTGAAGAATCTCATAGCTTTTCTTGCTACTTATTGTTTCTGAAACATTTTCCCCATAGTTCAACACATGGTTCTCCAGGATGTGAGGTAACAGTAAGGTCTTTAGAATGACAATAGCAGTGATTTATCGCTATGGGGATTCTGGCTGTTTTGGGGGAGTGGAATTGTCATCTAATCCAAGACGATTTCTCCAAAACGGGTACCTTCTAAGAGTGTTGCACTAAATATCTTTCATCCCCAACCTTTTGTTAGTTTGTGGTGACGAATTAGAAATTTCAACATGTCTGAAGAAGTTCAACTGTAGGGAAGGCCATGTTTTCTTGGGGATTTGAACATTTGCAAACAAAATGCAATTCATCATCTGGTATCCAAAATCCATTGTGGGTAGTATTATTTTGAGGATCAATCAAAGCGAGACATAAAAATGTGTACAAGCTATACAAGCTGTGACAAAACTTAAGGAGTGGAGTGGAAACAAAGCCCTTTTTATAAAGATCAAGATCAAACCAATAAATCTTAATGGGAAATGTGGTGGTATCATTTCATACCTTTCCTTCAGGGATAAGAAACATTCAGAAAATTTGAATGTTAGAAAATTTTGGGGAATAGGCTGGAGAGAAGCCTATTTAGTTAAGAAAATTTATATGGCCGTCAATCTCTCAGTGACTGGGTGGCTTATAAGGATAAAAGCCCAATACAAAAACAAAAAGTAATACCTCTTCCCCAACAATCAAATGAGCCATTTGATGGGCTCCATCCCACTCTGGGATCCCCAGGCCTGTTGGCAAAACCAGATCATTTAGGGCAGAGGCCCCCGACTTTTTGGGCCCCAGGGACTTTTTCTGTGGAGAGAGGGTTTTCCACGGACCAGAGGAGGCATGGGTTTTGTGTGCTGCCTGCATCCAGCGAATGGGGCTTCGCTTGTTTGTGCAGGCCGGTTTTTGACATGCTGTGGATCGGTGTTGGTGCATGGACCAGGGGTTGGGGTCCCCTGCTTTAGGGCCTTACGAAAGAGTGTTGAAGTGGGTGCCAATTTAACTCTGTGGGGAGGATATTCTACAGGGAGGGAGCCATCACAGAGAAGGCCCTTCTTGGCCAGCTAGATGGACCTCCTTAGGAGAGGGGATTCATAACATTACTTGCCTCCATACTCTGGTGGGTTGGTGAGATGCAACTGGGAAAAGATAGTCTTTCAGGTAACCTGGTCCTAAGGCATGTAGGACTTTGAAGTTAACAACCAGCAACCTGAACTGAAGACAAGAATCCTGTAATTTCCTGGAATGAGGATAGGGTTGTTTATTTAGCAACTACATATTGGATTAATGAAGTTTACTATATATTTAATCTGCTGAACAAATGAAGCGAGATAGCCTTTAAAATTTTTGGTTTTGCCCTTTGTTGGACTGAGCTTCAAATAAGAAAGAGCTGAGAGGTTGCAGTAGGCATTTTCAACTATGATTTTGCTACCTGCATGGTACAGATTATGAGGAATTATACTTTGAAAATACTTGAAAAGGGTTGTGCCTAAGAGATGGGATCAAGATGGAAATAGAATGTTGAGAATGGGGAAAATACTAGTTTATGTATTGCTACATCAATTTTGATATCGTGTTGGTTTTTCATTTCAACAGATGAACCCAAATCTCTATAAGCTGCCACTATCCTTGCTCCGACGATTGTATGGTGGCCAAGGGATATCCTATGAGGCACTGCTGAGGCTGTCAGGCAAAGAAGAAATCAGTAAGTAATCACTAAGAAAACAGCCCCAAAACAACTCAAGAATGTTTGATAAGTTGAAAGGTTTTTGTCTATGTTTTGAGTGTCAAGTCAGCCTTATACTGTAATAGCATCTAATATTCAGCAACAAGATAGCCTGTACATGTTTTTGAATGGAATGAGAGTATTCGCTTCCTTCACACCCTCAGATTAAATGAGGGAGAGATTTTCAGTGAAACACAAAAATGTACAGCTAGGCATTCAACAAGTCACAGTAGAAACAGGTTACAATGGTATTAATTTTCTCTGAGACGGGAGAATTCCGCAAAGGATTTGTGAATATTTCTAACACTACAAAATGCAATGTGTATAACAAGATAATAAAATTCCTTTTGTTGTCTTAATAGTGTCAACATTTTAATCCCTCAAATTTACAACTCATTTATTTCAATATATTCATGCTGAAGTCATAGATTGATGAATAGTTTACATATACAAGGGGCTATAATACAAAAAACAGGGAGAAAAATGATAAAATATAATAGATACATAAAGAGTCAAATGTGTAGAAAAGGAATCATTATTTCTAAAGGCTTAGTGTCCACCATACTAGTAATTTGACAAACAAATCGCATTACTTTTAAAGGTTTAATAAGGTTATTCTCTGCAACTTTAAATATATATAATGTATATATAATAGTACAGGTAGTCCTTGACTTACAACCATTTGTTTAGTGACCGAAGTTACAGCAGCACTGAAAAAAGTGACTAATGACCGGTCTTCACACTTAATGACTGCTGCAGTAGCCCCATGGTCATGTGATCGACATTCAGGTGCTTGGCAACGGGGATGTATTTATAACAGTTGCACTGTCCCAGGATCAGTCGATCACCTTTTGTAGCTTCCCAACTGTGGCAACAAAGGTAATAAAATGGAGCAAACCCCAAAAACCTTAGTGAAGCGTGCATTTCCTGCGTCAGATGAGGAGAGCACATCTTTCTCCTTCTGTCCTGGCAGCTTTTTACAGAGGCACGATTGAGAGAATTTTAACAAACTGCATCACTGTCTGGTTTGGTGGCAGCAGATAGAAAGTCCATACAGAGAATGGTAAGGACAGCCGAGAAGATCATAGGAAGCTCGCTCCCTGGTATTCAGGATGCTCCTTGGTATTCATTATGTGCTTAGGGCTCAAAGCATTGTTAGAGACCCCACACACCCACTTCACGGTCTGTTTCTGTTGCTCCCCTCTGGGAGGAGGTTTTGAAGTATTTCTAGCAGGACTACCCGATTCTGTAATAGCTTTGTTCCCTATGACATCCGTCTGTCAAACTCGTAAGATTCGTTTTTCTCTCAATGCACATGTATACATAACCCGAACTAGACTGTTGATTCTCAGTGTCAGATGATATATGTGGGTATCTGCATAATTCTGTATGTATTTATTTATTTTTGTCATATTTATGTAGTGTATATTGGAGGTGGTGACCCTCTGAGAGCTGAATGCAATGAAATTTCATTTTAATGTATGCCGATTAGTGTACATTCAAAGTGACAAAGTTGTTATTCTATTTCTATTCTAATAACTGCCTTGCTTAGCAACAGAAATTTTGGGCTCAATTGTGGCTGTAAGTCGAAGACTACCTGTACATTTTAACTCAGGAGGGGTTAAAAATGGACTTGTTTTTCAACTGTACGTCATGTACTCCAAGAACTGGGTTTACTTTAAAAACTGTTTCTTCTATCTTAAAGAAGCTAAGTGTAGTTTGAGATTAGATAAATTTTGTTAACTCCATCTGTTCAAAAGTAGTAAGTGAAATAAGAAAATGGAGAGTAGAAGTGAAAAGATTTAGAATGGGAACAGAGTTTGGGAATTAAAAATGTTGGAGAAAGGAACAGCAGAGAGAGAAAGAGAAAATGTATAAATGACAGAAGGAGACTGCATGTCTTTCTATGGTTGTGTGTGCATTAAGTTTGTAGTTACATGTATAACTTATAAACTTAACTTATAACTTAACTTATAAAAAAATCTATCCATATTAGATTTTGATGATTGGAGGAGGCATGGATTTTTAAACAGAAAACCCAAACGTAGTGATATTGTCAATGCTGCAAACATTGACACGTTTTTGCACTGACAATATAGGAGGCAGCCTTTTGCTTTGAATCACAAAAAACGTGGGTGGAATGCAACTGGATGTTTTGACAAGATAAGGGGTGGCCGGAGGGGAAGTGAGACTTCTGTGTTGAATTAATTGGTAAATGTAATTCGTGACGTGTAAATAGGGGAGGGAAATTCTGTGTGTAGTGGGGAGGAGAATTCAGATTCTGGCATCCCTCAATGAGTGCCGATGCTCCATTTCTGCTCATTATAGACTTTTTAGAATAAATAATCATGCAGTACTCTTTGATGTGTCTTTTTAATCGGAACCATGACAGATGTATTTTCATGATAAATTGCAGTGTGTATCTATGTTCCATTCTTCATTAAAATGGGATATGGTTAGGGTTAGGGTTTTGGTGCATTTGAGCCTTCTGCTTTGTATTTGTTTTCAGATCCCCAGACCCTTGCCTCTTCCCAGAAACGTAAGTTAAATCAGTTGATCTCTGCAATCAGCACTGCTTTCTCTATGTTTCAGTCACTGACGGAATAAACTTTAGTAGTACAGGTCCATCACTGGAAAGGATAAGGTGGAAGGATAACTTCAGCCATGTAGTTGTAAGGTGAAGGCACATTTGAACTGAAGTCCCAAAGTGCTTTTCCAAGAGGCAACTGGATTCTCTTGTCCAGTTTGAATCCAAAGAAAGTCCAGTTGCCTCTTGAAAAAGTACCTTTGGAACAACCATGACCTGGATGACTGAGAATCTCTATAGACATTAGAATTGAAGAGAAAATCCTTTTGGCACTATTTTAAATGTATTCCTACTCTTTCAAAACAAACCAGCTTTGTGCTATCTGCAGCCAGCTCTGAGTTTAGGGAATTTTTGTTTCACCTGTTTCCCTTTTAAATTTAGCATTTACCATGGTTGTTCATTGAGGTTAGGATTTCCAACCACATTACAGTTCTAGTGGAGAATTCAAGTCTGAGAATGACAGATTCAAGAATTTTATTCTAGTTCTTAGTTAGGTCCAATGGGGGATAATATAGATCAGGGCTTTTCAACCAGTGGTACAGGTACCACCTGTGGTACATTGGCACCTGGCAGGTGGTACACGACCATCCTAGAAAAGTGGTAGTGGGGGAGGGGAATGAGCTGAACCGGTGGCAGCACCGCACAAGCCTAAGCAAGAGATGGCAGCACCGCACAAGCCTAAGCAAGAGATGGCTGGAGTGGTGGTACTCGGATGTTGCCATACTCTGAAAGTGGTACAATGGTTGAAAAGGTTGAAAAGCCCTGATATAGAGAATAAGATACAAGGTTGGAAAATGAAGACATTAAGTCTGTGTAGTAAGCTTTAGTTCAGAGAGATTTTTTAGATCATTAAATACATTTCTGATTTTCCAGTATACGAAAAAGACTTGTCTGCATAGCAAAATCCATTTTTGCTAGAGGTTTTTGTACCTGTATGTCACAATTTAATGTACACATACAAAAATGCATATCTTAAGAAAAAAAATTACATAGGATATCTACTGAGTGTACATAGATCTGAATTTTACTATGAAAAGTATGAAAAAATGTTTGGGAAAAATATTTCCACCCCCCCCCCTAAAAATTAACATTAATATTTGAACTGACTTTTTCTAAGAAATGTGTGGATTATGGGACTAAAAGTAACTTTCACATCGAGTAGAATTACGAATCTCCCTTTGGATCCTTCGTCTCCCCAGCTACATCTCTAATATTATGTAAAATGTGAAGATGTTCAGGAAAGGAGATAGAAAAACATGACTGAGAATAGCTGTAGCCAGCATGGCTCCTGGATAAGTCAAGGGATTTTGACATCAGAATGTACCAACCAGGACAAAGGATTGTTCTATTATTAAGTTACATTGAGTTCCATTCAGTTTATTTGCCTCTTCAAATGTTTAGGTTTACAGTATTAAAAACAAAATTAATCACCCCAACATAAAACAACTCTTTTTTATTGAATGATTGAAATAATCTGCTTTCAGTTAGTTATTTTATTGACTGAATTACCACAGAAGCTAAGATAGGATAGTAACAAGCCATTAGCCAAAAATGATTCAGATGGTGTCTCTGAGCGACACTTACATTCATCCCCAATACTTTGCAATAAAATATTCTACTTTGTTAATCAACAGCCCATTCTAGAAACTTATTTAATATAGATAAAAGTGGACTGTTATATACAAACATGCAGTTATTACCATCATGCCATATTCAGAATTATCTCTGAAATTCAGAATGCAGTAAATAAGCCTAGCAGATGATTTACAAGGGCTACATTAACTCAAGACTGTTGCTTTTTTCCCAGTTGGTTGAAAACTGTTTGGTCTAATAAACTTAATATTTCCATAGGAGACATGCATGATTTCTTCGTTGGACTGATGGGCAAAAGGACCATAGAGCCAGGTAGGTGTGTTTGTGAACTGAGGATGCATACGCTTCCTTAAGGGTCCTTTGTGAGTAGAGTAGAATGGAACAGAATTCTTTATTGGCCAAGTGTGATTGGGCACACAAATGTCCAAAGTGAAAAGTGAGACACAAGCAATTCCAGCATATCTTCTACCTGCTCACCTGATCTGCGTCCTTTCTCTAGCTGTGGAGGTGGTTGTTGATAAGCAGAGGAGTGGTTGTGGTCCTCATTTAGGGACAGGAAGTTGGATCAGACAGGCCTTTCATCTGATATAGTGAGAAAGCCTGTCTTATATTCCAAATTAAATTCAGAAGAATATCAGAAGAAAATCCATGTACTTGTGGTGGTTATTTAAATAATGAAATAGAAATGCTGCTGAGTCACATCACAGTTCAAAAGAGGCATAAGAAGGTAAACAGTACCCTATTACATACTTCCAGAAAAGAGGGAGGGACGGTCTTTGTCCCCAAATGCATATCTAACCCCGCTAGCATTTCCATACAGACCTGGAGCTCCCTTCAATTGCCAAATTTAATTTCCTATTGATTTGACGGAATACTAATGTAATACAATGTAATGTTTATTTCACCCAAAGACTATATAAAATACTGTATAGTAGACCACCTGTGTGTGTGTGTGTGTGTGTGTGTGTATGTGTATATGTATGTATATCTCTGTGTTTGTGTGTGTGTGTGTGTGTGTCTGTTTCCTGGTCAGACCGGTTTGTGGCCTGGAAGTTAATACAGCTGTCTACTATGCAGGCTGCCTAGGTTCGAATCCCATAAAGGGTATGGCTAGCTGATGAGAGCTAAAAATCTTGTAATAGCTATTCTAGTCTCCCATTTAACTCTTTGTCAGCAAAAAAGAAATTTGAATATATATATTCATGCTGAGAAAAACAGTCGAACAAAAACAACAACTGTTTAATAAACTTAGCTTTCATCGGAATGGCAGTTAGCCGACGAAAGCTAAGTTTATTAAACAGTTGTTGTTTTTTTCATATTATCCCGGTGTTCGACTATTTTTCTCAAAACACACACACACACACACACACTGTTAATCAGTATGAGGCATTCTATCACTTTATGTTACTTTCATATTAAAACTTTTATCTGCCCAAAATCTTCTAAGTGCAGGGGAAAGGGACAAAACTAATGAAAAGTGCGTTGCAATATTGTGATTCAAGTTCTGCCCCTTATGTACTTGTGACATGCAGTACAAACATTAAAAAACGAAGCCTGCATTGTTATATCATGATGCATATTTTTATCATTTAGGTGTCCTCCTCATTAGGAATGGCTATCTCTGCCGACCACCACAAGATTACTGTTATCATTATGGAAATTTGATATTCCTACATCTTTTCTCAATTACATTTTATGCTGTACTATAAGAAGAAAAACCTCTTCTCTTTTCCCCTTCTTTCATGGCAATTTTTGGACATTAGGAAAGGACAAACCTAATTCTGTATTTTTTTTTCCCTTCTTGTTCCTTCAGTTTTGAATTTTCCTTCTTGATTTAACCTTACCTCTCCCTATTACCAAAGTTGAGCAGACACAGAACTCTTTGCTTGTGTCCTCTTGTCAGCCATAGGAAACATCGAATCGGGTTTCCATCAAACTGATTGGAGCTAAATGCTTTGGCTAGAAACCAACTTTCCTTATACTTTAATTCTAGATAATTCCATGGAACTCAGTAAGGAAAGATTTGCTGGCTTGAGTGACATAAAGTACTCACCAAGTGCAGAATGAGGTAAGGAAAGAGGGGGTCAAAACTCAAAACTTTCAAATGGGGTAAAAAGAGAAATTCTTCCAACAGTTTTCATAGATTTTTACTCTTTACAAGATTTAAAATATGCAAACAACTTCACATATGGTAAAAGCACACACAAGCATTCATACAATTTCTTACATATATTTGTATGATTTAAGTTGAAGCAGATATGAACAGAGTGTGACTGTGATATTAGCGGTCTGCCGTCATTTTTTTTTTAGGGTAGGTTAGATGAACGCTGCGGATGCAGCAAGTCTGGTGAGTAACCTGCCAGCGAGCAAAGTCTAGAGGCAGTTGAATTCTCTAGAGCTGAAATAGGCAAATTTGTAAATAAAAATATTTGTAAAATGTAAAATATCTTAATGGTTTCTGCCTAGAGTCAAATTACAAGTCTAATTCCGATGTAGCCTTTCAAATATCCATATGTCCACAAGATAGCATCACATTCAAGCAGTTTTCTCTACATCTTTGCTGTCTAGCGATTATCTGGATTTTTGTCACCCAAATAGGGTAAGGCTTAACCACTCAGGATTTAGAAGATGTGTTTTGGGTGAAATTTGTATGCTTGTTCTTCTGTCAAAGTTTACCTTCACTTTTGGACTGTACCCAATGCCAGTTTACTATGCTCTTTATACTTCCCTGAGCAATGAGTGGTTCCAGGGGTAAGGTATTCAGGCTCAATGAGAAAGCGTTAGAGACTGGTGAAGTCTTTGTAAAAGTCACTTAATTTTTTAAAAGGTAACAGTAGGGAACAGAAGCCAACAGTCAACAGGGGAAGACAACTTGGACAGCGTACATACAGTCTATATAATTTTTGATTGGGAGCCACCCAGAGTTTGTCATAAGATGGGCAGCTATATAAATGTTTTAAATCAATAGGTAAAATTAAGTATAGGCTGCATTCTTTAGCGGTTTCCCAACTTTTTCTTCCCACACATTCTTCTATTTCCTTCCCTGCTGGAATGTATATCATATTCTGCAAGCTGCACTTAATATGCACTGAAGTAAAAATATTTTCTTTGCCGTTTGGGAAACCAGTTTCTGGCTTACTGTTAAAGCATTAGTTGATCAACATTACTAGTGATCCTTATGTATGTAACTAAAAACAGTCTTAACCAATTCTCAATGGTTTCAACCCTGAGATGTTAAATATTACATCTGATGAAAATGGTTGGCTGTAACTCCTACTGATGTGTCTTAGATGATTCCTTAGATCAGGGGTAGGCAACCTTGGCTCTTTTATGACTCGTGGACTTCCACTCCCAGAATTCCTCAGCCAGCTGGCTCAGGAATTCTGGGAGTGGAAGTCCACGAGTCATAAAAGAGCCAAGGTTGCCTACCCCAGATATTTCTCACTAGAACTGTAAGCAGACATCTGATCTGCTTTGTCTAAGTCCCCGATACAATATATCCTTGGAAATTTAGCAGTGCTTCATCAGTGATGATGAATTCATCTTGTAGTAAGTTCAGCTTTGCTGATGTCAAGTTAACATTACACAGAGTTGTGGGGCAGTGTTTTCCTTCAGATCCATCAAATTAAAATACCTGTGATGCATTTTTAAGACAGGAAAATCAAATTATTTTGGAACCCATAGATGATGTAAAATGATCACACTTGCTGCTTTCCAGTAATGGTCTCTCTACATCTTTTAGGCTGGTATCTATAAAATCAAATCCATAAATGAACAAAATTTCCCTATTTTCAAGTACTGTTTAGGTCAAATTAGGCTTTATTTGTAAATAACTTTAAAAGCCAATCATTCCAGATAGTGCTCTGGAATGATTTATTTATCATATTTATTTCTTGTAATTTCATGTAGCTATGCTCAGTCTGTATGCACATTATGCTAAACCATTGTGTATTTTATTATTTTTTTTAAGTTTTGCCACAGTGTGTAACTTCCTCCAATACAGCTTGGCACACAGCAGCACAGTTTCAGCCCAGGCAGTCTGCATCTTCCTGAAATCCTCGCAGGAAACTCTTCAAGGTTACCTCACAGTTGTTAGTAATTAAAAGTTATTAAGTATACAAGAAATAATTATTCCCATTATTAATAAGCACTGATAAATTAGGAAACCTGGTTAGGACCTGAGGGTGGTGTCCCTTTGGTAGATCTTTGCCCACCAGGTTTCCGGGTGCTACACAGGCCTCGGGCTCAGGGAAGAGGCGGGGGAGTGGCGGTGGCGGTGAGGGAGAACCTGTATCCGCGAGAGGCCACTGTTGTCCAAATAGCCGGGTGTGAGTCTCTCCTCCTTAGATGTGGCCCTAAGGGTCAGTTGGGCTTGCTGCTAGTGTACCTTTCACCTAGTCGCGTAGCAGCAGCCCTGCCCGAGCTTCTTGTCATCCTCTCGGGACTGGTGGTTGAGTTCCCCAAAATTATGATCTTGGGTGACTTCAACTTACCATCCCTGGGGAGATCATCTGAGTTGGCTCGGGAGTTCATGGCTTCCATGACGGCCATGGACCTGACGCAGATAATCCAGGGCCCAACCCATGTAGGAGGACACATGCTCGATTTGATTTTCCTATCTGGACAGTGGTTAGATGATCTGGGTGGGGGCTCTCCAATTGTTACGCCCCTGTCATGGACAGATCATCATCTCCTGCGGCTGACCTTCCGCTTTGCCACTCCCCGTCGTGGGGTTACTGAACCAACGAAATGGTACCGCCCCAGGCGGCTAATGGACCCTGGGCGGTTCCAAACAGCGCTTGGCCCCCCACCTGCCTCCTTTGCTCATAGCTCGGCCAGTGCCATGGTGGAAGCCTGGGAAAAGGCAGCCACAGAAGCACTCGACCGAGTTGTACCCATGCGGCCCCTGACCCGTTGCAGATCCCAGTGGGCCCCATGGTTTTCTACGGAGCTCCGGGAGATGAAACGTCAGAGACGGGGCCTAGAGAGCTGTTGGAGATCCAGCCGATCCGAATCCGACCGATCGCGACTAAGTTCCTTTACGAGGTCTTATCTCGCGGCGCTAAGGAGGGCAAGGTCTAATTACTTTGCTACCCTTATCGCGTCCGCACATAATCGCCCGACCGCCCTGTTTAAGGTGACCCGCTCCCTCCTGAATCTAGAGGTGAAGGAGGATCCCTTGCAGGGTCGTGCTGAGGAATTTAGCCAACATCTGCTGGACAAAATCGCTCGGATCTGGACCAGTCTGGATTCCAACTGGGCAGAGTCTGACGATGAGAACTTGGACAGTCTTGTTGATGTTATCTGGGAAGAGTTCGATCCTGTGACTCTGGACGAGGTAGAAAGGATCATGAGGAAGCTAAGCTCCACTACATCCTTATTGGACCTGTGCCCCTCCTGGCTGGTTTATGCGGCTCGGGATGGGACACGAGGCTGGATCCATGCAGTGGTAACTGCTTCATTGAAAGAGGGCAGTTTCCCCGCAGCCTTGAAAGAAGCGGTGGTGAGACCCCTCCTCAAAAAGCCTTCCCTGGACCCAGCTGTTTTAAACAACTTTCGCCCGGTCTCCAACCTTCGCTTTCTTGCGAAGGTTGTTGAGAGCGTAGTGGCGCATCAGCTTCCTCTGTTCCTTGAAGATGCTGATTATCTAGACCCGTACCAATCGGATTTCAGGCCCGGACACAGCACGGAGACGGCATTGGTCGCTCTGATGAATGATCTCTGGCGGGCTCGGGACAGGGGTCATTCCTCTGTCCTGGTCCTATTAGACCTCTGCGGCTTTTGATACCATCGACCATGGTATCTTACTGCGGCGTCTCAGGAGGTTGGGAGTGGGAGGCACTGTTCTTCAGTGGTTCTCCTCCTACCTTCTGGAACGTTCACAGTGGGTGTTGGCGGGTGGCCAGAGATCGACCCCGAGGCCTCTCATTTATGGAGTTCCTCAGGGGTCGGTCCTCTCACCTCTCCTGTTTAACATCTATATGAAGCCGCTAGGTGAGATCATCCGTGGTTTTGGAGTGGGTTATCATCAGTATGCTGACGACACCCAGCTTTTCATCTCGACCCCAAACCACATCAGTGATGCCCTCGACGTGATGTCCCGTTGCCTGGAAGCGGTCCAGGAATGGATGGGGAGGAACAGGCTTCAACTCAACCCGGACAAGACTGAATGGCTGTACATACCGGCATGTCAGGATATTCAGATTATTCCATCTCTTAATATCGGGGGCAAGTTATTACCCCCCGTAGATAAGGCTCGCAATCTGGGTGTCCTCTTAGATTCACAGCTCTCCTTAGAAGACCATATAGGAGCTGTGACTAGAGGGGCCTTCGCCCAGGTTCGTCTGGTGCGCCAGCTGCGACTATATCTGGACCTGGATGCCTTGCGTACAGTCACCCATGCACTTGTGACCTCTCGTCTTGACTACTGCAACGCTCTTTACATGGGGCTGCCCTTGAGAACCACTCGGAAGCTTCAGTTGGTGCAGAGTGCAGCTGCACGAGTGCTTTTGGGGGTCTCCCGATACTCCCATATTACACCTCTGCTCCGTGAGCTGCATTGGCTTCCAGTTGCCTTCCGGGTGAAATTCAAGGTGCTAGTGATGACATACAAAGCCCTACATGGCGTGGGTCCGGATTACCTACGGGAGCACCTACTGCCAGCGTCAACATCCCTCCGTCCTGTGCGCTCCCACAGAGAGGGCCTCCTCAGGGTGCCACCGGTCAGAGAATGTCGGCTGGTGACCCCCAGGGGGAGAGCATTCTCGGTGGGTGCGCCAATCCTTTGGAACCGCTTACCAGCTGAAATCCGGATGGCCCTCGACCTTCGCTCCTTCCGGCGTGATCTAAAAACTTATCTATTCCAACAAGCCGGCCTGGCCTGATGGATTTGGGCTTTAATAATTTTATTTTTATTGTATTCTTACTTTATTTCTCTGTACACCGCCCTGAGTCCTCCGGGAGAAGGGCGGTATATAAAATAAATAAATAAATAAATAAA
This sequence comes from Vipera berus, assembly GCF_964194415.1. Classification (NCBI taxonomy): domain Eukaryota; kingdom Metazoa; phylum Chordata; class Lepidosauria; order Squamata; family Viperidae; genus Vipera; species Vipera berus. The sequence continues at coordinate 134,928,535 of NC_138203.1, forward strand.
TTAAATTAGCAATATAGTTTTTCTCATGACACATCCAGGTTTTTGCTTTTGGCCTTAGCGTGCTACTCAAAGGACAGGTGTACTCCTTATCCTAAAAATGCCTACGACTCTCCAGTCATAAATAAACCAAGTAGGTTTTCCTATGTGTTAGTTCAACAAAATATCATTTTAAAAACCCTGTCCTAACAGGTATGCGCAGAACAGAAAATAACCTAGAACCTGCAGTAACAATTGTGTTAGGTGAGTTCTAAGGAACTATTTCAGAGCAGACACTGTTTGGTAGAACTGAACGTAGATAGTTCAAAGGTAGACCTTAGTTCTGGATTTGGGACAAAACAAATTCTGGAGTGGTGAGAGTTTGGCCAACCTGATACACCTCACCGTCTTTCCCCTCAGCAGTTTTTTGTGCAGGATTTTGGCCCAGGATGCCTGCCATCTCTTTTTTCCATTGCATTCCCTTCCCTTCACTATCACCACTGCTGTTATGCTCCAGGGCAGTATATGGCACCAGCCTGCTCCCATCTTCCCAGCATCTTCCCTCAACCATTAATGTTCTGAGCATTTTCACCATTCCCAATTCCAAAACATTTTTGTTCAGATACAATCCCCTTTCCAATTTGTGCATGGATCAACACAATTGTAACATACATGTTTCAATTTGGGCACAGGCTACCTCAAAACGACTGTTTGATGCACAAAATGACTCTTGCACTGAATTTGGTGTGTGTTTTTTTTTGAACATCCTAAATGTCTTAACTTTATATGTGAATGCAACCTTGTTCTCTTTGGTCTGGTTTATTATTATGTCAAAAGTACCTTTCCATCTGTTTGAATCCCTATCTACCTAATCTTCTGTGACGTAAGTTTTTTTTAACAGACAACTGCACTGTGTATTGCACTCAGCTTAGTAGTTTTTGCTTAATCTTTTCTTGTACAGGTTTCATGCAAGAGTGAGGACAAGCAAAAAAACTGCAAGACTGCAAGAAACCAACACAATTAGATTTCATCCACCAAAGCCCAGTACACTTTCAGCCAAATCAGAAACTTTGATGTACCATGGAGCTTCTTCATCTTGTCCCAGGCTCCTCCCATGTTCTTTTCCTTAATTATGCTCTAATTCCAGCCTATAACTGATTGTAATGCTTTAGTGTTCACTGTTTGAATATTTTGACAATTATCCCTAGTTCTCATGGTGCTTTCTCCCCCTGTATACATATGTGACTTGAATCTTGCAGAATCTCTTCCATGTAAAACCATCCTTTTGCGCGTCCTTTTGTGGCACAGATTAAGAACACCTCAGTCTTCTATATTAACAGGGTTTTTACTTATGACCTGCCACTGTGTCTGTCTCATTCTTTGATATTTCAGATGACTGCTGTCATTATTGGAGAGGGGGACATTGTTTTCACAAAATCAGCAAACCAACACATTTACAAAATGGCACAAGTTACTGGCACAACGTACAGTAGATATCCAAATCTGGCTGTTGTTTGGGAGATCATGGTTTAGGATTGTGTTACATTTTTGCATGGGAGGCCCTGTGGCAGTTTGTGCCATACATGTCCCAAAGGTGCTTTTTCAAGAGGTAACTGGACTTCTTTTGTTTTTCCTTGAAGACATTTTGCTTCTAATTCAAGAAGTTTCTTCACTGAAGTGAGGCATCTTCAAGGAAAAACAAAGAAAGTCCAGTTGCCTCATGAAAAAGCACCTTTGGGACAACCATGACCTGGATGACTGAGAATCTCCAAAGACATTGTGCCATGGATGTACAAAAGGCCACATTCATACATGGTCCAAAAGCATCCTACCACAACCCTAAGACCTTTGGAAACTGCTGATTTACAGAATAAGGACTAAATTAGATTTGATGGAATATTGAGCTGACATAGCAAAAGGCAGGCATATAGGTCTGATAATAGATGATCTGGGCAATACTCCAAAAAAGTCATCTTTCAAAATTTGGCTCTTCTAAGTTGGATACAGAACTACAAGTTTACAAAAGTAAATGTGCTTTGTCATTTAAAATGCCAAAATTAGTATAACTCAGGTAACTTAATCAACAATGAAATAAAGAGAGCCAGTTTGGTATAATAGTTAAGGCACCAGGCTAAAACTAAGGAGACTATGAGTTCTAGTCCTGCCTTGGGCACAAAGCCAGCTGGGTGACCTGTGAGACAGTCACTTTCTCTCAGCTCTAGGAGGAAGATAATGACAGATCACTTCTGAAAAACCTTGCCAAGAAAACTGCAAAGACTTTTCCCAGGCGGTTACCAGAATTCAAGATTGATTTGAAGTCATAAAAAGAAAGACTATCCTCGCTAAACATCAGACTATGTACGACGAAGGAGCTATTTCTTTTAATGAATGAAATAGCCCCACTTTCAACACGAGAGATGTAGAAACTGCAGAGGGAACTCTGGACTCGCCAGCTCACAATGATGTAATTTGGTTTGCATAATTTCCAGATTTTGCTCCTCCTAAAGATGCCAAAGGGCCTAAAAAGTCAACCCTTTGTGCCATCACTGAGCTCCTTCCTCCTGGAGCAATCTTTGAAACGGAGAAGGAATTGGAACAAGATGAAGATTTTCCCACAAAAGATCTTTGCTTAGAAATGTGCATATACGGTAAGCCCGTAGGAGTTCTTCAAAAGCACTGTGGTTTTTCCCTTTAAAGCCATAGGTGTCTTTTTGGAAGCTGAACAAAAACTGTTCCTGGTTGCTTCTGCAGCTACGTGCAATGAAGTGGCTGTGTGTGCAAAGGCAGCCAAGAGCACCTTCTGGACCAGTTCTGCAAACTCGCAAAAAGACACCGCCACTTTATTGCTTTCAAGAGGCCCTCCTGCAGAGCCATACGGTATTGAAAGCTCTGTATGAAGCCCATTGTAACTTTCCAGTGACTTATAAGAGAGCAGTTGCTTGGTGAAGAACTGGCACTTTCCCACTTTTATGAACAGTATAGGCTTGAACACAAGCTCTTTATCAGTACTTCTGCCATTCTCTGGGTTTCTGCTACCATTGTTCTCAGCAGCTTGAGTTGATAAGAACAATCGTATCCAGGGCCTGACCCTTTGAAAATCTCAAGATTCTCTACTTTGAAGTACAGAAACCTCTGTTGGAAAACCACTGAAGTTGAATACCTCAAGAGTATAGATAATTCTTGACTTACGACCATTCATTTTGCGACCGTTCGAAGTGACATGGTCACTGAAGACTTACCACTGGTCCTTGCGCTTACAACTCTCGCAGCATCCCCATAGTCACATGATCAAAATTTGGACATTTAGCAACCAGCATGGATTTATGATGGTTGTAATGTCTTGCTGTCCTGTGATTGCCATTTGCAACCTTCCCAGCTGGCCCCTGATAAGCAAAGTCAGCAGGGAAGACAGATTCGCTTAACAACTGCATTGAACCACTGCTGTGATTTGCTTGGGAAAAAGATAATAAAACCAGGTGCTATCATTTAACCACCACATTGCTTAGCAAGGGAAATTCTCACCCCAGTTGTGGTTGTACATTAAGGAATCACCTGTATTTTCCATTGAGCAAACTGTTAGTCACGGGTGTCAATTTTTCAGAGGAGGAAAAGGGGGAGAAACACTAGTTTGTCTAAGGAAAAATCTTACTAGAATTAACTAGTAGCAATTGATTGAGATCTTTTGATCTCTCATAACATGATTCATTGGTAAATCTGAGCTGCTAGGTGGTGGAACGCAAGTTTCCCTTAGTATTACCACATATTAACTTTTCAACCCTAAAGTTTAAATCAGAAGGTTTAAAGAAATACGAAAAGAGAATCCAAGGGAAATTCAGTGGTTTTTTAAAAAATAAAAACGCTTGGTATAGAGCAGTGATGGCGAACCTTTTAGAGACTGAGTGCCCAAACTACAACCCAAAACCCACTTATGTATCTTTGGGTGCTGGGTGGGCGTGACCAATTGGGTGGGTGTGGCCCATTGGGTAGGCGTGGCTGCAGTGGTAATGGCAGACTGGGTAGGACTAAAAAGTTCAATCAATCAATTCCAACTTTGCGAGATTTTTTTCCCCATGTGGTTGAAATTGACTGATTGATTGAACCTTTTTTTTTGCACACGGCAGCGGAGGCCTAAAGCAAAAAGGTTTTATAAAACCCAGCTGAACGCCTAGGACTGGGGCGACAGGGCACGTGCCCACAGAGAGAGCTCTGTGTACCACCTGTGGCATGTGTTCCATAGGTTCGCCACCACGGGTAAAGAGCAATTATTGAAAAGTCTTAGGAGTCACAAGGGACCTGTGAGATCTTAGGTGGCTCCATTGTTGCTGTTAATGTCTAATCTCCTGCATGTCTTATGATTTTATTTTTTTAAAAAATGATTGTTTCATATGTTTATTGTTTTATATCCTTATATGCCACCTAGTCACCCTTTGTGAGGTGGGTGGCCATATAAATTTGATATAAATAATAAATGATTATGTATATACAGTCAGAAAGAACAAATGATCACTATGAAAAAATAACTTCTGTTTCTAATTATAGTTTGGCATTTTTCTGTAGAGATGCTTCAGAAGATCACTGTCATGCAGCAATGACATCTCAGTCCAGTTCTCCATGTCCCTTTCAATCTTTTTTTTTAAATTAATTTTGGATTATCTCCACAATTTCCCATTCTCTGTGCAGCTAGCTCTTCATATCAGTATTTGCAATAGTTCTGAAATAGCACTGCCAAAGGATTAGCAGGGTGCCTTTGCAAGAATGAATTCAGTTCAAACGATAAATAACCAGGAGTTTCACAGAAGAGAATCAGTGAGACTGATTAATTGGAGGAGAATTTTCGTTCCTTTGGGCATCGGAAGCAGTGGGACCCACAGGAATTTCTGCATTTATTTATTGGTATCCTACTGCAGTACAAAAACCACCTTCAGAAAGAATAAATAAGCCCAGTTTGGATAAGAAGCAAGAGTAATATAACAAAACAAACACCCTTACGCTCTGCCTACTTGAGGCTTCAGCTATCTGAACAGTACATTAGTTTTTAAAATCCAAGTGACCGCCTAGGAAGACCAAAGGCTTTCTACAGTATTTATACTAAACTTGGTAGGAAACCCTTTTTTTGTTTTTTGTTCCTGCTGTTACCAAGTAGTGGCTTGATAAAGACTGTCATCTAGTGAATTGTGTCTTGCACTGCAGCAAAGTGATAATGGAAACAAAATTAAAAACTACAGGCTAGGACTGGTATCTGGTGTGAAGCAGGCCTCTAGTCAAATTTATAACTATTGAAATATTTTTTAACCATTAGGGCTTCTCCTGTTGCCTAAACTGGAAACTATTGGTTAAATGATAAAAAAGCATTTTTCATGGCAACAATGTTTTTAAAGGATCTTCATAGTCCCTCATAGTTTAGAATATTGAGATGAAGAAACCTGATTATTTATGCAATCCCAAGTGAGAACCTTAATGTTTTATCTTTCTGGGGCTTGGAAAGTGAGCAGAGCTGAATCTTTTCCTAGGTTCAGATTCTCCTAAAGCTGGAAAGGGTTATTAAGGCCATCAAGTCTAAGTCCTTGCTCAGTGCAGGAATCCAAATTAAAGCATCCCTAACAAACGGCTATTTAGCTTCTGCTTAAAGATACTAAGAGAAAGGGAATTCTCCAACTCTCCAAGCAATTGTTTCACAGCCCAGTTACTCATCCACTTAGGATTTTTTTTAAGCATCAAGAGGAATCTGCCTTCTGTCTCTATGGAGATTCTCAGTCATTCAGATCAGCGTTGTCCCAAAGGTGCTTTTTCAAAAGGCAACTGGACTTTCTTCTTGTTGGTTTTTTTTTTGAAGAAATTCCACTTCTCATCTGAGGAGCTTCTTCAGTTCTGACTCAGAACTGCAGAACTGAACAAGCTTCTTGAATGAGAAGTGAAACGTCTTCAAGGAAAAAGCAAGAAAGTCCAGTTGCTTTTTGAAAAAGGACCTTTGGGACTGCCTTTTGTGTCTTTCACTCTGAAATGGGGAACAGTTTTGTATGACACATTTTCAGGTATTTGAATACTGCTAAGAAAGCACCTCCTCCCCTAGCCCCCACACAATTTTCCTCTTTATATGAATAACCATAACTGACTCCATCTCCCTTCTTTAATCTTAATTTCTAATCCCCAATCCTTATCACCTTACTCTGGACTTCTTCCAGTCTGTCTAAACCAGGGGTGCCAAACTCACAACATGACATGATACATCGCAACGTATCTCGACTTTCTTTTCAACTGCCGGCAATGGGATGGGCACGGTTTCGGCATGACACATCTGGCCCATGGGCCGGCAGTTTGACACCCCTGGTCTAAACCATTAAAGTATAATGCCAAAAAATGAGCAGAGTCCTGGAAGTTGTGTCTGACCAATATTGAATAAATTACAACTGTTAACTTCCTGTGATATAAAATGTATTCAGCCACCTGGGCACCAATTTTGCAGCCATAACTTACTGCTGATTCCTAGTTTGAATATATTCATTTTTAATTTTTTTTATTATTTTTATTCACTTGTACTCTTATTTTACTTAAGGCACCAAATATATCCAACACACCTTCTACTAACCTCTTTCCTCCACAGCAAAAATTCTGTGAAGTGGGTTAGGCTGAGAGACTTTGCCCAAAGTCATCCAACTGGTTTACTATTGAATATCCAATTATTCCAAGACAAAGATCTCACAACCTACACCTATGCGCTGATTTTGTTTCCTAAGTGAAGAACTTAAGTGTTTGTTTTTGTTAAATTTCATTTTATTACTTTTAGCCCATTTTATTAATCTATCAAATTCAATTTGAAATTTGTCTTTTACAGTATCCCACTCAGCTTTATGTCATTTGCATATTTGTTAAGCATTCTCTCCACTCTTCAGCTAGGGTCTTTAATAAAAATATTGAAGAGAAGAGGCCACAGAATTGAATCCTATATTACTTGATGCTACTCTCCATTTTGATAAGAGATGATTGATTAGCACACTTGGCATGATTTTCGGCCCAACTTTCTTGATCACATTCTCTAGTTTGTTAATTGTAGACAGAAATTATTTCATCTTCTACATCATTAGAAACATGAACTGTCTTGCTTCTGAATCTGATTATAAATTTATTACTGCAAATTTATACGCACTTAATATAGACTAATTCCACTAAACCTAATGAATGCCAGAATAGACATGTCTTGCATATATGCATAGAAAAGACAAAATCAGTAGCTTACTATTTCAACAAAACCAAGAATTTTCTATAAACCCAGTCTGAAATGTAGCCTATTTCTTATCTCTTCACCCTTTTGCATCTCTCACATACAGATTCTCTGCCTATTGATAAGGTTTGTCTGTTAACTTTTATAAACTTGAGGTTGAGATCAACTCGTGGTGACAGCGGAGTTTTCCAAATCTGGAAAGGTAGAATGGCAAGCCTTCAGCAAATCATCCATACCCAATTTTTCAGCAACCTCATAAATGACACCCACATTTATAAGATCTGTGAAGAGCTCTGATGTATAAACAAAATTCAGAATCTTTTCAAAGTTGGCTGGAGTAATGAAATCTACTACATAAGTGCGGGCGGCATCCAATCTTGTATTCAGGAAATCCTAGAATTATAAGCTATACTGGGTACTTGAAACAAGCAGAAGAAAGCAATAGTCCCCATTATTCTGATATTAAGAAAACTCTATGATTGTGTTCATGTGGTCACCATGAGTTAGAATACAGAATGTGTATATTTTGGAAAACATTAGCCAGGTTTTCTTGACTCCTGCTGATTTGTCACACACACATACACACTCGCCATCTCAGTGACTTTGGGTGGTGTATAACTAAGAGGCATGGTCACAAGAAGGCTTTAGTGTTTGGATCATGAAGCAGGTATATGTGGCACCCAAAGCATGTACACTTACAAAATGCAAAAATAATATTCTTGTAGATTGAGATGGGAGAGCTAGTTTAGTGTCAAGGTTAAAGTACTAGAATACAAACTGGGAGATCGTGAGTTCTAGTCTCTCCTTAGGCTGGTGACTCTGTGCCACTTACTGTCTCTCAGCCCTAGGAAAATACAAAAGGCAAATCTTTTCTCAAAAACCTTGCCAAGAAAATTGCGGGGACTAATCCAGGAAGTCGCCAGGAATTATAAACTGACCGGAAGGCACACACAAACTGAGGTGGAGAGAAGATAAAGATCTGACTGCTGAGAACCCTGCATTTCTTTCGGGGAAGGTGGCCATTTCAAAACTATCCCTCCAGATAAGCTGGACTGGCTTCCCGCCAATCCATGGACAGAAGCGGCTCGTCCCCAATTGCCAATTGTCTTCCGAGCAGCACCCTTGCTTCCCCAAGGCAATTTCATACGCTCCATGTATACATATACCCTGCATTATTCTCGTATGATCTGTACCCTGTCGAGCTCGTTTGGGGGGGGCACTAGCGAAGCGGAGACCCTAAAAATATTAAATGCTCCCGATCGTAGAAGAGAAGGTGCAGAGGGAGGCAGAGCTCCAACGCTGCAGGGTCCGGTTCCTAAAGTTTTGCACCACGCCGCGATTCCTTCTCCTTCCCGCCGGCTCAGCGCCGCCTCTCGGGCGCCTCCTTCCGTGGGCTCTCGGTGCCTTAGCGGGCGTTTTCCGTGCCTCCCCGCGGAGCCGCGGCTGCCGTACCCGGCGGAGCTCCTTTTTCTACCTCCCCAGCTTCCGGCTTCCCTCGGCGGCGGCTCCATCCTCCTCAGCCTTGGAAGGGCTCCCTTCTCCCAGCCTCGCACCGGCGGCTGATGGCTTCCCGCGCCAATCCCCTGAAGCCGGGGCTGCTGCAGTGCCCCCTCCGGGGCTGGGGGCGGCGCTGGGCCCGGCCGTCTCGGGGCCGGATGGAGCCTCTTGGCCGGGGCCGGAGCAGCACCTCCTCGGCGAGGCCGGGCTGGAGGGTAGGGGAGGCCGGAGCCCTTTGTGTATGCGAAAGCGGGGATGCTGCCCACCGCCTCCAGGGTAAGGGGCCACCTTCCCTTCCCTTCCCTTCCCTTCTGGGGAAAGAGCTCCTTTCTACAGCCTACAAAGGTGCGAGACTCCCCCTTCAGCATCAGGGATTCCCGGTCGGGGCCGCCCTTCCTCCGTGCCTTGCAAACCCCCTTGCCTTTACCCCGTTCCCTGCGCCCTCATCGCCGCCCTCTACTCTTCTGGCCTCGGGTAGCCCTTCTTCCTGTCTCCCGGGCTCTCCGAAATATTTCCCGGCCCTTTGTTCCCACTTACGGGTCGACCCAGAGAAGCCCCATCCTGACGATCCTCTTTCTCTTCCCATCCCACATCCCCTCGCTGGACATCCTCTCTGCTCCACAAACGCGTGCATTTTTAAACTCCTCCCCATCTACTCTAAATCAAAACTGCCCCTCTGCCTCTTTTCTTTTGCTCTTCCTCATTATTCCAGGATTCAGTATGGGTGTCTCATCTCACCTCATGTTCCAGATAAGGAAAACTTCTAAGGGTCACCATTCCGCCCACCCACCCACCCACCCCCAAACTTATGGGCACTCAGTTTAACACTGCCTCCACTTCTATTTTCTTTAAGCAATAAAAACCATTGATAAATAACTTGCTTTTTTACCTATCTGCCTTCCAGTAAGGAATTTGTTTTTTGGGGAAAAAAGGTAGCGGAAATAATTTTTCTTAAGGTATGAGAAGTTATGACTTCCATGTTCTTGATTGAAGGGTTTTTGCATAGAGCATCCTTTATTAATATTAGTCTTTCCAATCTATTTTGATAGCAGGCATGGTCCCACATGAAGTTTAGAGTGGGATATGTGGGTTAAGGTGGCATTTTTTACTGCTGCTTTCTAAACTTTAAGAAAGCACAAATATGAGCAATCTACTGTGCATATTTTATTTTATTATTAGCCAATTAAGGCTCAGAAACAAAGATGCAACAGGTTGGGTTTGAAGAAAGTATGAAGGGAGAACTTCAAGTCTTTAGCACTTATCTTGTGATCAATTTCATTTTCAGGTTTTCTCTGCTCATGTTTTAAAAAGAGTCAGTAGAACATGCATCTTAAGCTAGAGGTTTTCATTTTGGATACTATAATTTACAAAAAGCCCTTCAAGATATGGATTGGCAAACCAGTTTTCTTATTTATGAAACTGCATATCTCTGGAGTGTAGATATCTGAGCAACTAGTTGGAGAACTGTGAATAAGAAGAGATGAAAATGGAAGTAGATGATAACTTTGTAACTCTTTAATAATATTGCTTTAAAGCATGAAAGGATGCTTCTTGTGGCTCTGTGATTTGTAATTTCTGCTTCTCACATGCATTCATTTTTTCCCTTCCTATTGTGACTATTAGACCAAAGCAACTATGTTCTTTTGTTCTGTGAACAATACATTTGCTTATATCCTACAGTCATTTTTATCCTTGCTTTTTCATTTACGGTTTTTCCAATGTGGATTATAATGTAATAAAAATTATGACTTAGATTTCACTCCAAATCAGTAAGAATCAAAACTGTGAACTTCATTTTTTCTCTCTCTAGAGCTTTTCACCCAATTGCCCCCTCTTCGGTGCATCTGAAAAATGTGGCAGTAGAAGCCAAAAGTGAACAGGAGAAGGAAACTTTAAGGAACAATCAAGATGGGCATGAGGATCAAGCTACATAGTACTGACCATCCGAATAACTTGTTGAAGGAACTTAACAAATCTCGACTGACAGAGTCTATGTGTGATGTCACCATTGTTGTGGGTAGCCGTTCCTTCCCTGCACACAAAGCAGTGCTGGCATGTGCAGCAGGCTATTTCCAGAATCTTTTCCTGAATACAGGATTGGATGCCGCCCGCACTTATGTAGTAGATTTCATTACTCCAGCCAACTTTGAAAAGATTCTGAATTTTGTTTATACATCAGAGCTCTTCACAGATCTTATAAATGTGGGTGTCATTTATGAGGTTGCTGAAAAATTGGGCATGGATGATTTGCTGAAGGCTTGCCATTCTACCTTTCCAGATTTGGAAAACTCAGCTGTCACTAAACAGCCTTCTGCCTCAAATGAAAACCGGGCTAGTGGTGCTTTAGCTGAACCAAATCATTCTCTAGGTGAAAGTCGAAATAGCGGGGAACAACTGGGATCAGAGCGAAATTGCAGTATGCATGGTGAAGCAGCCACTGGCTACAAGGAAGATCCTACCAATGAAGTTAGCCACAATTTAATACACCCACAGACTCCCAAAGCTGAAGAGCAAGAAGCAACAGGACCATTTACTGGTGCCATGAGTATAGTGACCCAGGCTGGCCTCGGTAATATTAGCATGGCTGTTCAAACCACTGTGAACTCTTGTCCGCAGTATAAGGTCCAGAGCAACGGGGATTATAACAAAGGTAATCTTTTTGCCTCTGATGTCTCCTTAGATATATCAACAAGTAGCAATTCCTGTCCCAGCAATAGTGACCATTCCAAAGATCATGTTTTTGGGCCAATGGATGAACTGCAGCTGGAAGATTTGGGGGAAGAAGATCTGCATTTTGAAGATCCCAGTGAAGAGCTCGGTGCAGCAGAGGAAGTGATAGAGCTGAGCGATGATAGTGAGGAGGAGATATCGTTTGAGAACGACAGCCGAGAAAACAAGGCCATGCCCTGTCAAGTGTGCAAAAAGGTTTTGGAACCCAACATTCAGTTGATCCGTCAGCATGCCAGGGATCACGTAGACCTTCTGACTGGCAACTGCAAGGTTTGTGAGACCCATTTCCAAGACAGGAACTCTAGAGTCACTCATGTCCTGTCACACATTGGGATATTCCTCTTTTCCTGTGATATGTGTGAGACTAAGTTTTTCACCCAGTGGCAGCTGAACCTTCATCGCCGAGAAGGGGTGTTTGACAACAATATTATTGTCCATCCCAGTGACCCTCTGATAGGGAAGGTCAATTTGTTCAGTGGGGATTTGGCATGTGCTGCCTGTAGGAAACCTTTGGCCAAAGATTTTCATGTGGTTCGTGGCCACATCTTGGACCATGTGAATTTGAAAGGCCAAATATGTGGCATATGTGACCAGCAACATCTCAATCTCTGCAGCTTGATGTGGCACACACTTTCCCACTTGGGAATTTCTGTCTTCTCTTGCTCTATCTGTGCCAGTAGTTTTGTAGATAGACATCTTTTGGAGAAACATGTGGCTGTCCACCAAAGTATGGAAGAAGCTCTCTTCCGGTGTCATTACTGTGGTCAGGCTTTCAAACTTGAAGCTGCATATCGCTACCATGTTAGTCAGCACAAGTGTAACTCTACCTTGGACCTTGTCCGGCCGAACTTTGGCGATCGTCTTCATCAGCAAGCATTGCAAAAGCGGAAGCTGACGGAGAAGTTCCTAAATGAGGATGTGGCTCTCCAGAACCAACCTGGGAATAGTAAATATAGCTGTAAGGTTTGTGGGAAAAGATTTGCTCATACCAGTGAATTCAACTACCATCGGCGGATCCACACCGGGGAGAAGCCCTATCAGTGCAAAGTGTGTCACAAGTTCTTCCGTGGACGTTCTACCATAAAGTGTCATTTGAAGACACATTCTGGGGCCCTCATGTACCGGTGCACAGTTTGTGGCCACTACAGTTCCACCCTTAACCTTATGAGCAAGCATATAGGTGTGCACAAAGGGAGCCTCCCACCAGACTTCACCATTGAGCAAACTTTCATGTACATCATCCATTCCAAAGAGGCAGAAAAAAGTACAGACAGCTGATGCAGCTATACTGGGGGAAGTAAACACTACCTTGAAATAGCAGTGAAACCTGTTTCAGAATTTTTTAAAATTACTTTTAATGGTCTGTATACTTTTATTTTCTTATGTTTCTTGTAGACTTTTCCTTAAATGACTGTCCTGTGAAACTTCACATTAGATGTGTTACTGTTCTCAAAAAACAAAACAAAAACCCCATTGTGCTTGCCTCCGGCTGAGTTGTTTCAAATGTAAGAGATAAGACCTTTTGTTCTCCATCTGATATATTTCCCAACTCATGACTTCTCCCCTCCTCTCACAGGCTTTACCTGACATCATTAGAAGATTGATGCTGCTAAGATGTATCAGTGCTCCATATCAGTAGGGCTAGCAGGGGGGAAATAGGAAAGTATGAAAAAATGCTTCTGGTTTATTGATGACAAGGTTTAATTTCCAAAAATTAAAAATGCAATCCTAAGGTTACTTACTGAGAAATAAGACTGTCATTGTTTTGAGGGAATTATTTCCTATTGGTACATGTATTGTAGAAACATCTGTGATTCTTTCAAAAGGATTGCCTTTTCTTATATAAATTCTTAAATTTAACTGTCATGCCATCTACACTTTAATTGAGAGAAAGCTTACCTCCATACAGTGAAAAACTGATTTCTTTGAATGAAGCTGATATTAAAGGTACAAGGGCTGGATACATTTGGAACTTTAATCAGTCACCAGTTCTACCTTGTGTTAAAGCCTTAATTTGCATTTGCCCTTTTCCTAAGGAAAATGTCTAGTTTATAGCAAAGAGATCAAGGTAAAAAGAGAATACATAGATTTTAGGAGGCAAGAGGAAGTGGAGTTTGCCAATTTTGGGTTAATTTTCAGTGGAGAGGAAAGAATATTATGAGAAACAATTCTTAGTTTTGGCAAGGCACACTTATTTTAGTTGTTCAAACAATAAGGTTTAATCTGAAGTACTTTCAAAAAAATTTAGGGCATGAAAAAATTGCAAGAGGTAAGGTTGCTTTCTTAATGCCACTGTGGAATTCTGTCATTTATAAAAAGGTGTGTTCAGAGGCTACATTTTAAAAAGCAATTTATATTATGCTAGAGCTTGGAATCTTCCTTTTGGCCTACAATATTTATTTGCCTGATAAAATTTAGTAGGATTTATTTCTGAGTAAAGATGGGTAGGAATGCACAGTTGTGTTTGAAAAAACATTGTTGCCTTAAAATATCTCTATAAGGGAGAATGAAAAGATTAGAGTTTTTGTATGACCTGCAAGCAGGACACTGAATACACTGTTTTTACTTTTTGTTTAGAGTGATTCAGAAGTTTTCTTAACAGTGGCACTTATTTTTACACTTTACAGATTATAGCATTTGTTACACTGAAAATGCCAGTCCTCCTTGCCCCTGCTACTATGTCAGATTGTGACATGAGGAATATAGTTACCCTGGTATCACAGATGTAACTTTTCTAAAGAATTAAAGCCAATTTAGAAATATTTTCATCACATTTAGTTATGTGCATAACTTTTTCTCTCCATAATTGAATTTTATTAACAATAAAACGAACAATTACTTGGATAAATTCAGAGGTTCCAGTGGCACTGATTGGCTAATGTTGACTGCATTACCAAAAGGCATCCTGATTCTTTCCTGGAACATTGGTAGTTCTGAAAATATTTCCAGTATTTGCACAGCTGAAGGTGATGAAAGTTATAGCTCAGCTTATATGGAAGATACCCTATTGCTGCTCAAATGAAGAACTCAATCAAAACATAGGAGCAGGGTCAAGACTAGTAACTAAAAACCATTTATCTTGATGAATGATTGTTGGATGCACAAATCGTTGGAGGTAGGAATTGGGTTTGGGAAGAAGAACCTTTATTTATAAGGCTGCCATAGTTGCACTGCAGAATTGCCACAAGATGGTAGCAAAGAGGTACATAAAACTTATGATTAGATTTTTTTAGAGCCCACATACCCTCCCCTACTTATTAATAAACATGTCTCTTATTGTTGCCCTCATATAGTGCCTATGACATCACAACCACTGTGGACCATTATTTCCTATACCTGTTTTACATTTGTTTTGTCAGGTTTAATATGTTTCATTATGAGTCCAAGAAAATCCATCCTGCAATTAAAAGAAAAAGAAAAACAGCAAAACTATCTTTTTTTTAAAATCCCATTTATATCCCGCCCTTCTCCGAAGACTCAGGGCGGCTTACAATTTAAAGCACAAATCAATGTGCTTAGCAATAGCCTTCATTCTATGTATATGCCTGCTTATTAGGGCTTTTGGGCCCCCCCAAGCGGCATTATTACAAAGTCAGCTTATTGCCCCCAACAATCTGGGTCTTGTCTCTCTTACCTTGTCACAGTAATCTGATTTATAGTTTTCAAGTTATTCTGATCACGTGCAGTTTTCTTCTGCTACCAACACCTTTTCTTTTTTTAAAAAAAAACAAATTGTGTCTGGTTCTTCCCTTACGTCATTCCTTTTTTTAAAAAAAAATAGCACAGAAGGTTGTAAGTTCTGTCTCTGTGCTAACGTAAAAATATGCTAGCAGAAAGTACATATTTGTTTTATCAACTGAAAAGGCCAATATATATTTGCTCTGTAATAATGAAAAGTCACAGTAGAGGTTGACATTGGAGCTTTCTTCCCATTTTTTTGAGGGGATGGAAAATTGGAAGTGGAATGAAGTGCAACTAACATTTAGAAGGAGAGCAGAAGGCCTTGATTTGGATTATAGTTTGCTTCATTTGTGGACTGTGTTTGATCCCGCAAACAAGTATAGTGCTGTGATTTCCATTCATCAATGGGGAATCAGTAGGAAAGGTGCTTATTGAGAGATGGAACAGCTGGTTTGAGAACTGGCCCTTGGTATAATGCAAACTACCTCATCAGGAGAAAGCACTAGAGTCTTCACAGCTCCTGTTGTGTACAAATGGATCCTTGGGCTTCTATATATAAACACACTGTTAGTAAATGTAAACCTGGCCTATGGGAGTGTATGTTGTGTATGTATGTAAAAACCGCAACTCCAGGAATCTCAGCTGTGAAACTAATTCTAGTAGGGCAGCCTTTGGGCAGGTTTGCTTTGTCTTTGCATATAGTACCTACCTCTGAAGGATGTTGTGAAGATAAATGTTTTGATATGTGTTCAAGAGAAAAGCACTTCTGTCTTGTTTTCATACCCTAGGAAAATAGTATTTCCATAATACATACATTGTGTGCTGCAGATATTCAGATCTTTTTTTTTTTGGTTCCTTTCCCTCTGTGGCCTTGGACCCAACAAGATATGCTAAGGAACTGAACAATGTATATGGCAGTTGGGAATAGCCCGAGGAAATATTAATGCTGAGAGTTATTTGTAATGATCTAAAAGCTGCCCAGGGACTGAACCACTAATCTTCATCTACTGATATGTTAATGGCAGGGCCTTGACCAGGAAGGTGGAACCAAAAATATGCCAAGCCAAAGGATTTTGCTGTTGAATAGATATTAAAGATTAATCTCCTAGTACTGGCTAATCAGGAAGCTTCATGCTACCTATTAATGTTGATGAAGTTAGTATTTCTTCCTTTTCTATGCTGAAAGATGGTTCTTGCCTGGACCTTATCTATGCCCCTACCTAAGGCTGCTGCTACATTTATGTATTTCAGACAATGCATCCAGTGCCGAACCATGTTTCCTGAATAAAATTGTGGCCTTCAGTAGGAGAAGTGGAGAAGTTCCTATACGTCGCTTGTATGTAGTAGGAATGAATTTATCTTTAAATCAAAGCAGAATTCTACGGCTGCTTTTCTCTGGTTCTCCAGTGCCAAACCTGTCCTCCTGCTCCACGGGGGAAGCCATTGCAGCTTGAGAAGTTTTTTTCATGAACACTTTCTAGCAAAATCACGATGAATAATTGGGCCTCATAATTAGGGCATTCGGAACCAGAGAATTGGGGATTGGCTTCAACTTCTAAACATCTGCATGAGTTTAGCTTTGGCCAAATAACATCACCTGCCTGCCTCGTACATTTATCCACTCATGAATGAAGGTGGGGAGGAGGAATAATTAAAAATACCTACCTCACAGGTGACAAGTTGTGAGGTGTAATAAATGTCTGTAAAGTGCTTTGGAACCCTTAGGCTTGTAGAAGGACTTAACTATTGTAATTAAATAGCTTCACTGTTTGACATGCTATCATTTGTGAAGAATCGCTTCTCATCATTATCATCCTAGCAGGGAAGGATTTAGGCATGGAACAGGTATTCCAATCTCACGTAGAATCCTTTGAAATAATGGAAAAAAATATTTTGGAAATGGATGCATTATTAATTATTATTTTCTGTAAACTCCAGCTCTGCCCTCCCCCTCCATTTCCTCCAAAGATCCAGATGTCTTGAGACGAAACAGCAAAAACAGAAAACTGAGCATTGCGATTGCTGTCAAATCTCTTGGTTAAGTGAATTGTAGGTACTGACCTCTCAGTTATTTAAGTGTTTACTATCTATTTGCTGTAAAGTTTGTATATTTTGTAAAACTTTTCTCCTTCCTAAAGAAAAGAAAGTAGATGTCTAAAATGGTTGTACATCGGATTCTTTTATACTCCATTGTTTGGCACAAAAGTGTGTTTTTTATTTAGAATAATAAAAGTGAAAACTGAAAGAGTCTCCTGCACCATTTTTTCTTGTTTGTAAACGGTGATACATTCTAACCAAGTGCTTTGTTATAGCCCAGTGTGAGGCTGAGCACATTCTTTGCCTGCAGGACATCACTAATTCCTTCTCTTGCATTTCCAAGGACAGGGTAAAGCTCTTATGTGGTGAACTATTTCACTCAGTCAACGGTCTTCTACGCTATACTGAGCAATGCTGATTTTTTTTCCATTGAAGAAAATGTATATAAACCAGTTTCCTATAAAATCAGCAACCTTTATTTCAAGGACTTGGGGAAAGAATAGCTGGGAGATTCCCGTGGAGGCAGTCACCATATTATGGCTTGGCGCTTAAATACTTACAGGACCACTTACTTCAACTGGATTCAGCAGCCCTGAGGAGGTGGCTGCTTGTAATATTCCACTTCTATGAGGTGAAAGAGCTAATCTAGCTGGCCTCTAAAATTTGGACATCCCTCTGCTGATGACCTACCCCACACTCGCCGTGTCATGTGATGTATCGTGACGTATCACAACTTTTTGCATTGCCGGAGCTGGGGTGGGCGTGGCCTCCGTATGATGCAACCAGCCCACAGGCCGGCAGTTTGACACCCATGACCTACCCTAAGCTGTTAAAAGAGTGAACTACTTCAAGGGAATTATTGTGGTTGTTATGAGCTGAGGTGGTGCAGTGGTTAGAATGCAGTATTGTAGGCTAACTCTGCCCACAGAAGCAGGTGTTTGATCCTGCCAGGCCTCAAGATTGTCTCAGCCTTCCATCCTGAGGTCAGTAAAATGATGGCCCAGATTGTTGGGGGCAATATGCTGATTCTGTAACCCTCCCGGAGCACGATTTAAGTACTATTAAGTGGTATATAAATGCCATTGCTACTTAGATGTCTCTCTTTGTCATTATTAGCTACTAGAATTGTTATTTTTAACTAGTGTGTTTTAATGGTTTATTATTTGCTGTATGTTTATTTGTTAAATTCATTTTGCCGACTGTCTTGCCACGGGAGTATTCTAGGCAGCCTACAACAGTAAAAACAGGAATGAAAAGAAGTGTGTGTGTGTGTGTGTGTGTGTGTGTGTGTGTGTTGAGTGTTTTGAGCACCTCGTCCACCCAAATATGGGCAAAATCGTTTGCCTATATCAGCCCAAACTAGGGCCATCCACAGGCAGCAGTCGCAACTGCGACAATTGTTTGTATTAAATAAATTTGGATTGCAATCCAAATACACACACACACACACACACACACACACAAAATTATACTGGCTTGTTTTAAAAGATGAACCAGTGATATTTTTAAACAAGAGAGCAGTGGTGTCTGTGAGAGAGGATGGGGGTCAGAATATACAACAAGATGGTAAGCATAATACTTTGATACAGGTTTTTTGAGGCATGTAAGGCCAATGTGTGTTCAAAAGAGGCAGGGCTTTTAATGGTGACACCATGCTGTTGTCTTGCAATATTTTACCCACCCGCTCCCATCTGCAGATACCTCTGGGAAACGGGATGGAATGTGGGGGTCTTACGATTCCTGCCTGCCTTCTCTGACTCTGTAAGTCACATACGTAAGTGTACATTCGACTAAACTGGTATATTCAAAGTGCGGTTCCCTGAACTGATTGAGAAGATCTGCATTTGAGTAGAGCAAGGTTTCTCAAGTATATTTTTGATTAGTGCTCCCTTTTCAAATGACTCGTCTTTCTAGTTTGGGCCAAGAGGTCATTTCCTTCCTAGCTGGGCAAGGAACACTTTGAAATGACCCTGTTTACTATAAAATGCCATGGATTATATAATAATTTTATTCACTAAAACAATGAATAAAGTCATTATTATATGAATATTAACATGGGAGGAAAACATAAAAATGGAGTGCATGTAAGTTAGACTAGCTCTCTTATTCCTTCTCCAGCTGCACCTTTGATAGGTGCAATAACAGCTAACTGCAGCCCAAACCATTTACAATTAAAAGGAAGGAATTAGTATCTTCAAGGGATCCATCAAACAATGAAATCAATCAGTCAATCAGTCAAAATGCCACTTTATTGAGTGCAAGACTGATTGAGTCCATTTTCCCAATTTTACATCACTTTTGTAAATTTGGTAAAATATTAAAAGTGCTTGAAATTTCACATAGATTATCTTGCATATTTCTGTAAAATAAAATGTTTACAAATATCTTTATAGGTGTCTACACTGTACTGCACTATTCCATCGCTGCATTAGGTTAAATAATTATTCTATGCATCCCTTGAATGATGTTTGGACGCAACATCTCCTTACATTGTTCTTCATTTAAGAAACAGAGATTTTATCCCTAGCATTTCATTCAGTTCATTCATGAATTTCTTCTTCAAACCAGTTATGTCCGCTTTCTGTACACAGAGAGCCTTTATGCCTTGTTCAGTTCTTTACAAACATGACCCATGGCCAGTAATAGCAGTACTTTGCAAGCATTGAACACTGAAGTAATTCTTTCTTAAATTTATTTCCATACCAGGCAAAAGTTAGAACGGTATATCTCAAGGAGGAGGAAAACTCAAGGATAGACAAATGTTCTAGCTGCAGAAAGAGGCAAAGGAAAAAAAAGATACATCAGTATCTAGTTTGGGATATTTAATACAATGAAAGAATTCAGGGTGATGTTCATTCTCTCAGGAGTGAGAAACTCTAGAATCACTTGTGATATAATCTTCTAGAGATACTCTTCACATTTTCCTAAATTTACATTTTCACTGGGTATAATTTTCTGTTGTGGTGTTAGATAATTGTTAGTGGTTTGGACTAAAAAGACATATGTAGGAATTGCTAGGATTGGATTGGTAGTGTCCTGATTTCCCAGTTCCAAGAAACAACTAATTGAATGTTCATATTAAAATAGGGATAGATCCTGTTTTATCTTCACAGATCACTTCAGTTCTTTAGTTTCATGTAGGTTGGAGCTATATTTTGCCGTTGCTTCAGCTATAAGTTGCTCTGCCCAACAATTCTGTTTAATCAGCAGACCAGCATTAAGTTTTCAGAATGTTATTTTCATGCAAAAACTGAAGAAATTAAGAGAGATACATCTCTTTTCTACAGTAAAATGTTAAAGCGGCATTGCAAGTTTCAAGATGAAGGAAATAGATGAGGACTAATAACAATGTTAGATTTTGATTGATTAAGGTCAGTCAGTTTGACACAGCAGCATATAATCTTCCTCTCTACCTCATTTTTACCCATACTGACCTTCTTTTCAAATTGTGAAAGACATTGGCAACAATAACAACAAGTATCCTAATTAAGCCTATCCTTTGCTGATAAGAGAGAAAAATGCAAATACATTCTTATGGCAATGAACCAAAACACAGAAAAGCTGTTTAAATTGGTTTAAATCTTCTCTTGCGCGATGACTATAGAGTGTTGGGTATTGGAGGAAGAGCCATCTCTGTTCTTCTGATCCATCTGGTCTTTGGGAATGTATCTAACTACAGCAGAAATAAGCTTTCCTTGGAAGTTCTTGCTCAGGAAGTTGTACAGAATGGGATTGACCACACAGTGGGAAAGGCTGAAACAGTCTATGATATCGTAGAAGAAGTACAGGAACTCAAGCATGTAGCAGTGGAGGAAGATATGTGATCCTTCAAAGGTGAGGAGCAGCAAAATTAGGTGGAATGGCAGCCAACTGATCAAGAAGACAATTATGTAAGCATAGATGAGGCGACAGTTTTTTCTGCTCTCTGGCTTGTCACAACGCTTGATGTGTCTGGCGGTCAATATATTGAAGACTGCCATGGTGGAGAATGGGATAAAGAACCCAATTAAAGCAAGAAGGAGGTTGAGACCGATGGCCCACTCATTGAAGGTCTCCAGTGGGGCCATAAAGTAACACATTGGTTCAATGGAATCAGTTAACTCCATGTGTACCACCTCTGGCAAAGGGAGGATGGCGGCAAAGGCCCAGATGCAGCAGCAGGTGATCCGTCGCACAAGATGTTGGCGTTGGTGCCAGAAGTGGGAGGAAGTTGTCATGGAGACATACCGATCAATGCTGAGACAGGTGAGAAAGAAAATACTGCTGTACATGTTGGCAAAATAAAAATAGTGGGTGAAGCGACAGAGGAAATCTCCCCAAAGCCAAGTGTAATCAAGCATGACTTCCAACATCCAGACTGGTAAGGAGAGAATCACCCCCAAGTCTGCAAGGGCCATGTTGAAAATGTATAGATTGACCAAGTTCCGGTGGTTTCGGGTCTGCCAGTTGACCCATATGACCAAGAGGTTCTCCACCAATCCCACCACAAAGATGATGAGATAGAGAACAAAGAGACATACCCGTTTGATGTTATCATCTAGTCTCAAATCACAAGAGCTGAATGTGTGGTTGAATGCCTGGAAAAGTTCTGTCAAGTTGTGGTATGCTTCATTGAAAGGGGGGAGGGTCTCTGGCTCTCCCATTTTGAGGGGAAAAGATGAACTGCAAAAAAGAAAGAAAGAAAGAAAGAAATTAGAATGTATTCTTCCCCTGAACCAAGATCATTTATAGCAGGAATCTGATTTTTTAAATAGCTATGGGTTTTAAATCTGTGCATGATTGCAGTGTGTGCCTCAAAAAGTAATTGGAGTTGGATTACTGTTGACTAAATTGACCCTGTATGCTAGTTTTGGATATAAGCTGCATTTTTATCAAGATACTGCTTTTGGAGATGTGTGGAAGCTGAAGACATATGACTATAAACCAGCCCAATTATTTTACTGAATGAGGCTGATATCCCTTGGCAAGCACGGACGTCATGCTGATATAGTATCTAGGCAGGTAGGATGGTTCTAGGTAGATTTGCTAGCAATTGTGTCTTTGCTGTCTCTAAATATTAGACATAATATGGCCCAGACAAGTGGAGAAGGGAGCTGATTTATTGATGAAAACCCTGGACAGATTCTGGGACTGGAAATAATTGGCAAGGGGGGACATAAACTGCATAGACAAAGAAAAATAAGAGCTGAAAATGGAGGTGGACGATATAATAGGAGAAACTTCTGATCTAGATGATCTCTCTTTCTATTTGCAGAATCAAATGTCATACATACAGACTCCAGTGCTTCACATTTGCTCCTTACTTACTTAATTTTCACTCCATTGAATGATGTAAGAACTCCTCTAACTAGCAGGATTGCCAAAGTTTTAGTCTCTTACTACATTGGCCAGAATCCATAGGATGCTTCAAAATGGTTTAAAGCAGGGGTCCCTAACCCCTGGGCTGTGGCCCATTACTAGGCCATGTCCTTTTCACAACCGGGCTGTGCGAGCAGTGGGCTGGTGTGCATGTGCACGCAGCTTGACTCACACATGCAACTCAGTAAGTTGAGGTGTGGGCATGTGTGCACGCCAGCCCACTGCTTGCATGGCCCAGTTCCTCTCTCCCCTCCCACTGTGCCATCAAGCTCCAAAGGTTGAGGACTTAAGAGGATATATAGATCTGTTTCAGACTAAGTCATAATAGTAACCTATTTTACCAAGAAATATCTACCAGGTTTTCAGAGCTTTCCAGCCCTGCAACATGAGACTCTTTATGCCACTTTTTTCCAACCTGATTGTTGCAAATATATTGGGGCTATCTTGCGTGTCATTGCCATTTGCAACAGCTATGGTATGAGTAATTTGGCAGATGATGGTAAAAGTTGTAATTCAACACATCTGAAGGGCTCCAGACTGGGGGAATAGCTTTAGGTGGAGGTAACAGGATTTGTTCCGAGAATCAAATGCACAGAAAATGCTACAGATGGCTTTCCCCATTCTGCCTTAAACAAAGCTCAGCGTCATTCTTAGCACTCTAGAATAGATTACTTCTCTTTTGAGCTTCTTTTTTTGTTCCTGTTTCCTCAGATCTTTTAACTAAAGGTCTCACTGAGGATCGTATACCTCCAACAAATGTGCTTTGTGAAGATAATAATACTTCTCTAAATATTTTCTTCGGGTTTGAAAGAGCTGGAGATAACTATCAAACTGGCCTAACAGGAGATTATGATTAAATGATTCAAAGGATGGATTTTTATTAGATCAGATGAAAGCACTGGCTGGTTTTTGCATTCCATGGAATTTTTCCTTCAAGAGAAAAATGCAAGGAAAAAACAGAGTGTGATACATCTAAAAATTTGACATATCCTATCAATTGTCAAATTTTGAGCCATAAAGAATGTTCAAAAGAAACAAGTGTCTCAAATGAGCTTCCCCCCCCCCACACCCTCTCCACGTTATATACCGTAGGTAAGAAGCACATTTCCTACAGGTCATTAGGAGGAAGAGAAGCTACTTCATAATCCAAATTAAATCTCCCCCCCCCCTAAAAAACAAACTAAGCTCCTAGTAACAAAATTTGTTTTTGGAGAACAGGTCAATCTATTGCTTACCTTCTTAGAAATCAAAATTGGTTCTGTTGATGTTGCAATAAAGAGATCTACTCTTCAGTCCCTCCAACTTGGATGTGAGGTGCAGCCTTTCCAGGAATGTGAATTTGTTGGTGTCTCACAGATTTGTTGCTGTTTTCCCTCCCTCCTATCTCTCACACACAGGAAATGAACATCACAGTTTGTTACTCTGAAGGCAAGGCCCCATGTGAGGATTTTGCCTGAACCCTCCAGCACTGCTCCGCTTCCAGGAATGGGCAGCACGCCTCATTCTCAGCCCCACACTTTTGAAGAAATCTAGAGGATGTCTGCTTTCCTGAGGCAAATTTCCTTTTTCCGCTCTGCATTTTTGAAACCAGCTTCCCTGCTTTCAGATAACACAGAGTGTACTGCCAAAAGAACAGGAGAGAGAGAGAGAGAAAGAAAGAGGCTGCCCTGGCCAGTTTCACCATTAGGTAGAGTGAGACAACTGCAGGTGCTGAGGAGAGGAAGAACAAGGCCTTGGAGGAAGGAACCAATTAGCCTCAATTAACCAGTTGTCCTCCCATGGAGAGAACATTTACCCATTGCTTTTTCTTGGAACCCCCTCTCAGCTCTGTTCTGCTTGTGAAACAGAGAAGGAGCACCCCTTGCTCTTCATCTCAACAGCAAAGCAACCTTGCCTGGAGACGCCTGTTCTGACATGCCCAGATTGCACGAGGCATTTTCAGACAGTTTCACTGGTAGCCATTGCTCTTTTCCTTTTGCTTCACCTTCCTCCTCTGAACAATGGGGGATAAATCATGAACTCTTATGGTTTCATTCCTTTCAACTGCTAACAGTTAAGTCTCCCAACTTGTATCTGCAGTAATGTTTACAGGCTGTCCTTGACTTACGACCATTTAATTAATAACTATTCGAAGTTATGACAGCTCTGAAAAAAGAGATCCTTGCGCTTATAATGGTTGCAGTGTTCCTGTGGTCACGTGATCAAATTTAGGATGTGTGGCAACTGGTATATTGTATATTTACAACGGCTGCAGCATTCTGGGTTACGTGGTTGCCATTTGCGACCTTCCCAGTGGGCTTCCGACAAGCAAAGCCAAGGGAGGGAAAGGAGTCGCTTAACAACTGTGGAGATTCACTTAACAAGCATGGCAAAAAGGCTGTAAAATCACTTCACTGCATCGCTTAGTGACAGAAACCCTGGTAATAAGTTGAGGACTTCCAGTAGTTCCTTTTCAGCAAGTTTCCAGTCCTCTGTTGTGGGGGGGGGACACTTAATGTAGACATGAAGAACTAGAAACACTGGGAGAAGTAACACTGAATGGGAATTAAAGCATGCTGCTGGAGCCTTTCCACCATGAGGGCTATATTTCTCTTTTACACAGAGCTGCACGATAAAGGTAAACATGGTTGCTCATGTATATAATCACCACCTTGATGGTATTTGAGGAAAGGTACTGCATAAAGAAAATTAATAAATAGCATAATATATATTGTTGCAGGAGACTATAAGGAAGGGAAAGAAATTTACTTATTTTAGTATTAGAATGTGAGTTGATGTAATTTCTTGCATTTTTGAAACAGTAGGCAACCATCAAGTTGTGATTTTGAATTTATTCTTCTCTGAATTTTGCAATGTACTTTGCCAATAGCATAACATTGGTGAAAAGTAATTATGCATATTAAGGAAAAGTCTGTATAGAAATGCGTACAGCCATGAAAGTAATATCTAAAATGTGTGTGTGCATTTTTATATCACTTTATAGAAGTTTAAGTTTAAGTTTAAGTTTAAGTTTATTAAATTTTTATACCGCCCTTCTCCCGAAGGACTCAGGGCGGTGAACAGGGCATAAATAAAAATACACAAGTACAAAAGTTAAAAAAAGAATTAAATTATTGCCCAAAGTAAAACAGTAAAAATATACAAATATTAAAACCCTGAGTTAACTCCCCATCAGGCCAGGCCAGCTTGTTCGAATAAATGGGTCTTTAACCCGCGCCGGAAGGAGCGGAGATCCGGTGCCATCCGGAGCTCAACCGGCAGTTGATTCCACAAAGCCGGGGAGCCCACAGAGAAGGCCCTCCCCCTGGGGGCCACCAGCCGGCATTCTCTGACCGGCGGCACCCTGAGGAGGCCCTCTCTGTGGGAACGCACAGGGCGGAGGGGAGTCGACGCCGGCAGCAGGTGGTCCCCGAGGTATTCCGGACCCATGCCATGTAAGGACTTAAAAGCCATCACCAAGACCTTGAACCTCACCCGGAAGACAACTGGTAACCAATGCAGCTCGCGGAGCAAAGGTGTAACATGGGAGTACCGGGAAACTCCCAAGACAACTCTCGCGGCCGCATTCTGTACCAGCTGGAGCCTCCGAGTGGTCTTCAAGGGAAGCCCCATGTAGAGAGCATTGCAATAGTCAAGACGAGAGGTCACGAGCGCATGAGTGACCGTACACAGGGCATCCCGGTCTAGATAGGGCCGCAACTGACGCACCAGGCGAACCTGAGCGAAAGCCCCCCTAGTCATGGCTACTATGTGGTCTTCTAAGGCAAGCCGTGAAACTAGGAGGACTCCCAAGTTGCGAGCCCTATCCACGGGGGGTAAAGACTCACCCCCCCATAGAAAGCGATGGAAAATTTTGAATGTCCCGGGATGCCGGAATGTACAGCCACTCAGTCTTGTCAGGGTTGAGTTGAAGTCTGTTCCTCCCCATCCAGACCCGAACCGCCTCCAGGCAATGGGACATCACAGCGAGGGCATCACTGGGGTGGTTTGGGGTCGAAATGAAAAGTTGGGTATCATCGGCATATTGATGATACCCAACTCCAAAACCACGAATGATCTCACCCAGCGGTTTCATGTAGATGTTGAACAGGAGAGGCGAGAGAACCGACCCCTGAGGGACTCCACAAACGAGAGACCTAGGGGCCGATCTCTGCCCCCCTGCCAACACCGACTGCGAACGTCCCAGGAGATAGGAGGAGAACCACCGAAGAACCGTGCCTCCCACTCCCAATCCCCTGAGACGCCGCAGCAGGATACCATGGTCGATGGTATCGAAAGCCGCCGAGAGGTCTAATAGGACTAGGACAGAGGAATGTCCCCTATCCCGGGCCCTCCAGAGATCATTCACCAGAGCGACCAATGCCGTCTCCGTGCTGTACCCGGGCCTGAAACCCGATTGGTACGGGTCCAAATAATCCGCTTCATCCAGGACCAGGGGGAGCTGATGCGCCACCACACTCTCAACAACCTTCGCAAGAAATCGAAGGTTGGAGACTGGGCGAAAGTTGTTCAACACAGCTGGGTCCAAGGCAGGCTTCTTGAGGAGAGGTCTCACCACCGCCTCCTTCAAGACGGTGGGGAAATTACCCTCACTCAAAGAAGCAGATATAACCGCCTGGAACCAGCCTCGTGTCCTCTCCCTAGCTGCATAAACCAGCCAAGAAGGGCACGGGTCCAATAAACATGTGGTGGAGCTCAACCTCCCCATAATCCTGTCCACTTCATCAGGGGTCACAGAATCAAACTCCTCCCAGATAACATTGACAAGACCGCCCGTGTCCTGATCGTCAGACTCTGCCCAGCTGGAGTCCAAACCGGTCCGAATCCAAGCGATTTTATCCGACAGATGTTGACCAAACTCCTCGGCGCGACCCTGCAAGGGATCCTCCCTCACCTCCTGATTAAGGAGGGAGCGAGTCACCCTAAACAGGGCGGCTGGGCGATTATCTGCGGACGCGATGAGGGCAGAGAAGTAATTACACCTCGCCGCCCTCATCGCTGCGAGATAAGACCTAATATAGGTTCTTAACCGCAACCGGTCGGATTCGGATCGGCTGGACCTCCAACAGCTCTCTAGGCCCCGTTTCCGAATCAGAGTACTCAAGGGCCAATCCCACCTAATAATAATAAATAATTATTATTTGTGATTTATAGCTGTCCAGCCTTTACTTGGACATATCCAATGAAGAGAGGATTTATAACAGGGAAAGATGCTTGCAAAAACTGTACCGTAGATCCGTACCTGAATGTTCATTGAAGCTGATTTATTGCTAAAGCCTATGCAGAGAGATCTTTTCAACTAATGGTCAACGCTTAGTTAGAACTAGATAAGGGTAAACGGCAGTCAAGGGGGCGATTGGACTTAGTTTGCTTGTGGTTATGTAATGATTCTAGACTGGTTCCCCTTTTCACTCTGTCCCCAGGCTCTACCACTCCTCCTACAGAGGTGGGGTAGGTGTGGGATAGAGAATAGGTTTCAATATAAGCTTAGGAAGACCAAGTATCTGTGGGTTTGGGCTGTTTATATATATATATATATATATATATATATATATATATATATATATATATATATATATATATATATATATATATATATATATATATATATATATATATATATATATATATATATATATATATATATATGTATGTGTGTGTGTGTGTGTGTGTGTGTGTGTGTGTGTGTGTGTATGTATATATGTGTATATATATATATCTTCTGCCAACCTAGCAGTTCGAAAGCACGTAAAAATGCAAGTAGAAAAATAGGGACCACTACAGTGGGAAGGTAACAGCGTTCCGTGCGCCTTTGGCGTCTAGTCATGCCGGCCACATGACCACGGAGACGTCCTCGGACAAGCGCTGGCTCTTCGGCTTTGAAACGGAGATGAGCACCGGCCCCTAGAGTTGGAAACGACTAGCACGCATGTGCAGGGGAACCTTTACCTTTACTTTATATATATAGGGGCCGGTGCTCATCTCCGTTTCAAAGCCGAAGAGCCAGCGCTCATCTGAGGATGTCTCCGTGGTCATGTGGCTGGCATGACTAGACGCCAAAGGCGCACGGAACGCTGTTACCTTCCCACCGTAGTGGTCCCTATTTTTCTACTTGCATTTTTACGTGCTTTCGAACTGCTAGGTTGGCAGAAGCTGGGACGAGTAGCAGGCGCTCACTCTGCTACGCGGCACTCGGGATTCGACCCGCCAAACTGCCGACCTTCTGATCGACAAGCTCAGCGTCCTAACCCACTGAGCCACCGCGTCCCTTATATATATATATGTATGTATGTATGTATGTATGTATGTATGTATGTATATGTATATGTATATGTATATGTATATGTATATGTATATGTATATGTATATGTATATGTATATGTATATGTATATGTATATGTATATGTATATATAAAAGGTAAAGATTCCCCCGCACATGCGTGCTAGTCGTTTTCCGACTCTAGGGGCCGGTGCTCATCTCCGTTTCAAAGCATATGTGTATATATATATATATATATATATATATATATATATATATATATATATATATATATATATATATATATATATATATATATATATATATATATATATATATATATATATATATATATATATATATATATATATATATATATATATATATATATATATATATATATATATATATATATATATATATATATATATATATATATATATATATATATATATATATATATATATATATATATATATATATATATATATATATATAATGTTTTCTGAGGTTTTCGCGGGTGTTTGTATGTGGATGTTTGGTCATTCGGGTTTTTCCCCGCGTAGAACTAAAGGTGTAGGAGCAACGTTTCGACGAAATCCCATCCGTCATCATCAGGCTAGTGGCTTCAGCTTCCTTCTTCTGGGAGAAGCATGTGGCTGTTTGTTCCTCTTTTTTAAACTGTCAGAGGGGGTGTGTTCTGTGGGTGGAGGTGTGCTCTGATTGGGTGGGGATTAAGTGTGTTCTGATTGGGTGGGAGTGTGTTTTGAATGGTGGGTGTGTTCTGATTGGGTGGGGGTGTGTTTTGAGTGGATGGGCTGGTCTCAGCTGCCAGCCTTAGACCTGAGCTGGTGAGTTGTGCTGCTTTTGTTCGGCTTCGTGTTTGTGGTGGTGCCATGTTTTTATAGTGGGTGTCAGTTTGCTTATTGTGTGGTTTGGAGGGGTTTAAAGTGGATGATGTTGCAGCTGTAGTTAGGTTTCTGTTTTGTGGTTGTGCCTCGTTATCATTGTGGGTTCGGATTTGCTTTTTGAATAGTTGTGTGGTGGTGATGTCATGTGATGTTATCATGAGTTTGGGTCTGGTATCATTCTTGGTGGTTGGGACTCGTCTGTCAATCAAGGCGGGTTTCCAAATAGCTGGTAGGCGAGAGGTATCATCTCGTTTGTTCATGCTGTGGGGGCGTTTTTCTATCTCAATGGCTTCTCTGATTATTCTGTTGTTAAAATGTTCAATTTTGGCGATAGTTTTGGTTTTTTTAAAATCAATTTCATGTCCCGTGGCTTCAAAGTGTTGGACCAGGGATGAAGTTTGTTCTCCCTTTCTGAGTGAGTTTTTGTGCTCTTCAATGCGTGCACTTATTCTTCTGTTGGTCTGTCCGATGTATGTGGTGGGGCAGGTGGTGCATGGGATTTCGTATACTCCTTGGTTTTCTAACCCAATTATGTCCTTGGGGTTTCTTAGGATGGTGGATACTTTTCTGTCTGTGTAGAATGCTGTTTTGATGAGACCAGCCCATCCACTCAAAACACACCCCCACCCAATCAGAACACACCCACCATTCAAAACACACTCCCACCCAATCAGAGCACACCTCCACCCACAGAACACACCCCCTCTGGCAGTTTAAAAAAGAGGAACAAACAGCCACATGCTTCTCCCAGAAGAAGGAAGCTGAAGCCACTAGCCTGATGATGACGGATGGGATATATATAAACAGCCCAAACCCACAGATACTTGGTCTTCCTAAGCTTATATTGAAACCTATTCTCTGTATGTATGTATGTATGTATGTATGTATGTATGTATGTATATATGTTAAATGTTTGTTAAGCATTCAGAATACACTTGCTTAGTCCCAGACACGGGACAAATCTTATTTCCTGTTTCAGCCTAGCCCAAGGCCATCTACATGCATCTTCTTCATATTAATCTCAAAAAAATCCTTCATCCTCTGTTTACATTCTTCCACGTTTCTCTGATTTCTAAACAAGTTCTCATTTACACGCCACGAGCGCCTGTCTCTTTTCTCCTTATCAATCTCCAACCAAACTGGACTGTGGTCAGAAATAGTTCTTGCACAAATCTTCACCTTTTTAGTTCTCAAAAAAAAATCATTAGTCAACAAAATAAAATCAATCCTCGAAAAAGATTGGTGTCTGTCAGAATAAAAAGTATAATCCTTCTCCCGTAAATGTCTCTCACGCCAAATATCTCGCAATTCCAGGTCATCCTTCATTTCAAAAAAAGATTTAGGCAGTCTAGCATGACTTGGAATGCGCTTAAAAGCTCCAGCCTTATCCAACTGTACATCCAAAACACCATTCCAGTCTCCCATAAAAATAAAAGATTTATAATCCAACTGGGTAAGCTTTGTGTGGAGTAAGCTAAAAAAATCAGCTTGTTGTTGGTTAGGTGCATATAATCCAACTAGAAGCGTCTTTTTACCTTCTAACAACAGCTCAATCATAACATATCTTCCATGTTTATCTACTTCAATTAAGTCTGCTGTTAAGGCACTTTTAACATAAACAACCACTCCATTTTTCTTATTCTCTGCAGAGGCAACAAATTGCGTACCCAGTCTCGAGTTCAATAAATGCTTTTGATCCAAAAGTCTAATATGCGTTTCTTGCAAACATATAACATCTATCTTAAATTGTTTTAAATATTGAAAAACTTTCTTCCTCTTCTGCGGTGAATTTAGTCCATTAACATTCCAGGTTAAAAATTTAGTTGCCATGCATATCCTCCCAAAGCTCTTGGAGCACAGCTTTGATAGGACTAAGTTCTTTAGGCCGTGCTCCTCCCACAGCTTGACTATATGTACGTTGTGAAGAATCTGAGGACTTTTGCTGATCTTGTTCTTTTATTTTCTTTGCTCGTCTTAAAGCAGCACGCGTTACTCTTTGCTCTCTAGGATCATCCAGAGAAGTTGTAATTTGATCTCCTCCAACACCACTTTCCTCTGTTTCATCCTCTTGATGTTCTCCTTCTCCCGATCCCTTTCCAGCTTCCAGAAGTGTTAATGGGGTTGCTTTTAAGACATTATTATAGAAATCATGCGCTTGCTTCACAGTAATCAGCCGATACCTTTTACCTTCATGCATCACCATCAGCCCATCTGGAATCTCCCATCTGAACCTTATATCTCTTTGCTTGAGCTCATGCACGAGAAATGTATAGTCCTTCCTTCCCCTTAAAATCCTTGGAGGAATTTCTTTTAAAACCAAGACTTCTTGTTCAGCAATCACCACTTTAGCATCATAGGCAGCTTGTATAACTTGATCTCTAATCTCTCTTTTTGCAAAATAAACCACCACATCTCTAGGCAATTTTCTCTGTCTGGCAATCCATGAGTTCACCCGAAACACTTTATCCATAGCTGCTCTTATTTCAGATGCTGGCTGCTTTAATACCACTTCAAGAGCCTCAGAAATCAGCTGCTTTAAATCTTCTTTAATATTCTCTTTTAAACCTCTGATTCTAACAGCAAACTGCATCTGGTAATATTGGGCTAGACTTAACTCCCTTTCCACTTTTTCTCTTGCATTTTCATTCTCCCGTGCTTTTACTTCTAATATAGCATTCCTTTGAGCCAGATCATCCATTTTTTCATCTAATTCTTCCACACATCCCGCCACTTTATGCACTGAAGACAAAATGTCTACCTTCATCACGCTGAACTTCTGTTCCATCCTCTCTTCCATTCTCTCCTCCAATTTCTCCAATTTCTCCTCCATCTGTGCAAATTTATCACCCATTGATTGATTGATTGATTCCAAAAGTTTATCCAGAGCATCTCGTAAATCCTTCGATGTCAGCACTTCAGGAGGGTGTAATGCCTGTAGTGATGATTGTTGCACCGGCGAAGATCCACCGCTCCGAAGAGTTTTAGGGGGAGGTTTCGCCGCCATCTTTTAGTCCTCAGTTATGACGCACTTTCACTTAAAGTTTAAAAAGTCCAAAAAGCTAGAGAGTATAGTAAAATAATCCTCTTCACCATTACCTCTTGTACCGCTCTGCCTGCTCCTTTAAATCATAGTCCTTTCTTCAGGTAGGGATGGTTCGCAGACGCCTGGCTCTGCTCCAAGAAGTTCGGAGCAGAGACGCCGGCCAGCTGGGAGCAACCCAGGCTTCGGGGGAGTTCAATCCTTCAGCCGCCCAAGCTCCAAGCTCAGGCGGCCCCGGAGAACTCTACCCCTACCTGGGGCCTCACCCCCTCCTCTTCTCCCGAGGAGGGGGCTTCAATTTCGCCCGAACAGCTGATCGGCGCTGTTTCGGGCGAAAAAACAAACAGCTGAGCCGCGGGCAGCCCGGGAAGGCTGTCTTCGGCGCCGCGCCGCCACCGGAAGACAAAGAAGAAGAAGAATGAATTGAATAATTGATTTTGGGGGGGGTCTCCCTTGGGAGCAGCATTCAAAATTATTTACACTTAGGTTAAAAAGCTAATTATCCTAACAAAAAACAAGGTGACAAGAGTATCAAGAATCACATAAATAGGAGTGCACATGTGTTGTCTATATTAATTTAGATATTACTAAACTCTGACCAAAGAACAATGCATTCACATTAAAATATCATTACAGGGTAAAACGTCTGTAAGTAGAAATCCCGGAGTCAGATCTGAGATATCTGATTTAGGTTTTATCAAAAAGTAGGTCTTGATTAGTTTGCTATTTACATGAAATATCAATATCCAATTTACAGTATATAGAGTATCAAATACAGTGGCATCTTGGTATTCAGCTACTTTGGAACTCATTGAATTTGGTACTCAGTGCATTTTGACACAAAATTTTGTTCAGTATTCTTTATTTGTTTGACACTCAATGCAGAAGCTAGGACGTGTTGGTGCCTTATGACTCACTACATTATTCCTTATGGGAAAAACTTGTTTGCTACTCATCACTTTTGGTACTTATCTCACCTCTTGGAACCAATTAATGTTGAGTACCGAGGTATCACTGTACCGGTTGCTGAGCAAAATTATTGCCCCAAAACTATTTTCATGGGTTTCTTGGAAGTGTCTGCTGAGCCAGAGTTGCATAATCAGGCCACTGCTCTACAGCAGAAATGAATTCCTGAATCTCCTTAGCATGCCCTCCAAGCACGTCCCAATAGATTATTGAAATTCTATAATGTGGTTTCTTGCCATTTTGAGGTATGAAACATACAGACACTGCAATAAATACCTTGATATAGTTTTAAAAGAGAAAGGAAACTTCCCACCACCATGCCTGGAAAAATAGTCCAAGAAAAGAATGGAAATTGAAGCATTGCCTATTTCTACAGGTGAAACTCGAAAAATTAGAATATCGTGCAAAAGTTCATTTATTTCAGTAATGCAACTTAAAAGGGGAAACTAATATATGAGATAGACTCATTACATGCAAAGCAAGATAGTTCAAGCCGTGATTTGTCATAATTGTGATGATTATGGTGTACAGCTCATGAAAACCCCAAATCCACAATCTCAGAAAATTAGAATATTGAGAAAAGGTGCAATATTCTAGGCTCAAAGTGTCCCACTCTAATCAGCTAATTAAGCCATAACACCTGCAAAGGGTTCCTGAGCCTTTAAATGGTCTCTAAGTCTTGTTCAGTAGGAGTCACAATCATGGGGAAGACTGCTGACCTGACAGTTGTGCAGAAAACCATCATTGACACCCTCCATAAGGAGGGAAAGCCTCAAAAGGTAATTGCAAAAGAAGTTGGATGTTCCCAAAGTGCTGTATCAAAGCACATTAATAGAAAGTTATGTGGAAGGGAAAAGTGTGGAAGAAAAAGGTGCACAAGCAGCAGGGAGAGGATTGTCAGGAAAAGGCCATTCAAAAGTGTTGGGGACTTTCACAAGGAGTGGACTGAGGCTGGAGTCAGTGCATCAAGAGCCACCACACACAGACGGATCCTGGACATGGGCTTCAAATGTCGTATTCCTCTTGTCAAGCCGCTCCTGAACAACAAACAACGTCAGAAGCGTCTTACCTGGGCTAAAGAAAAACAGACCTGGTCTGTTGCTCAGTGGTCCAAAGTCCTCTTTTCTGATGAGAGCAACTTTTGCAATCTCATTTGGAAACCAAGGACCCAGAGTCTGGAGGAAGAATGGAGAGGCACACACTGCAAGATGCTTGAAGTCCAGTGTGAAGTTTCCACAGTCTGTGTTGATTTGGGGAGCCATGTCATTTGCTGGTGTTGGTCCATTATGCTTCATTAAGTCCAGGGTCAACGCAGCCATCTACCAGGAGATTTTGGAGCACTTCATGCTTCCTTCTGCAGACGAGCTTTATGGGGATGCTGACTTCATTTTCCAGCAGGACTTGGCACCTGCCCACACTGCCAAAAGCACCAAAACCTGGTTCAATGACTGTGGGATTACTGTGCTTGATTGGCCAGCAAACTCGCCTGACCTGAACCCCATAGAGAATCTATGGGGCATTGCCAAGAAAAAGATGAGAGA
Source organism: Vipera berus (assembly GCF_964194415.1). NCBI lineage: Eukaryota > Metazoa > Chordata > Lepidosauria > Squamata > Viperidae > Vipera > Vipera berus. Next base: position 134,963,750 of record NC_138203.1, read on the forward strand.
CATGAGACCGAACAATGCAGAAGAGCTGAAGGCAGCTATTGAAGCATCCTGGTCTTCCATAACACCTCAGCAGTGCCACAGGCTGATAGCTTCCATGCCACGCCGCAATGAGGCAGTAATTGCTGCAAAGGGGGACCCAAACCAAGTACTGAGTACATGTGCATGCTTATACTTTTTAGAGGTCCAATATTGTTCTATGTACACTCCTTGTTTTATTGATTGCATGTAATATTCTAATTTTTTTGAGATTGTGGATTTGGGGTTTTCATGAGCTGTACGCCATAATCATCACAATTATGACAAATCATGGCTTGAACTATCTTGCTTTGCATGTAATGAGTCTATCTCATATATTAGTTTCCCCTTTTAAGTTGCATTACTGAAATAAATGAACTTTTGCACGATATTCTAATTTTTCAAGTTTCACCTGTACACCTCTATATCTCTGTCTCTGTCTATAGATCTAGCTTTGCCTTTCTTTGATATGAGTCAACAAATCCTTGGCCTTCAAAAACATTTTGAGTGTATCTTTTGGCCAACCAGAAGTAGATTATATCTTGACCAGGAAACCAGGTACACCAATTGAAGGATTTCAGTATTTTGTGCCTTCTTTTGGGGGGCATTGCTTCCCAAATAGATTCATAGAAATATGATAAGCCATTATAGGAGACCCTCTCCAAAGGAGAATTTAAATTTTGTTTATTAGTAGGGTTTATGTTTTACAGGTCTTACTGGCTTAAGTTCATCCGGGTCTCTCCTTAACCACAGGTATTTAAAAAAAAACCCTTTGCACTGGCCATCTTTAACAAAGCTTTAGTTAGAGTTGATTTAGGGGATAAGGATGAGCCTGATTCAAGAGGAAATGTTGCCTGGCCAATCTGACCTCACCATGATCACCCTACTATCTCTGTAATGCTAGGTTTGGAAATACTTATTGCACACAAAACACCGGTGCAATCTTTATGTTTTATTCTATCAGTCTGGCATTTCTTCCACCATTATATTTTGATAATGACTTGTTTGTCTTTTAACCTTCAGGCAATGCCATTTTGTAACTGTCTAGGGCTAGGCAAATAATTCTGAAACATGTTGGTCTTAGGACCTTTTGCATTCTAAAAATGACTAAGCTTTGATTTGTGTGGGTGAATGGAGATGAGCACTGGCCCCTAGAGTCAGAAACGACTAGCACGCATGTGCGGAGGAACCTTTACCTTTACCTTTTTATACAGCATTCATTAGGAATGAAACCTGAGAAATATTAAAATATTTATTTATATGACATTTATTTATATGATTTTGATCCACATTTTAAGAACTGCTGGTCCAGGCAGTGGCAGCCTCCTAGGAAGACTAGATTCTAACCTCAAGGTCCCAAGGCCAGGACAGGTAGAGTTCATTGAACACAGAAATGACCCAACTCTGTTTGGAGGTTCCCCAAGGCCATTCTGCTGCAGGCTGCTGATTGGACGTTACTGGCAGGAAGCCCCACAGCAGCCTCAAGAACACACCACATCTTTTGACCCTGTCTGAATCCTTTTCTTTCTGGAAATAAACAGTCTTGATTTGAGTATTTACATGCAGAATATAACTTGTTCTGGATTCAACATCCATTTTTTTAATTGCCTAATTAATTTCTAGACTTAACAAAACAATCTAGATGGAGTTGCAGAGAAGAAAAAGTATGAGCTAAAATCAAATGCTATAAAGTATAAACAATGCAATCTCAGTTTCACACTCTGAAGAAAATGGAATACTTATTTACTTATTGCAATTATGATTGCCTTTATTCCAACCACGCCACCACAAGCTCTCTCCTTGCATTTCATCTCCCCAACAATCTTAGAAGATGGGCTCAGTGAAATGGTAACTAGCTCTAAGTCTTCCAGTTGCAGGAGCTATGACCACCTTCTATGCTTCTACTCTTCCTCTATAGTTGTTTCACAGAAGGTTATTTAGAGCAGGGGTCCCCAACCCCCGGTCAGTGGACTAGTACTGGGCCTTAGGATGCCAGCAACCAGTCCGCACAAACAAGCAAAGCCCCATCTGTGGGATGCAGGCAGCACACAAAACCACACATTTTCTGGTTCGTGGAAAAACCTTTCTCCACGGAACCGGTCCCTGGTTCGCAAAAGGCTGGGGACCTCTGATTTAGAGGTATGTCTTCAGTGTATTCAGAATACTCACAAGCATGTGATTTTGGAAATCCAGGATTGTGGGAGGTGAAATTGAGAGGCAATTCCAGTAAATAAGCCCCAGTTATTAGATGAAAACCAAGTTGAAGCCCAGAGCCTTTGGAATTGTGATAAACTTTATCAGTGAAGGATGATGGCTCAGCACTCTGCAAAGGGAAATGAGTGAGGAGGGGCAGCTGGCTTGATTCCAGCAAAGGGGCCAAAAGTCTTTACATCCAAAACAATTGCTGGAAAGGCCTGGCTGGAACAGGGAAGTGCAGTAGCTCAGATAAATCAGTTTTTTTCAACAACAACAAACCAGATCGAGTAACTTTGGCTTGTGACAGAACCATTGTCCCATGATGTGCTGCTAACTTATCTGGCCTATATCGTGGCTTGTGTTTTCTCACTCCTACATTACAATGGGATGCAGAGAATAATGATACGGTGATGTTGGTGTAGCGTGATGATGGTCAGCTTAAGAAGTCAGGGAATAAATGGTTTTCTTGTTCCCAGCCAGAAGCCAGATGAACCCAAGGAGAATGGTTGCTGACCAGGACTCTCCAAGAATAAAATAGACTATACCATTGCGATCTGAAATGTCTGTGTGGGGGGAAGATTTCCATTTTTAATGCACTAGATTACCTCAACCAGGGTATTTGAAAATTAGCTCCCAAATGGTACAGATTCTGTTTTTTCTCTGTCACTCTGTCACTTTTGGAAAGAGGAAACATTTTTTTCAATGTTAACAAGTACTCCGAAAGGGAACCCCCCCACCCTCTGCAAAGTGAAGTGATGCAACCAATTCAAGCTTCTCAGTTTTCAAACTCCGAGCTGCTTATGTTGATCAATTTTGACTATCTGCAAGATGGGGCCCTCATACAAGTTGTGACTATTGCCCCTAGTGGAAATTCTGTTAAACTGCAGCATGAACACATCTGAATACCGTCAGATTGGGGCTGACTGGTGTAGCCTAAGGTTTGATTTATACATCAGTGCCATGTCTTAATAAGGAATGCCATCTTTCCCACCCAAAATGGTCTTGGGAAAGATTCCACATGATGGCTATATTTCCATAGTTTCTTGGAAATAACAACAGACAAACCTGAAAAAAGAGACAAATCTGAAAGAGTTTCATAAGAATAAAGACATACAATTGCTTATATTTATAACTTTGTTTTACAAAGGGAAATTCAAGAGCAGAACCAAGAAAATAAGAAATTAAGTGATTCTAAAGCACAGTTTTGTGAAAGAAAGGACTATTTTTTAACACTGTCAGTGATGTGTGGTCACTATAAGCACAACAGAAAATACAGTATTCCCATGAAGAATGGAGGTCCGTCAGGTCGCTAAAAGGGGCTAAAGTTTTTTCCTCCTTATTCTAAAGCTTTTAAAGTGATAAAATTGGCCACCAAGCTAAGGCCTTAGCAAATTATTAGAATGTATCCTGCCACCTTCAGAGTTGCGGCATAGTTTCTTCTGTTCAATGAAGAAATGTTTCTATCAAACGTTATATGCATATACGGTATTCCCCCAAGTCTCTCTTTCTTAGTATCATCTGCTTCATGGGGCTATTGCAGGCCATTATAAGCAGTGTGTGTGTGTGTACATGTTCTCTGACTTATGATTAGCTTGCAACATTAACTTGGTTAGCATTAATTAGTCATTTATCATATAAATACCACTGATGGAATACTTATGCAAAGATGTTTTGAACAAATGGCATTTGTGATAAGAGAATAAGAGCTGCCATATATATGTAGTGATAATGCTTGAATGTGGAAGGATTCCCACACCCCATCTTCTCTTGTTTCACCTAATGTAGCCTCCCTCCCTCCCTCCCTTAGTGTTTTCAGTAAATTCCTCATATAATATATTCAAATTTAAGGTTCATAGAGACACCCAATACCCTCAGAACATGGAGTGTTCATGGTTATATATATATATATATATATATATATATATATATATATATATATATATATATATATATATATATATATATATATATATATATATATATATATATATATATATATATATATATATATATATATATATATATATATATATATATATATATATATATTAATTCCATTTATATCCCGCCCTTTTCCGAAGACTCAGGGCGGCTTACAAGCTTAGCAGTAGCCTTCATTCTATGTATATGCCTGCTTATTAGGGCTTTCACACACACCCCCAAGCGGCATTATTACAAAGTCAGCTTAATTGCCCCCAACAATCTGGGTCCTCATTTTACCTACCTCGGAAGGATGGAAGGCTGAGTCAACCTTGAGCCTGGTGGGATGTGAACCTGCACTAATTGCAGGCAGCTGGTGTTACTTAAGGAGGCATTAGCCCACTGCTCCACCAAGGCTCTTATTACTGTAATATCTTATTACTGTAATATCCAAACACCTGTTATCATCACTTTTAAAATATGTCTGGAAGTATGTTGCTCAAGAGGTAATTGTATAGTATTTTACTAATTTTACAATATGTGATAAGTCTTCCATGACTGTAGGGAATACCGACTTGAGGAGTCCTTTGTGCTCTCTGAGCTTGCTTGTTTTCCTGCAGACGTGTCATTGCCCTAACTAGGTAACATCATCACTGCTAGTAAGGAGTGCTGTTTGCTGTCAGTTTATATTCTGGTGTCTTGCCTGTCTTAGGGATTCTTTGGTTGGGCTGTTTCCTAAGGGCTCTTTGGCAGTTTCTTGATTGGGGTATTGCTTACTTGATTGTTGGTCTGAAGGTGACCTTGGAGTTAATCTATGCCAGGGGTGTCAAACTGCTGGCCTGCGGGCCAGACACGTCACAAGGAAACCGCACCATCCCATTGCCGGCAATGGGTAAAAAGTTCTGATACATCATGTGACGTCGCGAGTTTGACATGTCTGATCTATGCTGATCTGAGGGCTGATTATTGGTGGAGAAATGCTGGAGTCTTTTTCTCTGTTGGGCTGATTGATTGTCTCTTTTGCACAATCTATAGATGTTGTTAATGTCTATGTGTCTATTGATGGCTGATTTGCCATACTGACGGGAATACTGACTGGAACACTGACTTTTATGTTTTTCCTTTCCTAGAAATAATTCATTGAAGAACTGTAGGTCTGTTGTTTTTGTTAGCTGCGAAGTCGTGTCTGACCCATCGCGACCCAATGGACAACATTCCTCCAGGCCTTCCTGTCCTCTACCATCTTCTGGAGTCCATTTAAGTTCACGCCTACTGCTTCAGTGACTCCATCCAGCCACCTCATTCTCTGTCATCCCCTTCTTCTCTTGCCCTCAACCTTTCCCAGCATTAGGCTCTTCTCCAGTGAGTCCTTCCTTCTCATTAGGTGGCCAAAGTATTTGAGTTTTAGCTTCAGGATCTGGCCTTCCAAAGAGCAGTCAGGGTTGATCTCCTCTAGGACTGACCGGTTTGATCGTCTTGCAGTCCAAGGGACTTGCAGGAGTCTTCTCCAGCACCATAGTTCAAAGGCCTCAATTCTTTGGTGCTCAGCCTTTCTTATGGTCCAATTTTCACTGCCATACATTGCAACTGGGAAGACCATAGCCTTGACTATACGCACTTTTGTTGACAGGGTGATGTCTCTGCTTTTTAGTGTGCTGTCTAGATTTGCCATGGCTTTCCTTCTGAGGAGCAAGCGTCTTTTAATTTCTTGACTACAGTCCCCATCTGCAGTGATCTTGGAGCCCAGGAAAATAAAATCTGTCACTACCTCCATTTCTTCCCCATCTATTTGCCAGGAATTGAGAGGGCTGGATGCTATGATCTTGGTTTTTTTAATGTTTAGTTTCAACCCAGGTTTTGCACTCTCCTTCTTCACCCACAACAAGAGGCTCTTTAGTTCTTCTTCACTTTCTGCCATTAGAGTGGTATCATCTGCATATCTTAGGTTGTTGATATTTCTTAATTCTATCTTAATTCCAACTTTTGATTCATCTAGCCCTGCCTTTCTCATGATGTGCTCTGCATATAAGTTAAATAGGCAGGGTGACAGTATACAGCCTTGCCGGACTCCTTTCCCAATTTTGAACCAATCAGTGGATCCGTGTCCAGTTCTCACTATTGCTTCTTGGCCCACATATAGGTTTCTCAAGAGACAAATAAGATGGTCTGGTACACCCATCTCTTTATGTACTTGCCACAGTTTGTTATGATCCACACAATCAAAGGCTTTAGCATATTCAATGAAGCAGAAGTAGATGTTTTTCTGGAACTCTCTAGCTTTCTCCATGATCCAGTGTATGTTGGCAATTTGATCTCTAGTTCCTCTGCCTCTTCGAAATCCTGCCTGTACTTCTGGTAGTTCTCGATCCACATACTGCTGGAGTCTAGTTTGTAGGATTTTAAGCATAACTTTACTAGCATGAGAAATGAGTGCAATGGTGCGATAGTTTGAACATTCTTTGGCACTGCCTTTCTTTGGAATTGGAATGTAAACTGATCTTTTCCAATCCTGTGGCCACTGTTGAGTTTTCCAAATTTGCTGGCAAATTGAGTGTAGCACTTTTACTGCATCATCTTTTAAGATTTTAAATAGCTCAGCTGGAATATTGTCACCTCCACTAGCTTTGTTGTTGCTCAGCTTTTCTAAGGCCCACTTCACTTCACATTCTAGGATGTCTGGCTCGAGTTCAGTGACCACCTCATTGTGATTATCAGGGACGTTAAGCTCATTCTTGTATAGTTCTTCTGTGTAATTTTGCCACCTCTTCTTAATCTCTTCTGCCTCTGTTAGGTCCCTGCCATTTTGGTCCTTTATCATGCCCATTTTTGCATCAAACGTTCCCTTCATCTCTCCAATTTTCTTGAAAAGATCTCTGGTCCTCCCTATTCTATTGTTTTCTTCTATTTCTTTGCACTCTTCATTTAAGAAGGCATTCTTATCTCTTCTAGCTATCCTGTGGAATTCTGCATCCAATTGGGTGTATCTTTCTTTTTCTCCCTTGCCTTTCGCTTCCCTCCTTTCCTCAGCTATTTGCAAAGCTTCCTCAGACAGCCATTTTGCTTTCTTACATTTCTTTTTCTTTGGGATGGTTTTGGTTGCTACCTGTTGTTACAATGTTGCGAACCTCTGTTCATAGTTCTTCAGGCACTCTGTCTATCAAATCTAATTCCTTAAATCTATTTGTCACCTCTACTGTATATTCAACAGGGATATGATTTAATTCATACCTGAGTGGCCTAGTGCTTTTTCCTACTTTCTTCAGTTTAAGCCTAAACTTTGCAATGAGAAGCTCATGGTCTGAGCCACAGTCAGCTCCTGGTCTTGTTTTTACTGATTGTATAGAGCTTCTCCATCTTTGGCTGCAGAGCATATAGTCAATCTGATTTCTGTGTTGACCGTCTGGTGATGTCCATGTGTAGAGCCGTCTCTTGGGTTGTTGGAAAAGAGTGTTTGCTATGACCATCGTATTCTCTTGACAAAATTCTATCAGCCTGTGCCCTGCTTCATTTTGTACTCCAAGGCCAAACTTGCCTGTTATTCTGGTTATCTTTTGGCTTCCTACTTTAGCATTCCAATCCCCCATGATGATAAGGACATCATTTTTTGGTGTTAGTTCTATAAGGTGCTGTAGGGCTTCATAGAACCGGTCAATTTCATCCTCTTCAGCACTGGTGGTTGGGGCATAGACTTGGACTACTGTGATATTGAATGGTTTGCCTTGGATTCGAACTGAGATCATTCTGTCATTTTGAGGATTGTATCCCAGTATTGCTTTTCCTACTCTTTTATTGACTATGAAGGCTACTCCATTTCTTCTGAGGGATTCTTGCCCGCAGTAGTATACCTGATGGTCATCTGAATTAAATTCACCCATTCCTGTCCATTTTAGTTCGCTGATACCTAAGATGTCGATGTTCAGTCTTGTCATCTCTTGTTTGACCACGTCCAGCTTTCCTTGATTCATGGATCTTACATTCCAGGTTCCTATGGAGAAAAAATCTTTACAGCATCGGACTTTCCTTTCACCACCAGACACATCCACAGCTGAGCGTCCTTTCGGCTTTGGCCCAGTCGTTTCATTCGTTCTGGCGCTACTAGTACTAGCCCTCTGCCCTTCCCCAGTAGCATATTGGACGCCTTCCGACCTGAGGGGCTCATCTTCCAGCGTCATATCATTTTGCCTTTTGGTACTGTCCATAGGGTTTTCATGGCAAAGATACTGGAGTGGGTTGCCATTTCCTTCTCCAGTGGATCACGTTTTGTCAGAACTCTCTGCTATGACCTGTCCGTCTTGGGTGGCCCTGCACAGCATAGCTCATAGCTTCATTGAATTACGCAAGCCCCTTCGCCACGACAAGGCAGTAATCCATGAAGGGGTAGGTCTGTATAAGTGACAATTTCCTGTTTCTATGCCATTTGGTTAGTTAGAACTCCCATCCACCCGCCAGCATGCTATCAAAGAAGTTCATTTTTTTGGCAGGGTGTATGTCTACTATATAGTTTGAGATGGTCAAAAACTCAGCTTTGGGTGCCCTTCTATAATTCCTGATCCATTTTTATATGAGTTGATATTGCACGTCTGAATGATTTGATGTGTCTCAAAGTTTACTGTGGAATAGGCACTTCCAATGCTACATTTGTTACAAAACTTAGTTCAGAATTATATACTGTATTCTGTGACTTAACTGTAATGACTCTTAATGTCACAGACTAAAAGATAGAAAGCCACTTTTGTCAGACTTCTGCTGGCAAAGAGAACATTGCTGGAATTCATACCAAAATGTTAAATATGGATCAATGTACCAAGTGCCATATTTTTATTCTCAAGGGCTAAATGTTAAACTTGCTTGTTTTTCTCCACTCTTTGATCTGTTACGGCAGTAATTCTTAAACTTTCCATGCTCAGGAAGGGAGTCCTGATATGCTGTACAAAATAAATAAAACAACGGCCAATGGCCTCCTTAAAATTCAGAATCTCTTCTGTGTGTCTGTATAATTTACAGCTCTAATGAGCTATGATCACTTCCAGGAAGCCTGCACGGCAACTGGGCAATTCCACTAAAATACTCTAGTACAGGGGTATCAAACTGCCGGCCCACGGGCCAGTTGCACCATGCAGAGGCCCCACTCACCCCAGCTCTGGCAATGTGAAAAAAGTTGCGATATGTCGTGACACGTCACGTGACGTGGTGAGTTTGACACCCGTGCTTGTGAGTGAAAAATGTTGCCTCTCTAAAACTAAGGAAAGCTCTAACCCATTGTTTTTCAACCTTGGCAAGATGTGTGGACTTAAATTCCCAGAATTCCCCAGCCAGCCATGTTCAACCTTGGCAAATTTAAGATGTGTGGACTTCAGTTTCCAGAATTCCCCAGCCAGCCCCAGTTGCAAAGGTTGAAAAATACTGATCTAACCATTCCTTGGGTGAATCTACTTACATTCAGTTTTTTGATACATACCCTTCTTTGTTGCTCCTGGATCCTGAGAATAGGTTTCGTTTTTATTTTTTAGCTGGAATGCAGGGAGAAGAGGTTTTTTTCCCATTATGGAAAACTTACTTGAGTTTTTTTTTTTAAGTCCTTGACAGATAGGAAGTTATAAAAACTATCTTCCGGAAAAGAGAAAGGAAAGGCTGATAAGAAAGGCTCAAGCAGATGGCTTCATTTTTTCCCCTCCTTTTCCTCTGCTAAACTTTGTCAGCACTTTGACTCCTTGTGAATTCTTGGAAATGTGTAAAATCTCTATGTTTAAGTTTTATGTTTTATTTGATTTCTATACTGCCCTTCTCCCGAGGGACTCAGGGCGGTTCACAGGGCATATATAAATAGCGGTACAAAAGTTAAAAGGAAATTAAACCAGTGCCCAATTAAAATACAACAGTAATAAAATACTAAAAAACCAATTAAAAACCCATATTCCCCCATCAGGCCAGACCAGCTAATTCAAATAAGTGGGTCTTCAGCCCGCGGCGGAAGGATCGGAGGTCTGATGCCATCCGGAGCTCAACTGGCAGTTGGTTCCATAATGCCGGAGCACCCACAGAGAAGGCCCTCCCCCTGGGGGCCACCAGTCGACATTCCCTGACCGGAGGCACCCTGAGGAGGCCCTCTCTGTGGGCACGCACAGGGCGGAGGGGAGTTGACGCCGGCAGCAGGTGGTCCTCGAGGTAACCCGGACCCATGCCATGTAAGGACTTAAAGATCATAACCAAGACCTTGAACCTCACCCGGAAGACAACTGGTAGCCAATGCAGCTCGCGGAGCAAAGGTGTAACATGGGAGTACCGGGAAACTCCCAGGACAACTCTCGCGGCCGCATTCTGTACCAGTTGGAGCCTCCGAGTGGTCTTCAAGGGAAGCCCCATGTAGAGAGCATTACAGTAGTCTAGACGAGAGGTCACGAGCGCATGAGTGACCGTACACAGGGCATCCCGGTCCAGATAGGGCCGCAACTGGTGCACCAGGCGAACCTGGGCGAAAGCCCCCCTAGTCACGGCCACTATATGATTTTCCAGAGTAAGTCGTGAATCTAGGAGGACTCCCAAGTTGCGAGCCCTATCCACGGGGGGTAAGAGCTCACCCCCCATAGAAAGCGATGGTACATTTTGAATGTCCCGGGATGCCGGAATGTACAGCCACTCAGTCTTGTCAGGGTTGAGTTGAAGTCTGTTCCTCCCCATCCAGACCCGAACCGCCTCCAGGCAACGGGACATCACAGCGAGGGCATCACTGGGGTGGTTTGGGGTCGAAATGAAAAGTTGGGTATCATCGGCGTATTGATGATACCCAACTCCAAAACCACGAATGATCTCACCCAGCGGTTTCATGTAGATGTTGAACAGGAGAGGCGAGAGAACCGACCCCTGAGGAACTCCACAAACGAGAGACCTAGGGGCCGATCTCTGCCCCCCTGCCAACACCGACTGCGAGCGTCCCAGGAGATAGGAGGAGAACCACTGAAGAACTGTGCCTCCCACTCCCAATCCCCTGAGACGCCGCAGCAAGATACCATGGTCGATGGTATCGAAAGCCGCCAAGAGGTCTAATAGGACTAGGATAGAGGAATATCCCCTATCCCGAGCCCTCCAGAGATCATTCACCAGAGCGACCAATGCCGTCTCCGTGCTGTACCCGGGCCTGAAACCCGATTGGTACGGGTCCAAATAATCCGCTTCATCCAGGACCAGAGGGAGCTGATGCGCCACCACACTCTCAACAACCTTCGCAAGGAAGCGAAGGTTGGAGACTGGACGAAAGTTGTTCAATACAGCTGGGTCCAAGGCAGGCTTCTTGAGGAGAGGTCTCACCACCGCCTCCTTCAAGACGGTGGGGAAATTACCCTCACTCAAAGAAGCAGATATAACCGCCTGGAACCAGCCTCGTGTCCTCTCCCTAGCTGCATAAACCAGCCAAGAAGGGCACGGGTCCAATAAACATGTGGTGGAGCTCAACCTCCCCATAATCCTGTCCACTTCATCAGGGGTCACAGAATCAAACTCCTCCCAGATAACATTGACAAGACCGCCCGTGTCCTGATCATCAGACTCTGCCCAGCTGGAGTCCAAACCGGTCCGAATCCGAGCGATTTTATCCGACAGATGCTGACTAAATTCCTCGGCACGACCCTGCAAGGGATCCTCCCTCACCTCCTGATTAAGAAGGGAGCGGGTAACCCTAAACAGGGCGGCCGGGCGATTATCTGCGGACGCGATGAGGGTAGAGAAGTAATTACACCTCGCCGCCCTCATCGCTGCGAGATAAGACCTAATATAGGTTCTTAACCGCAATCGGTCGGATTCGGATCGGCTGGACCTCCAGCAGCTCTCTAGGCCCCGTTTCCGACGCTTCATCTCCCGGAGCTCCGCGGAGAACCATGGAGCTCGCTGGGATCTGCACCGGGTCAGGGGCCGCAAGGGTACAACCCGGTCAAGTGCCTCAGTGGCTGCCCTTTCCCAGGCTTCCACTAAGGCATCCGCCGAGTTGTGAGCAATTCTCTTAGAAAGGACTTTCATATGAGAAAAGGGACGTACCAAGTTTTTGTCAATTAATCATTTCACTGATAAGAAAGCTATATTTTATCATGCAATTTATAATTAGATATTTTATAAAAGTCCAGAAAATAAAATAATCTGTCAGAATTGACATTGTCATGTGCCATCGCATGTTTAGTTCTGTCCTCAGCTACAGGATTTTGCACTTTCTGAATGACTTCCAAGACACCTATCTTTCCTGGTGTTGCTCAAATGATGTTGACTTCCTACAGGGAGTTGTGGTTTAGTGTGGAAGGTTTTTGAGAGCATAGCAGTGTATGCATTCATTTTTCTGTGATCCTAAACACTGCTGAAAATATCAGACATGAATGGTGTTGTGTAGTGGGTTCTGGAGAGTAGGAAGGACGCCAGGCCGATGAGTACAGCATAACAGCTCTTTATTAGGTGGAAGTGACCGTACTGGGGAATAGGGGTTACCTGCACTCTTTATATACCTGGCCAGTACCTGGCCAGGTACACAGCCAACCAATCAGATTGAGCCTCTGTTTCCCGCCGAAATTGCTTCCCGCCAAAACAGTTACAGTTCAACTCCTCCTGGTGGTGACTCTTATACAAATGCTTTAGGTGTTCCTTTAAGCCTAATACATAACACCCCTTCCCCCTTAAGGATGAAACAATATACATATACAACGAACTTACATTCCCCCGTCACCTTCAGTGTTGCATCTTGATGGATTAGCCCCCCCTTAGGGTTATGAGCCGCACTCCATTTCTTCAGGATTTACAATGACAACCGATCCTCCCAATGGATCTTGCCATTCGGCTTCCCTTATTTGCGCACATAGTCAGCGAGGTAAGCGGGTGGCCTGTGGGGCTGAGATGAATGTCTTAGGGTTTCTTCCCCCTTGTTGGCTGGTGCCTTACTCGGCGTATCCTGGAAGTCCAAGTTCTCCTGAACTGGAGAGTCAGCAGGTAAGCTCTGGCTGACTGTTTCTGGTAGACCCCCCTGATAGTCAGACCCTGTGGCAGGGTTAGCCCAGCAGTCCTGGGAGGGTTGCTGTCCTGGTTGATCGGGGTTCTCCCGATTCAGTTCTGTGTCAACATGGTCCTCCTTGAGCTCGGATGTGGTTGTTTGTTGGTGGTGCTGGTCGGGGGGATGTGAGCTAGCTTGTGTGCCAGCTTGAAAACTCAATGAGGGGTAATTCTCCCCATGGTCACTTGGTCACTGTTCTGGAACTCTTTTCCTTACTTGGTCTATGTGCTGTCTGACCTGACGACCCCCTTCCACCCCTACTACATAAGATAAGGGCCCAGTTTTGTCAACCACCACCCCCAAAATCCAACAGTGCCCCGGACCGTAGTTCCTGGCCCAAACCAAGTCACTTGGGTGTAGTTCTCTTGGGGTTTTGGGTTGTGTGGTCTCAGAAGCCACTCTGTCGGGGTGAAGCCTGTCCAGTTTGGTGATGAGGTGTCTGCCCCAACAGAGCTCCGCAGGACTCTTCCCCATGGCTGTACATGGTGTGGAGTGTTGAGACAATAGGAATTCCACCAACCTGTGGTGCCAGTCACCGATGATAATGCGCCTGAATGCATCTTTGGTTGTTCTCACCATCCTTTTTGCTTGTCCATTAGTCGACGGGTGGAAGGGTGCAGATGTGGTGTGTCTAATCAAGTTTGCTGTCATGAAGGCCTGAAATTCAGCAGCGGTAAATTGAGCCCCATTATCTGATACCACAATGTCAGGCAGACCATGTGTGGTAAAAAGTCTCCTGAGCACTTGGATTGTTCTGGCCATGGTAATATTTGGGACTGGCACTACCTCCAGCCATTTTGAGTGGCTATCTACTACTATTAGGAAAAGATGTCCTTGGAATGGACCAGCTTAGTCTATATGGACCCTGGACCAGGGTGTATGTGTTGCTTCCCACTTGTGGACAGGTGCTTTGGGCATCTCAGGTCTGGACCTTTGACAAGTGTAGCATCCATGTACCTGCTCTTCCACTGCCTTATCTAACCCTGGCCACCAAATGTAGCTCCTTGCTAAATCCTTCATGCGAACTATGCCAGGGTGCCCTTCATGTAGAGACTGCAGAACACTCTCTCTCAGTGTTGATGGTATAATAACCCTACTACCCCACAACAGGCATCCTTTATGTGCGGACAATTCATGCCTCCTTAAAAAATATGCTTGGAATTCCGGGCCTAGACTTTTATCCTGCCACCCTGTGAATATCCAAGACTGAACTCTGCTCAGGATTTTGCCTGAGGCTGTCTCAGCTGCAACGTCCCTTGCGTGGAGAGGGCATTCCGGTAGCTCTTGGATTGCCAGTATCTGTGCAGTGGGTGCTGGATCTGGTTCTATGTTTGCTAGGGGTAGTTTACTTAACCCATCTGCATGGCCCATTTCTTTCCCTGGCTTATGAATCAGTTTAGAATTGTAAGCCAATAAGAATATGGACCATCTGAGCATCCTTGGGGAGATTATTTGTGGGGTTTGTTTGTCAGTGGTGAATAAGCCTAATAGAGGCTTATGGTCCGTAAACACTGTGAATTCCCTACCATACAGATAGTCGTGGAATTTTTTTGACCCTAGCCACTATTGCCAGGGCTTCCTTGTCTATCTGTGCATAGTTCCTCTCTGCCCCTGACAAGGTTCTAGAGTAGTAGGCTATGGGAACCTGTGTACCATTTTCCTCCAGATGGCTTAGCACTGCTCCCACTCCATAGGGTGAAGCATTGCAAGCAATGCAGATAGGCTTCGTTTCAATGAAATGGGTGACTGTGGACTTGTTGGACAGTAGAGCCTTTAGGTCCTGGAAGCTTTTGTCATGGACATTGGTCCATTTCCATGCAGCTTTTTTTTTATCAAGGAGCCTATGCAGGGGTTCAGCTATGGCTGCTTTGTGGGGTAGGAAGGAGTGGTAAAAGTTTAATAATCCCAGAAAGGCTTGCAGTTCAGCCTTGTTTTTGGGAATTGGGGCCATCTTAGTTGCCTTCACTTTTGATTCTGCGGGGTGAATCCCCCTGGCATCAATTCTGAACCCCAAAAATTCTGTGGATGCAACCCCTATGCTGCATTTGTCTCTTTTTAGCTTGAGACCTGCAGAGCGAAGCCTCTTTAAAACTGCCCTAAGTCTGTCTGCTAACACTTCCTCTGTTTCTCCTGCAATGAGGACATTGTCAAAATAAGGGCATACACCTTGGATGCCCTTAAGTGTTCACTCCATTACCTCCTGAAAAATTCCTGGTGCTACACTTACGCCAAACTGCAGCGTGCTGGTTTAGGGCCTTATTTAGGGTGCATTTATAATCCGTGCAGATGCGGATCTCCCTGTTAGCTTTGAGGGGGGTGACTATCGGGGTCTCCCACTTTCCCCTGTCTGTCAGCTGCAGGACCCCCTGTTCTACTAGTTTGTCTAGCTCTTTTTCAATTTTGTGTTTGAGTGTGAAGGGGACTCTCCTGGGTTTAATTCTAATGGATAAGACACTGGGGTTTAATTTAAATGAAATGGTGGGCCCTGTGTACCTTCCCAGCTTACTATCGAATACGTCTGCAAACTCTTTGCAGACAGATTCAATGTTGTTTCCCTGCATTCTGTGGATGCCAGATATTACAATGCCCAATGACCCAAACCAGTCCAACCCGACTAAACTGGTTCTACGGCCTTCGAGTACGATAACATCCAAGTGCCCCTGAAACCTCTTAAACCGCACGGAAAGGGTGGCCTCCCCCTTAACTTTTACTGGTGCATTTTGGAAATCGGTTAACATGATACTGGAGGGCCTCAATTTAACCCACTGCTTGCTCCAGCCGCAAACAAGTTTAAACGTCTCGTCGGAAATAATCAAGACTGTAGAGCCGGAGTCTAGCTCCATTTTACAAGGAATGCCTTGTAAATGGACTTCCAATTTTAGTTTGGGTTTAAGCAGCTGGCAGGCCCTGGTTTGGCAGATGGCCCTCCGGCTTTCTAAAAACCCCACGCTTGTCGAGCTCTGGGTCCCGGTACCTTTCCATGACGAGTTCTCCGACTGTCGCTTGGGTAGGCCCGCTTGGATACGGCTACGGCAGACCACTGCGATGTGGCCTGATTTCCCGCAGACCCGACACATGGCCAGAACTTGCAGCTCACCTGTGCGTGGTTGCCTCTGCAGCCTCCGCATTTTGGGGAGGGAGCTGCCTTCTGCTGGCTCTCCCTGTGCTCACATCGTCAATCCATTGTTCCGTTTTTCTCTGGATCTGGTCGATGTCGGTTTCTTCCTCATCTATGTGCTCACCGTACATAGCACCTTCGTAGTGTATTGCTTCCTCTTGGCTGCTGGGCAGGGGAGTCTGTACCGCTTGCACCGCGCCTCCGGCCACCTCGTTGGCCAAGATCTCATCTTGAGTGTCTTGGAGAGTTATCTCGGGCCTTGCGAAAAGCCTCTGTTGCAGTCGCTTGTCTCTTAGGCTGCACACAAGCATGTCCTGTAGTCTCTCGTCGAGGTTGGAAAACTTGCAGAGGCAAGGCCTGTCGCAAGGCCGCGATGAACTCGGACGCAGATTTGCCCGGCTGTTGCACTCTCTGGTCAAAATGGAACCGCCAGGCCAATTCGGACATTCGGGGCTTGAAATGCCCATTCAGCTCTTTCATAAGGTCTTTGTATGAGATGGTTTCAATCGGTGTCGGTGCAAATAGGCTTTTGGCCAAATCGAATATGGCAGGCCCGCTTATGCAAAGCAAGGTTGCCACTTTTAGGCCATCCTCAGCAATTTGGTTCGCCCGGAGATAGTTCTTGACTTGCCCCAGGTGTGATGGCCACCGTTCGAGATGGCGGATGTCGAATTCTCTGGGCTGGCCGACCTTTGGCATCTTCTTCCTCTTGTTCTAGGATCCTGCTCCGCCGACTCAGACGGTTGGTTCTGAGTATGTGTGGCCGCTAGCGTGGTGACTAGCTGGCCGTAGAAGGGGGGGAAAGATGCCTCTTTCCTCCAGCATGCGAAGCCGTCCCCTCATGTATTCAGCTCTTTAAGGCAAAGCAGGATCCCATCCTCATCGCCACTGTTGTGTAGTGGGTTCTGGAGAGTAGGAAGGACGCCAGGCCAATGAGTACAGCATAACAGCTCTTTATTAGGTGGAAGTGACCGTACTGGGGAATAGGGGTTACCTGCACTCTTTATATACCTGGCCAGTACCTGGCCAGGTACAGAACCAACCAATCAGATTGAACCTCTGTTTCCCGCCAAAACTGCTTCCCACCAAAACAGTTACAGTTCAACTCCTCCTGGTGGTGACTCTTATACAAATGCTTTAGGTGTTCCTTTAAGCCTAATACATAACAAATGGAATATCAGCATCCTTCAGGATGATACATTTCTACCTTCTGAGCCCTTTTTTCTTTTTGTCTAATTTTGGGTCAGCCCCAATATTAAGGGCTGCCTATTTTTTTTTAATCCAAATGTAATAGCTAAGGTGGTTTGATAGCTGAATCAGAGAACTTAAATAACATCTCATTGGTGAGATTACCTTAGTGAGACAATGTTAAGCTTGGTAAAGACCAGAAGGATGAGTCAGTGGTAAGATTCTAGAATTCCCATCACTTTAAGAGTTTTCCTCCTCCTCCTCCTCCTCCTCCTCCTCCTCCTCCTCCTCCTCATGATGGGATAATAAAAATTGATTAATTCAAATAATCATGACAAATGTTATTATAATATTATAATGGATGTATACTGAATGTGTCACTCCCACTATCAAATCTAACCCTAAAAAAATGAATGGAAGGGTAGCACTAAAGGCATGTTTTGCCAGGACATCAATTCTCTTCCCTTTTCACACAAGCAGGTAGATTTTGGCATTAGTTCCAGAGGAGGCTTTTAATGTATTTCCGCACAATATGGGTTGGACTAGAAATCCTCCAATGTCCCTTCCAGCCCTATGGTTCTATGATTATTATTATTTTTTTTAGTTTTGCATTTTGATTATCTGCTTTTATTACGGTTTTAATGTATGCAGCCTTGGGTCTCTCCAACTTGATTATGATTTTATTCAACAAATATCACAGTCCTGAGATTGGGTATTTTCTGCTGATTTGGGCTACAAGCAGGTGTCTTTTTGCAAGGTCAGTAGTATAAAGTCCAAGACATCTATAATAATAATAATAATAAAGTTGGAAGGGACCTTGGAGGTCATCTAGTCCAACTCCTTGCTCAGGCAGGAAACCCTATACTATTTCAGACAAATGACCCCTATACCATTTCAGACATCTAAACCTTCCAAATATTTGCTGAATCCTTTTGGTATCATTCCAAGAAAACCAGTTATTGGTATTGTTTATTTTTTTCTTCCAAAGCCTTTAATTTGCAAACCCATTTTTTTTTTAAAATGTTTTGGTCTATAATTCCTAATAGGACTACATTTAAGTACCACACATTTTTCTTTTTAAAGTAGTAATATTTGGTATATTGTGTTTCAGCTGTCCCTTGGTCTGTATTTAAAATCCCATAAGGCCTCCTTATTTTCT
The DNA here is from genome assembly GCF_964194415.1 of Vipera berus. NCBI lineage: Eukaryota > Metazoa > Chordata > Lepidosauria > Squamata > Viperidae > Vipera > Vipera berus. The sequence goes on from NC_138203.1 coordinate 134,982,368, forward strand.
ATGACTTTTTCACTTTTTGTTGATAGTACAAATAATCCTTGACTTATGGTTGTTTGCTTAACAATGGTTCAAAGTTACAAAGCACTCCAAAAAAGTGAAGTCACAAGATCACAGTTTGGGCACTTGGCCACCAGCTCATATTTACAATGGTTGCAGTCACTTGTTAAGTACATGGTCATAATTTGTGACATTCCCAGCCAGTTTCCAACAAGTAAAGTCAATTGGGGAAGCCAGATTCACTTAACAATCCCATGGTTCACTTAACAACTGTGGTAAAATGGTAATAAAATTGGGTCTGGTCACATGATGATTTGCTTAATGACCACATCATGTAGTGACCAATATTCTGGTCCCAATTGTGATTGTAAATCAAGGGCCATCTATAAAGCCAACCTTTCTTCTTAAATTTCAAGGCACAATTTTTGCAATGTTCTAAGTTTGGCAATGTTGCTATAGCAACTGATGAGGTGAAGTAGATTTTTTATTTTATTTTATGTTATATAGGTAACATTTGATATTATATGGAATATGTTTAATTTTGGCTTTGAGGATGTTTGTTTGTGTAGCCTGTTTCTGAACTGCCATGACACTCTCTCGCTACACACACACACACACAGTGAAAAGATTCTGATTAATTAATTTGGTTTTTAATTGTTTCTTTTTTGTAATCTTCTTTTGAATTTTGAATCTTCAATAGCTTTTCTTTACAAATTTCCACAGGAGTAGGTCTCTTACTGTGCCTGATTATTCATTCAAGCTATGTCCTTCTTTTTCTATTGTTTTATTTACTTTGAGTAATCTCCTACCACCTTTATTTCTGGCAAAACAGAGTTTGTCTATAATGCTTCTTGGATGAAAAACATGATGTGTGGTCATTCATTTCCTTATTTTCCAGTGTTTAGTTCAACTCATATAGTATCCAATCGGTTATGCCTGCAGTATACCTAATAATTTGTTTAGAGATGTAATTATGTTCCCTGCATTTAATTTAATTTAATTTAAATTTCGTTTCCAAAAACTTTAATATTAGTTTTATATAATTAATACTACCATTCCTTTTAACTTGACCAGGTAATAATAAAAAATGATGTTTCTTCTAGTGCCAACTGTCTTAGGGTATTTCTATTCATGAGCTGCAATCTGTCTTCTTGAAGAATTTTGTCTCCTTTAATCATTAAAGTTGCACATTTGTGTGAACTTAATTGCATTCCTATATTCTCACTGAATAATGCAGCGTTCAGTAGAGATTCAAGTTCTGCTTTTGATTTTGCAAATTATTTTACAAGATCTATGTATAGCAAATGGATTACTTTAGGACTTTGCCTTGAGGGTTGGAAGCCACATCTGGCTTTGTTCAAATTATCTGAAATGTTATTGTTAAAATTAATAAGAAAGGTGGCAATGAGTCACCTTGGAGTAATCCTTATAATTTTGACTTCACCATTTTTTTCCCCACTGTAGGCCATAAGATTTGTTTTCTTTGCTGTCAGGTTTTCTAATCACCAACATTTCTGGGTTTTTCTGATCTAACTATGTGGGAATCCAGTGCTTTTTTTTTAATCAAGCTATTAAAAAGGTTTGATTTTCTTCTGAGCAATTAAGGACCAAGTTACCAATTATTAGCTGGTCTTTTCTGCCCTGTGATCTTTTGCTCAATAGGTAGAAGTGTATTTTTTTACATATATATAATTTTTTACATGTACATATATTACGTTTGCTGTGATTCCTGTAAATATTCCTCGATTTACAACTATTCATTTAGTGATCATTCAAAGTTACAATGACACTGATAAAAGTGACTTATGACTGTTTTTCACACTTACAACCCCTGCAGCATTCCCATGGTCATGTGATCAAAATTCAGATGCTTGGCAACTGGTTCATATGTATGGCAATTGCAGTGTCCCAGGGTCATGTGATCTCCTTTTGTGACCTTCTGACAAGCAAAGTCAATGGGGAAGCCAGATTCACTTCACAGCTGTGTTACTAATTTGACAGCAGTGGTGATTCACTTAATAACTGTGGCAAGAAAAGTCGTAAAATGGGAAAAAACTCATTTAACAACTGTCTCGCTTAACAACATAAATTTTGGGCTCAATTGTACAGTAGTCTTAAGTTCTGATTTATTTGGTTTATTTAAGTTCTGATTTATTTATTCCATCAGTCGGAATCTTGACACGAGGACTACCTGTAAGAGGTCTGGGGGCGGGGGATTAAAAAGTTTCTTCCAATTGTCATCCATTCTTCATTGTGGTTTGCAGAAGCCCAGCAGAGGGGATTGGGTTTTGTAGTCCTCAGTAGTGGATTTCCAAAGCTACAGTACACAAGGCAATTGAATCAATTTTTGTTTGTTTTCCCAATTGCTGATGGATTTTGGAGGTACCTAATTTAGCTTTTTAGTTGAGGATTGCCTCACTTCTTTAATTTAGAGAGCCATGGAAATGGCCTTGAAAGGGGTATTTAGAAACCTTTACAGAAACAAGGGCAGAAGCATTGTGTGGGCCCTGAGAAAGAAGACAGAAAAGTCTCAGGATGGCTCCTCCCTGACTCCCTGAAACATAAACAAAATCTCAATAAAGTACATTTCTAATCTTCATAGAGTTGGTTTCCTAATCTGGTCTACCTTGTAAGGCTGAACTCGAAGCTTCTTGTAGCAAGGCTACTGTCAGGATACCTTCAGCATCACCAAAGCATGCCATACCCCACTCTGTTGGAAGGTAGCATTCTGTGAACCACCTCCTCCTCCTCCTCCTCCTCCTCCTCCTCCTCCTCCTCCTCCTCCTCCTCATCATCATCATCATCATCATCATCATCATCATCATCATCTCACTGCTTTGACTGAAAACTAGATCCATCTGTTCATTTTAAATACTGAACTGTACATTTGATGGAGTTTCCTTTGCATGTGGAATTTAGGGCAATTATTCCCATTTCTACTAGTACCAAAAACAACAATCTTCAAAGGAGAAAATATAAGTTATTAATAACAACACTGTGTAGATGTCCCACTAAAAATGTCAGGCTGAAACAAGGCAGTTCTCTCGAAGCACTGCTTTGCCACTTTGAAGAAACGAACCAATGGACTTTGTCTTCCTTGATTCCTCCCCTTCACCACTGCAGTGAAATATGATAGTGATGATCATCAGCCAAGAGGAGAAGGACAATAATTTATATGACAAGGAAGAGCCCCAACAGAAGGAGAATTTATAATAATTCATTATTATACATAAGCTAAATTGTGGATGCACAGAAAGTCTTAGACCATTAAAGAACAAACTTATAATGGAACTCTTCAAGCTTATGGAAGCAAGAATGCCGTTCAGCCTGCCTTCTTTGTTTCTCCTAGGCAGCCTGCTGAGGAAAGGAAAATGTCCCCCCCCTCACTCAATTCATACTTCAGGACTCTTCCCAGAAGTCCCTAGGTATTGGCTTTTGTCTTGGGTGGCTGAGTGTCCTCTGTGTTGTTCCAGTTTCTTGTGCCTTCTGCCAGCTAGTGCTGCTCATGCTCATGGGGCCCCTAGGATCTTCCTCCAATTGTGTTTATAGCAAGCCAAGATTCTTGGCTTTCAGCAGAATTCCTGGCAAAAATCCAGATGGATCAACTTCCTAAGGACCAGGGTGATGCTACTGCTGCTGCAACGATGACATTTACTGTCCTGTGGGTCTCAGAGGATGGCACAGTGGAGCATCATATTTTAAAACCAGCGTTAGTTTTAATATTTCCTGTGCCTCCCTCCAGATTTGTAAAACGGGCTGGTCTGGTTCCTGCATTGTTGTGATAAGCAAAGGCAGAACTCTGAAAAGTGAAACTCTTGCCAAAAAAGTGGCAAGATGTCTGCACTGTGTTCCCATAGGAATGCATGGCATAAAATGAACGGAAATACTTTTATAGCAATAAACTATGGTGGAGTTTGGAATAAAGTAGGGCATGTCAAAGACTTTCTTTTACATACCATTAGTAAACTGATAGTAATGCCTTATATAATACGAGGCCCACAAGCCCACCCTAGAATTCCATGTGTGGCCCCAGAATACATGAGGCTGAGTTTTCAGATCCGTTGGATCTGTGAAGGCATCAAATGAATTCATTAGCAAAGTCCCTATTACATTCCTTATAAATCCTAGATATTCTCCCAAGATATTATTCCCAATGGGGGAGACATTGAAAGGACAACAGGCATGACCTAGATTTCTGCAAAGCACAAACTTGTCCAAATTTCCTCCCCCCAAATCAAATTCAGCCCTGCCACTTCTAATGATATGACAAATCTCTGATGATATCCTGATGACTAGAAGAGTTGGTCATTCATGCCCACAACAATTCATATATGGTAACGGAGATGGGATCCAGCAGGTCCCAGCTTGATTCATGCACATTAATTGGCCCATCAACAGAAGGGGCTCTGCACATGAAACGTGAATGATCTCTTACCAAATGGATTCTTGCTAAGAGGCCTCCCAGCTTTTTATTTTATATATCCATATTTTGAATATCTGAAATGAGTTAGGGCCAGTAATGCATCAGAGTCATTAAATATTACTCTTTATATAAATAAATGACACTTCAATAATCTCGTTAAACTTTGTCAAACAACTCTTTTTTCTAGCCCAACCTCTGATTGCATTACTTACTGATCTTGCTTCAAGCTTTCATTTGGCAAAAGACTGGCTGATTGGTTCTTCTCTATGATATTTTTAGAAACTACTTCCATAATTCAGCAGTATTTATCTTCTTTCTCTCATGTCTTTCCCTACTTCAACCAGACCACCAGACCTCTGCTCCTAGAGAGAAGTATCATCTCTCTCTCTCTCTCTCTCTCTCTCTCTCTCTCTCTCTCTCTCTCTCTCTCTCTCTCTTCACTTAGGATGTTTCACACATTACTTTAGAAGGATAGCAGGTGCACTAACTTGATATCCAGAGGCAACAGAGCCAAGCTAGGGAATAACAATGGGGACAATCCATGTCAAGCTGGTATATTTTTTCTTCCAATGCAAAAAAGGCTGGAGACCAATTCAACATACAGGTGAGGAAAAGCTCATATCAAGGACCTCTTTGGGCACCAGGGACCAGTTCTGTGGAGAAAGATTTTTCTGTGGACCGAGGGTGCATGGTTTTGTGTGGTGCCTGCATCCCACGGATGGGGCTTTGCTTGTTTGTGTGGACTGGTTGTTGGCATGCCGCGGCCTGGTACCAGTCTACGTACTGGGGGTTTTGGACCCCTGTTCTTAACGATTTCTTTTCCTTTTGTCATGCCTCTCATAGTCCTTGTTCCAGTAGAATGCATTCTTGTAAAATGAGGAATTTCTCTTCCAGTACTGGCACCATCAATTGACTAGACTTCCTTACAACAGTAGCTAAAGATATGTTTTTCATCCTAGGAGTCTCATCACCTGGCACTCAAACTCATCTAAATGTTATAGTTTTGTCTCTCTGTTTTTTTTTTGTAGCAATACAGATCTGGTTGGCCATTGCCTTTTTGGGCTAGGGGTGGTTCTGGAGTTCCGTTTCCAAAGTGGGTGGGCTCCCCATATACCTGAAGAGCCCTACCTGCCTTACACTTTTTGTAGATTAGCTTTAATTTCAGCTTCAACCTTTCCTATTCTTGCAAGGGTTGCCCCATTGGGACCTCCTGCTTCTGTTGGTATCACTTTCAGGGTCACTGGAGCTACAGAGCCTTCCCACCTCATTAAGGAGGCAAGACCCCCAGGGAATAGGCTTCTGGTTCTGTGCAGCTAGTGCACCAGCTGAGGGATCGAGACAACCCGATCCCTACGGCTGATTTCTCTCTGTTTGGGGACCCTAAATGGGCCAAAAGCCACCGTGGAGAAGTGGCAAGGAAGGAGGGAAGCCCCATCAATCCTGGGGAGATGGCGGTCGATCCAGAGGTCTGGGGAAAGCTCTCCAAAAACCGACAGAAGAAAGGCTAGCATCATTCATGAATCTAGCCCAAGCTACATGCAGCTGAAGCCAAAAAGCACTAAACTGTGATTGTAAACAGTGTGACTGAACTGGGTAAGAATATTGATTTTCTCTCTTCTACCTGACTGATTTCCTGAGAAAAAAACAACAACCCCAGAATTAAAAATCCTCCAAAAGTGAGGGTGTGTGTGTCTTTGTTCTACCCTCCTGTAAATAGAAGCGAAGCGGCTATTTAAGTTTATGGGGAAAAAAATTGAAAGATGGACTGGTGCTGACATCTAGTGGTGGATGAAAATACTGCCCTAAACGTGGCCTTCAAGGTGTTGATTAAACAAAGAGCAGCTGGACTATCTACAAAGTGAGAAATACAAAACTTAGAAAAAATTGACCTCGTGGATTATAAATATTTTTTAAATTGCGACTTTAAAGTGATTGGCAGAGAAAGGACTTTTGGTCAGTAGAAATGTTTCGAACATTGTAGGGAAAATAAATTTAAATACGAATTGTAAACAGTATTTGTGACAAGGCAACCAAGATGATCAGATAGAAAAGAAGCATGATATTGATGAGATTATTATTGGTAGAAATTTTAGAAAAATCTGTATATTTAATTGTTACCTATCAAATTAATAAGAATTGTATTAATTTAGGTTGCAAAGAGAATATTATTGGAAGAAGAGAAAATCAAGCAAAGTTATAATGTGGATTTTGGAATATGGAAATTAACTGATAGTGATTACCTTGTAAATATAAACCCAGACAACACACTGTTTACCAAATATCAAGATGTTTATATTAAAAAATCAACAAAATATATTTTTTCAAAGAAAGACCCCCAGGGAATGAAGAGGTTGCTAATCTCATTGACAGAAGCTGTTCTCAAAAATAGAGAATGCAGACGTATATGGTCTTATTAATATAAAGGTAATGAGTTCCCTTGTCCAGTTGTTTCCGACTCTAGGGGTGGTGCTCAGTTTCTTAGCCAAGGGAGCCAGCATTGTCCATAGACATTTCCGTGGTCAGGTGGCCAGCATGACTATACGCTGAGGCACACAGAATGCTGTTACCCTTCCATCAAAGCAGTACCTGTTCATCTACTTGCATTTGCATGCTTCCAAATTGCTAGATGGGCAGGAACTGGAGCAGGGATGGTGTCAGATCCCCAAACCCTTTTTTCTTTCCCTGCATGTGTCATTCTGCTGGGAGGGGGTGGGAATTGCATGGCATAACTTTCGCTTTCTACCTTTCCTCTCCCGCCTCTATACATTTGAGAGAAGAATGTGCCTCCCTTATCAGGGAGACAGTTACGGAGACAGGGAAACAGTTACTGGAGAAGACCTCGAGATGGATGCCAACTTGTGCCAGTTACCCATACATCGTGCCACCTGTGGATTGCCTGGATTTCAAATGGACATTATGACTTTGGCAGGAGGAGGAAGACTGCTAGTTTAACTATACCGTTTGAGCAGGATTTTCCCCAGATCTCGCCTTGACTTTCCTACTGTCACTAGCCCCTAATAAAAGTCCCTTTTGAGACAATGCCCATTTCAAGAGTTCTGCTTTCTTGGATGGTTAGGTGAGGTGGATCCTTACAGATGGGAGCTCACCCCACCATATTGCTATCGGGTCTTGAACCTGGGTTTTCTAGCTGGAAAGCTCAGCATCTTAAAGTGCTGGGCCATTGCACCCCCTTATTAATATACAGTGTATAAATTATAGCCACTGTTTAAATTATAGAAGAAATATTTTTGGAGGGAGGATGTTGGCTTAATCTCTTATAGAAACAGAGACATGTTTGTAGATTTTCCTTTTCAGCAGCTAAACAAATAATAAATAAATGTTGTGTACTAGAATGTGTTGAATCCATATACTGATACATGTTTCTGAAATCCTTTTTCTCCAGTGATCAGTTTAAGATTAGAGACCCAGAGTCCTCTAATTTTGTAATGTTCCCCATATGCTTTCTCTGATGTTAGATTCTTACAAGTTCTTACAAGATAAGCCTATTTAAAAGCATATTGATTATTGGATACAGGATTCAGTACTGGGTATGATGGCTGTTTTGCTACTTATATTGCTGGCTGCTGTGTCTCCTATCCAGAAGGTGGTGCTCCTGTATCACCAAAGTTTATCTGAGGAGTAAGCATTTTTGTCTTGAAAAGTAGGATATCCTGGCTTTATTGTTAAATTCATAAATCCAATTAAGTGATTAAGTGAATCACTTGGTCATTAAGTGAATCACTTGCTCCTCTGTCCTGGTCCTACTTGACCTCTCAGTGGCTTTTGATACTATCGACCATGGTATCCTGCTGCAACGGCTCGAGGGGTTGGGAGTGGGAGGCACTGTTTTACGGTGGTTCTCCTCCTACCTCTTGGGCCGTTCACAGTTTGTAGTGGCATGGGGGCAGAGATCTACCCTGAGGCCCCTTTCCTGTGGGGTACCTCAGGGGTCGGTTCTCTCCCCCCTCCTGTTTAACATCTATATGAAGCCGCTGGGTGAGATCATCCGTGGCTTTGGGGTGAGGTATCACCAATATGCAGATGATACCCAGTTGTTTATCTCCATCCCGAGCCAACCCAGTCATGCCCTTGACGTGATGTCCTGGTGCCTGGAGGCGGTGTGGGTCTGGATGGGAAGGAACAGGCTCAGGCTGAACCCCTCCAACACCGAGTGGCTGTGAATACCGGCATCTCGCATTGTCCAACATGTTCCATCTCTTTTGATGGGGGAGAGCTATTGCCCCACTCAGAAAGGGCCCGCAACTTGGGTGTCCTCCTGGATTCACGGCTTAACCTGGAAGATCATCTAACCGCCGTGACCAGGGGGGCCTTTGCACAGGTTCGCCTGGTGCACCAGTTGCGCCCCTTTTTGGACTGAGATGCCCTATGCACGGTCACCCATGCCCTTGTCACTTCTTGCCTGGATTACTGCAATGCTCTCTACATGGGGCTGCCCTTGAAGTGCACCCGGAGGCTTCAGCTGGTGCAAAATGTGGCCGCGCAGGTGCTTATGGGAGTATCTCGATACTCCCATGTTACACCTCTCCTGAGCGAGCTGCATTGGCTTCCGGTTGCCCTCCGGGTGCAATTCAAGATGCTGGTAATTACCTTTAAAGCCCTACCTGGCTTAGGCCCGGGGTACTTGCGAGACCACCTGCTGCCATTATCAACCTCCCATCGCCTGGTTTGCTCCCACAGAGTCGGCCTCCTCAGGGTTCCATTGGCTAGGCAATGCCAGCTGGCGACCCCCAGGGGGAGAGCCTTCTCTGTGGGCGCGCTGACACTCTGGAATGAACTGCCTCCGGAGCTGCAGACGGCCCCTGACCTTCGATCCTTCCGCCATGACCTGAAGACATGGTTGTTTCAACAAGCGGGCCTGGACTGACCATGGTTTTTAATTTGGTTTTTATTGTGTTAAATTGTCACGTATTTCTTATATTCATTGTTTAATTATTTTTATTTTTTTTTATTTTATGTCTCTTGATTTTTATTGTTGGGAGCCGCCCTGAGTCCTTAGGGAGAAGGGCAGCATATAAATTTAATAAATCCTAATCCTAATCCTAATCCAATGCAATTCTCATTTTTCTGTGCATGAGCATTCCTGATTTCAGTGTGTCTGACTAACGAGTAGACACATCCCGGTATAGGATTTTATTATTCAATACTTTGATTCAAAGACCAACTTTATTAAACACGCTTGGTCTAGACTTCAATACTGTAGATAAAATGTAAGGAGGAAGCTTAGGCTGGACCTAGACTTTGGGCTTACAGGGTTAAAACAATGATGGCAAATCCAGTTTGTTTTCTATAATGCCTCTTTATCTAGATAGCTCAACTCCAAGCTCACTTCAATTTGCATTCTTCTAATATCCATGGGATTTGGGAGACGCAGTTATTTTTGTTTTATTTTTCTTTCTTTGATGTTATATGTTGCGTAGTGACTTCTCCGTGCAGGAAAGGAGACGAGGCAAGTGAGTTCAACAAAGCTCATGGTTTATTGCTTGCAGGATCTGAACTGAGAACTGGGCTGCAGCTTGCAGCAATTTATAGCCTGGCCCCTAGGTGGCAGCCAATAGGTTTAAAGCAACCCATTGCCTCCTAGGGGCAGCCAATAGTAGCATTGTCGCGGCCCACGGGCGCGACATTCAGTGGGGCCCCTCTTTGCAGCACGGCGCACGGGCCTCACCCGTCTCACTGCGGACGCGCCTCCCGTGCTACGGGAGCCACCCCCACCATCCCTGCTCGCCACAGGCACGGGCCCACCTCGACGAGTCGCGAGCAAGCCTTCCGCGCATCAGCTGCCACCTCCGACTGTCCGACACCGCCACAGAGCTTCCCCGTCAGCTGGCCGGTGCGCGCATGCGCAGGACAACTCTGCCGGGCCTCGCCCGGTGCCAGCAGGCTCCGTGGCGTCCTCGTTCGGAACCAGACCTGTCCGTGCCACAACGAGCCTGGATGCGGTGTGGACTGGGGAGCACGGCGGTGACAGGCTGGCTGGGAGGCGGTCTCGGAGCGCGCTGCTGGGGGCTACGTCCATTGAGCCTGCCAGCATGGCTGGAGACGTGGCGGTGCCAGGGCCCGTGGGGGATGAAGAGGGGGCCAAGGACTGGGGCTGGGTGGGGGCCATGCACGAGTGGGAGATGTGCGTGGTGAAGAGAGATGACGGGCCGCGAGGTGGTGGTCTCGGGGTTCAATGGAAGCTTACCTGGCGGGCGGAAAGCATTGGGAGGCAGGGGCCAAGGCAGAAGACATTGTCAGGGAAGGGTGGGGTGGAAATAGGGAGTGGGCAGGTGTAGGCGTGTATGGGTGGGGTTGGGCGTTGGCGTTGGGAGAGTATTTAGCAGCGTTGGTTGCGGGTAACAGCCAACGCTGACTTCGCTTTCTTTTGGATCGTTGTTTGCTGTTTGCTTCACAATAAACACGTTCCTGTGGACTCAGCTCTCGTTCCGGCTGCGTTTCTTCGTTACTCTTCCGGACGGGCTGAGAGTAAGTCAGCGTTTACCCCTTTCCTTTTTGTTTGCAGTGAAAATGTTCAGGCATGGCGGAAGGCTTGCAAGGAGCCGCACCAGCGACTGCCTCGGAGGACGTGGTTGAGGCCGCTGCAACACCGTCTGAGGCAGTTGAACTGGGGGAGTAGGTGCCTCCCTCAGTACAGCCAAAACGGCAGCCTCCTCTGCCAGTGGACTCTGTGGTAGAGCCAAGGGAGGCCGTTAGCCGTGAATGTGGAGGGGAGTGGTGGTAGGGCTCCACCCTGGAGCATAGAGGCCCCGGTCGAGGCTGGGAGACCTGGTTGAAGGGGCCCTCAATGGAATGGAGAGAGCGGTGCCTGATGGAGGACCATGGTGAGGAATGGAGTTACTCCACTGCCCCGGGCCATCAAACAATGGATGTGCTGCGGGACAGATTCGGGGAGGTTGGCGCCCAGGAGCCAGCCCCATGGATGTCTGCTGATTCTGGGGCAGAGCCAGGCCGGTGGTCTCTTGCTGGGACCCATTCAGGATGGTCCAGCCCGTCTCGTTCCCGCTTGGCCTGTCCACGGTTTCAGAGCCCACCCAGCCTTGATATGTCACATGAAGGCCTGCCCCCCCCTCCTGCGGTCCCTGCTCCAAGCCTATGTTTCCCCTTGGGTGATGGTGGTGGCCGTAACAGCTTGCCTGCAGGGAGAGGCCGCAGCTTGGGCGGCCGACCTATATAGTGACCACGCCCGTGAGCTTGGGGATGTTGGCCTCTTTTTGGAGGCCCTACGGGGACGGTTTGAGGATATCGTCCGGTTGCATCGTGCCGAGGCCGACGTGTTGACCTTGCGGCAATGGGGCAGACCGGCCGTGGACTATGTAGGAGACTTTCGTAAAGTGGCTGTGAAACTACGCTCATGGCCGGAGCGGCTTCTTATTCATCACTTTAGGGCTGGCTTGGACGGTGCTCTTTGCCAGGCTTGCGTGGTGCGCAGTGTCCCGGCTCGATTGCAGGAATGGTTCCGCGTGGCCGTGGAACTGGACGTCGGGCTGCAAGACGTTTGAGGACGGCCTGAGGCTGGGCCTAGTGGACGGCGTCCCGCCGAGAAGGCAAGACTGGAAGAGCGTCCCGTGGCGCCGTCAGCAAGACCCTCTGCCCAGCCAGCACGGGCCGCTATACGGTGCTTCAGGTGTGACCAACCGGGCCACCGAGCGGTCGATTGCCCACTGCCACCTGCCCGGGCGGCCCCTTCTGTTTCCTCAGCACGGGGGTCTACTTCTAGGAAATCTGCAGAGCGAACGCGGGCAGCTCATCAAATCATTGGAGACTCGCCCAGGGCGGTGACCCCCTTCCGGGTGGATGTTCCGGTGGCTGCCCAGCCCATGCAGTACGACAGCTCTGAGGAACAGGAGCAGGATGAGGACCCAACGGTAAGTGCTCCGGTATGCCCTTTTGTATTCCCCGTGCTGCTAGTTAGTCCGCGTATGGGGTGAAAGAGGGCATACAAAGTCCTAATCAACACAGGTAGTACCCGATGTCTCATGAGTCAGGCCACGGTGGATGAGGTGGGGATCACAATAAGGCGTCTGGCGGCTCCTCTGCGGTTCCAACAGGTGGATGGGTCTCTCCTGGGGGGGCGCCCATCACCCATGTGACAGAGCCAGTCAGAATGGAAATAGGTGATCATTGGGAGACCCTACGGTTCATTGTAGTGCCCTCCATGACGGAGGCGGTGATCCTGGGGCTTACATGGCTGGACAGGTGGGGCCCCACAATCTGGTGGGAGGGGGGTTGTCGACATCTTCGTCTGGGGCTGGGGCCCCAGCCCCCTCCCAAGCATGTCTTCATGGGACCAGCTAATACAGGGAATCCGGAAAAGGCTTGTGGGGGTGGGTTGGACCAAGACGCCCAGGTGCCCCAGGCTTACTTGGATCTAATGGATGTATTTGATGAGCGTGAATGCAACACGCTGCCTCCCCACTGCTCTATGGACTGTGCTATCAAGTTGCAGCCCGGTGCCCGGCTACCTAAACCCCGTATGTACGCCATGTCGCTGAAAGAGATGCAAGAGCTGTGGCGATACATCGACAAAAATCTAGAGAGGGGTTTCATACAACCAGCACAGTCCAGGCTGGCGGCGCCAGTTCTGTTTTGCAAGAAGAAAGATGGAGGGCTTCGGCTGTGTGTGGATTACCGGGGGGTTAATGCGGTGTGTGTCGAGCATCTTTATCCTCTCCCGCTGATGAAGGATCTACTAGCACACCTGGCCAAGGGTCGGGTGTTCACTAAACTAGATCTGAGAGAGGCGTACTATCGCATCAGAATTAAGGCCGGGGACGAGTGGAAAACAGCATTCAACTGTCCCTTGGGGAGCTTCCAATTCTGAGTGATGCCGTTTGGGCTGCAGGGAGCCCCTGCTGTTTTCATGCAGCTAATCAACCAGGTTCTGCATGAGTTTCTCTACCACGGGGTCTGTTGTGACTCAGGGCCAGCCTGTGGGTCCGACAGCCGGCTCCGATGTATCGGATGACTCAGATGAGGGGGAGGGAAACGAACCGGCTGATGATGGTTTGGAGGCTTTGCAGAGCCCTCAGCCGGGGACCTCTTCTCAGCTGCGTGAGCCCGAGAGTGCGGAGGAAGATGACCCACAGCTGGCCCTGTTCAAGGACGCCCGACGCAGGAGGCAGTCGAGCAGGAACAAACAAAGAAAGGCTGTGGGACTCCTCGGGAGGAGGCACAGGGAGACCACGCCCTGAGCTCACTATAAAAGGAGTGTTTGGGGAGGGGCTGGTTGCTGAAAGCAACTTTTCCGCTTGAGAAGACAAGCTCTAGTGTTTTTGTTAACTGCGTAATAAATCTTGGCAGATGCCTTTTAGCCTTGGACGCTCTCCAGTCTCTTCTTTCTGAATAGGGGTTTGCCTTACTACAAGGCCAGAAGAGGGCTGGTTCAGAACAGTTTGCTTTCAGCCACCCACCCCTTATTACTACGATGGAGCAGCTTCTTGCCGAGAATGCCCAGCTCACCCAGCAACTCACTTTGCTGGCAACTCAGGTGGCTCAACTGCAAGCTCAGGTACATGCTGCACCCCCACCCAGGAGGAAATGTCAGATAGCTATGCCGGATAAATTTGCTGGTACTCCAGAACTGTTTCCTGCCTTCTTGGGACAATGCCAGCTCTTTATCAGCGTGAGAGCAGCTGATTTCCCCACTGACCGAGATAAGGTGGGATTCGTGTTGAGCCTTCTGTCGGGAGATGCAGCTCGTTGGGGCACGCCTCTGTTGGCACAGCCTAGCCCTTTGTTGGATAACTTTGGGGGGTTTTGTGACCATATGCGCCTCATGTACGAGGACCCGATTAAGGCGCAGACTGCCACCCGACGCCTGAAAGCTTTGAGGCAGGGTCAGCGCCCTCTACAGGCCTATATCAGCGATTTCCGGCTGCTTAGCCAGGATTCCGCCTGGAATGAGGCTGCGCTCGTGGATGCCTTTCAGGATGGCTTGTCAGAGGAGATGTTGGATGAGCTGGCCCGTGTGGACATTCCCTCAGATCTGAATGGGCTGATCCATCTTTGTCTGCGGATCGATGCCCGGCTGCAGCAGCGAAAGAGTCGCCGTGCCACCCCACAGACCCCTGCCGCCCCTGTTGTGCGTGAGCCCCCAGTCCAGAGGGAGGAGCCAATGGAGCTGGGTGCCGCCAGGTCCCGTCTATCGGTGACGGAAATGGACAGACGACGATCGGAGGGGTTGTGTTTTTACTGTGGGGACCCTGGACATTTGGCTGCTTCTTGTCCAAAGAAGCGTCAGCGGGCATCAGTGACCAAGCCGGCCCTGAGAAAGTCCCCTGCTTTGCTGTCGGGAAACGGCCCGAGCCCGATCTAGACGGTGTGATAGATCGGACGACCCACCACGACCACGCCGAGCGATGCCATTCCGATGGTGCCTGTGAACCTCCACGGCATTTGATTTTGGAGGCACGACTGATCCTTCCTGGCAAGCCAGAGGGGATTCCGGTCCATGCCTTAATTGACTCTGGGGCTACCACTAACTTTATGGACTCGGCCTTCGTGGCCAAATGGGCTGTTCCTCAGTGTCCGGTGAATCCGCCCATGCTAGTGGAGACTATTGATGGTCGAGTGCTCCTGTCCAGGCCTATTACGGCCGCCACGCAACCAGTGAGTATGGCTATCAGTTCCCATGTGGAGGCCATTCAGTTCTACATCACTTCGGATCTGCACTTCCCCGTGGTCCTGGGACTGGCGTGGCTCCGGGCGCATGATCCACAGATCTATTGGTCTCAGAACTTGGTCACCTTCCCAAGTTTGCAGTGCGTGGACCACACCCGTCATATCTGTGCCGGCCAGGTGGAGGGTTCCCCAGGAGTTTCTTTGCCTCCCGAACTGTCCGACTTTGCTGATGTGTTCAGCGAGTCAGAGGCGGACCAATTACCCCCGCACAGGCCCTATGACTGTTCCATTGATCTAGTTCCTGATGCGCCTCTCCCAGTGGGGCGTTTGTATTCCATGTCGGAGCCCGAGTTGGCTGCATTGCGGGACTTCCTGACAAAGAATTTGGCTCGTGGTTTCATCCAGCCCTCGTCCTCGCCAGTGTCTGCGCCCGTGCTCTTCGTCAAAAAGAAGTCGGGCGAGTTACGGCTCTGCTGTGACTACCGGAAACTCAACGCCATCACGGTGCGTAACCGCTACCCGCTGCCCCTCATCCCCGAGCTCTTGGACCGACTCCGGGAGGCTAAGATCTTCACGAAACTGGACCTGCGTGGAGCTTACAACCTCGTCAGGGTTCGGCCGGGTGATGAGTGGAAGACGGCGTTTGGTACTCGCTATGGACATTTCGAGTACACGGTGATGCCGTTTGGCCTGACCAACGCCCCCGCTGTGTTTCAGCATTTTATGAACGACATCTTTCGGGATCTGTTGGACCAGTTTGTCGTGATTTACCTGGACGACATCCTGATTTACTCCCCGTCGCGTGAAGCGCATCATCAGCATCTCCGTCAGGTCCTGCAGCGCCTCCGGAAACATCGGCTGTTTGCCAAGTTGGAGAAGTGCCAGTTCTACCAGGTGACCATCGATTTCCTGGGTCACCGCAATTGTCCTGAGGGCATCGCCATGGAACCGAGTAAAGTTGAGTCGTTGCAGAGTTGGCAACCCCCGCGTCGCGTGAAGGACGTTCAGCGACTTCTTGGATTTGCCAACTACTATCGGACATTCATCCCTGGCTTTGCCGCCTTGACAGCCCCCCTCACCCGGCTCCTGCAGAAGAAGACTCGGTTCCAGTGGAACGCCCCCGAACAACAGGCGTTCCAAGCTTTGAAGGACGCCTTCATGAAGGAGCCCATCTTGAAGCATCCTGACCCGCAACGGCCGTTTGTCGTGGAGGCGGACGCCTCCGACATTGCCATTGGGGCCGTGTTACTCCAGGCAGCGACGCCCAACGGTACCCTTTTCCCTTGCGCGTATCACTCTCGGAAATTGAATCCCTCGGAGCGCAACTATACCATCTGGGAGAAGGAGCTGCTGGCCATCAAGGCGGCGTTCGAGGCTTGGAGGCATCATTTGGAGGGGGCGCGGCATCAAATCGAGGTCCGGACGGACCACAAGAATCTGGAAAGCCTGCAGACCGCTCGGAATTTGAACCAACGCCAGATCCGGTGGTCCCTCTTCTTTGCGAGGTTTGACTTCCGGGTGCGGTACATACCAAGCGGGCACAACCAGAGAGCGGATGCTCTGTCCAGGAAGCCCGAGTACACCCGAGTGGAAGACAAGCTTCCGCCCAGGACAGTGATCCCCGTCGAGTCTTTTGCTGCGGTGCGGGAGCCGGTGGATATACGGGCTCGGATCCGGGAGGCGCAGCAGCAGGAGGCGTGGGTGGCTCAGCGGAAGGAAGAGGTGGGGCCAGATTCGCCTTGGTCGGTCACGGATGGACTCCTGTATTATCGTGACCGGCTCTATGTTCCAGGAGGGCCACTCAGGGGACTCGTCCTCAGCCAGTGTCATGATAACCCGGCTGCGGGGCATTTTGGCCTGTTCAAGACTCTGAACCTGGTCTCCCGTACCTTCTGGTGGCCCCGAGTCCGACACGATGTCCAGTCTTATGTCACCTCCTGCGTCCCATGCAGGCAGGCCAAGTCAGCGACAGGGGCCCCGCCTGGTTTACTGCAGCCTTTGCCAACGCCCAAGAGACCCTGGGGGGCTGTGTCCATGGACTTTCTGACGGATCTACCCCCATCCTCCGGCTTCACGACAGTGTTTGTGGTGGTGGACATGCTGACCAAGATGGCGCACTTCATCCCCTGTCGCGGCTTACCGTCAGCTCGCGCCACTAGTCGCATGTTCATCCAACAGGTGTTCCGGCTGCACGGCCTTCCCGATAGGGTCGTCTCCGATAGGGGGGCCCAGTTTACAGCCCGCTTCTGGCAGGAGTTGATGCGGGCGTTGGACATTAAGGTTTGCCTCTCGTCCGCGCATCATCCTCAGACCGACGGGGGTACCGAGAAGGTCATCGGCATCTTAGAGCAGTATCTGCGCTGCTATGTTAACCTGCAGCAGGACAATTGGGTGGACTATTTAGCCATAGCCGAGTTTGCCTTTAACAACTCGCAGCACACCTCCACGCAGATGACACCGTTCTTGGCCAACGTGGGTTATCACCCCAGGTTTTTCCCCCTTTCTCCCGTGGACTCACCGGAGCCGGCAGCGAACGAATTCATGGCGGAATTACAGGCGATCCATCGGTTGGTGCGACGGCAGCTGGAGAAGGCCAAGGCCGACTACAAGAGGTTCGCCGATCGGTCGAGAAGGGATACGCCTCCATTATCGGTGGGGGATCGGGTCTGGCTGTCCACCAGAAACCTACCATCCACTCGGCCGGTGAGGAAGCTGGACCACCGTTACCTTGGACCGTTCCCAGTCGAGGCCGTCATCAACCCGGTTGCCTATCGTTTAACTCTGCCACGTTCCCTGCGCGTGCACCCCGTCTTCCATCGGTCCTTGTTGGTCCCCGAACAACCGGCTTGTCCACTTCGCCAAGCGGAACCTCCCCCATCAGGACCTCGTGATGGCGACAGCACCCCCGAGTACGAGGTCGCCAGCATCAGGGATTCCCGCTGGCTGAAAGGTCGCTTCCAGTACCTGATCGAGTGGAAAGGGTACGGGCTGGAGGACTTCACATGGGAAGACGCGACCGCCGTTCATGCCCCTGCGTTGGTGACTGCTTTTCACGAACAGTTCCCATCCCGACCGCATCCGGATCGGCAGACCCGGGGGAAGGGCCCTGCGGTGCGGGATAGTGTTGTGACTCAGGGCCAGCCTGTGGGTCCGACAGCCGGCTCCGATGTATCGGATGACTCAGATGAGGGGGAGGGAAACGAACCGGCTGATGATGGTTTGGAGGCTTTGCAGAGCCCTCAGCCGGGGACCTCTTCTCAGCTGCGTGAGCCCGAGAGTGCGGAGGAAGATGACCCACAGCTGGCCCTGTTCAAGGACGCCCGACGCAGGAGGCAGTCGAGCAGGAACAAACAAAGAAAGGCTGTGGGACTCCTCGGGAGGAGGCACAGGGAGACCACGCCCTGAGCTCTCTATAAAAGGAGTGTTTGGGGAGGGGCTGGTTGCTGAAAGCAACTTTTCCGCTTGAGAAGACAAGCTCTAGTGTTTTTGTTAACTGCGTAATAAATCTTGGCAGATGCCTTTTAGCCTTGGACGCTCTCCAGTCTCTTCTTTCTGAATAGGGGTTTGCCTTACTACAAGGCCAGAAGAGGGCTGGTTCAGAACAGGGTCCTGGTCTACCTGGATGACATTTTGATCTACACGGCGACAATGGAGGAACACGTCACCTTGGTGCGGCAGGTGCTGACAAAACTACGGGAGGCACGACTCTACGTGAAGCTGTCTAAATGTGAATTTCACAAGACACAACTGGACTACCTGGGGTATAGGATTTCCGCAGGGGGTGGTGGAAATGAACCCTAAGAAAGTGGAGGCCATCCAACAATGGCAAGCCCCACAGACGCGACGCCAGCTGCAAAGCTTCTTAGGCTTTGCTAACTTCTATCGGCAGTTTATACCGTGTTTCGCAGCCATCGCCCTGCCGCTCACAGACCTCCTCCAGACGCGGCAGCTGTCGGTACAGCCACGACCCGGTCTTAAACTGGCGTGGTCGTTGACATGCCAATGGGCCTTTGAGACACTCAAAACCCTCTTCACCAAAGAACCGATTTTGCTGCATCCAAACCCCGACCTGCCCTATGTGGTCCAGGCGGATGTGAGTGATGTCGCTCTCGGGGCCGTCCTCCTCCAACGGAATAGTAAAGGGGTGCTCCAACCATGCGCCTACGCATCCAAAAAGCTTACTCCCACAGAACGCGCCTGGGCGATTTGGGAGAAGGAGGCTTTCGCAGTCCGCTGGGCCCTCGAAACATGGCGTCATCACCTGGAGGGGGCTGTCCACCCATTCGAGGTGTAGACAGACCATAAAAACTTAGAAGCCCTACAAACACCCCGGCGGTTATCTCCCAAACATGTCTGGTGGGCGCTCTATTTCCGCCGTTTCCGGTTTGTTCTAAAGTACGTCCCGAGGGGAAGGAATTTCCTAGCAGACGTCTTTTCTCGTATGCCACAATACGAGAGTAAGAGGGAGGAAGTTGTTCAGGCACTCGTACCAACAGAGACAGAGAGTACAACCTGGGAGGGAAACATGGTCCTAGCGACTCAAGATGATCTTTGCTCCGAGCTCCGGAAGGCCCTTCAGGGGGATGAATGGCTACAAGCCCAGGCAGGCCTCCTGACAATGCGAGATGGCTTGGCGTGGTACGGAACACGATTGTACGTGCCATTGTCGTTACAAGAAAAAATATTGTACCGTTGCCATGATACCTGGAGTCTGGGTTGCTGGAGAGCCGTTAGCTGCTGCAGCTTACCACGTGGTGTTACAATTGAGCCCAATACATAACATTATATATCCCCTTTAACTGTTCATTCATTGAGTGAAACACATTGTCTAACAACAGGAAGATGCTGGCTTAAGCAAAGATTAAATCTCTTCCAGACTGAGTTGCTGTAACAGAAACATAGGTCCTAGTAGTGACTTCACTCCCCCGAAAGGAGTTGGCATTGGACTTGGAGCTCCTCCTGGATTCAAGGTTGCTGTTTAAACACAGCCCAGAGGACAGGTTTTGTTTGCCTTTAGCAGAGACAGATTGTTCTGGAGAAAAGCTATCAACATGATAAGCATCTAGAATCACTTGATTGAAGCACTGATGACATTACTTAGTTGGGAAATGAAACATCTGCAAGCAAACGGCCAAGCTCAGAGAGCACCAGGGACTCCACAGTTTAACTATGAGCTAGAGATATTCTCTTCTATTGGAATGACTTGATTACACATAATCAATCAACCAAAAAAACAAAGTAAATAAGGAATGGAAACATGGGACTTTACACATTTAGATCATTATTCGTATTTCTTTAGAGGGGCAATCCATTTTCCCAGCATTTCCTGAGATAATTGTAAGTGGCATATAATTTAGAAAAAAATGAAATTCATCCTAGTCATTTACCACCATGCCATCTGAATCCGAGGACATTTCAGAGTTCTTTAACAGCAGGTTCTGTCAGACGTGGGAAGGGGGAGCAAAGGCTGGCAGCAGTATTGCAGTGATACAATGCAAGTTTCGCCCCTTTTGTGCATGTGTCAAAAGATCAAATGTACAGGTATGAAAGGGATGGAAATTGATGGTGAGGCATTGCCTTCCTCATTTTGACAAGTGGCATCTCGTGGCTATTTTTGAACTGTTTTCTCCTTTGAAAGGATTTCTGAAGCCAATTCATGAAATTGATGGAGAGCTTAAACTGGAAGGGAAATTAAACTGAAAGCTGAGCCCCTCAACCGGTTGAGTTGAGGGATCAGCTATTTCCTTATCTTTCTTGCCTTGCATGGTTTCCATCCCAGCTTGCTGTCCAAGAAAACTATTTGGTCTGGCCACCTATTTTCTGTTGTTCCAGTGGCAGGGCAGAGAATTTAAGTCGCAGGCTGGCAGATTCCACTTAAGTGCTAGAAAAATCTTCTGAACCTCATGAGTGGAGCCTATTCCTAGGTTCAAGCAGAAGCTAGACCATCCATCTGAGATATTTGTATGTGGATTCCTACACCAGAGAGGGAGAGAGGGAGGTGATTCTAAAGAATGCCACTGTTCAACTCCTATGAATGATGGCACTTTATTTATCCCCTTTCTGCTCCTTTTTTTCCTTTGGTGCTATGTCTTTTTAGATTTTAAGCAGGAAGCAGGAAGCTGGGTTCTTTTGACTGCAGCTGGGAAGTCCTTTCTGGCAGAAGGGTGGAGTAGTGGTATTTTTCAAAGTGAAAAAGGAAGGGATGCAAGGATCAGATGAAACACTGGAGGGCAGAAGAGGAAAAGAAATGTATTGCTGCCCTTCCATCCCATGATTTTGGATGCATTTGTTCCAGTAGAAGCAACAGCTCAGAGACTTAAACTATTATACCGCAAACTTTCATGGAGTAGACTTCACCTCAACGGATACAAAGGATGAAGATGAAAAGCTTGCTGGAGAAGTTGCTGAGAATATTTCCATTTGTCCATGAAAGAATGGTGCCCCTGCCCAGGGTTTATTTAAGCTACACAGTATGAGTGGATGCATGAACCTACAAAGCTAAGGTTGACAACCATCTCTGCAAACTTCTTTGCATACATGGACATTTTAGAAGACTTCTAAGTATCTTCTAAAAGCAGATGAAAGCACCCCAATGTTGCCGTCCATTGCTTTCCGCAAGGATTAGTTGAAGTTGCAATCCAAAACATCCCGCAGTGCATTAGGAAGCTTTACCTGGTTTTAGAGATTCTGGGCTAACCCCAAGAATCTACTGTTGCCACCTAGGGGTAGACTGATATAATGGAATTACTGATAGCTAGAAAATGGCTTCCAAGGCCCAGCGAGTGACTTTGTGCAGAGATCTTCCAGTAAGGTGGACGAAAGGATGCTCTGTGTTTTTTCAGAGGACATCGTGGCCAAAAGGTAGCTGGATGTGAGATCCAGACTGCAGATATTTCTCTCTGAAGGAAAGGGAGATCTTGGGATGACACATATGGATTCTAAAGAGCTATTTCTGTTGTGAGTGGACAGTAGAAACAGACATTTTTGCAACCGCTTGTAATTAGCTGAGAATTGCAGGTTACATCATGCTCCAAGTAATTAACGTAGCATTTTTAAGGACTCAAAGTATGACCTAGCCTCAAGTTTTTAATCAACTTAGCATTTAATTTTCTTTTTTTTACTATCAAAGGGTGACGGTACAATGGATGGGACTTGTACTGGCTCTATGAACCATAAGTTATACATTTCTAGGGCAATCTGTCTGAGAGAGTTCTGTCCCATTCAACTGAGGAATAAGATTTTGAACTTTCCTCCCATGAAATCAAGGTGCTTGTTCTCACATGCAATTGCAAACGTGTTGTGTGTAGTTTGGCTTTTGGAAGTTAGGTGGTGTGACATTCTGAGATGGGATGGGACAAAGATGAACTCCAAAATCAATTTTTTTTGTTGTTTTTTTTTGGAAAAAAAAAAAGTTTTATGCCTGTGAAATACAATCTTCCCAATCTGGCATCAGGGCTAGCAATAACCCTACCAAGGGAATTCTTTGCCCAAACATCTGAAGGTCACGATATTGGGAAAAACTGTTTTAAGATGCTCCCCAGGCCTCCTCTTTTCCCAAGGGACATATTGGCCTTCTCTTCACTGCCCCTTTGTCCAGCTCTGTGCTCCTCACCAAGCCAGAAGCAGAGTATTTTCTCCAATCCTGAAAATGCTTTGCGTCTTCATTTTTGGCAGGCAAACTTGCCAGTGCTTCCATGGAACTGACCCACCAGCTCTTGCAGGTCTGACTTTAGAGATGTAAGCAAGATTGAAACATTTCAGTCATCCACAGGGTAGAGAAAACACTCCAGCCGGATCTCCAGAGTGCACATAAGGGGCGGGGGGTGGGGAGCACAAGAGCTATACAGGAGTTAATGTAGGAAATCTCAAACTTGGTTCACGGGGAGAGCAGCCGTTTTTGTGGGTGCTGTTTCGCCTTCTCAATAATGGCTTCTGTGTAGGGTTAACTGAGGAAGGATGAATGTAGTCAGCATAGAATTGTCTGTCCCTATGACTTACATGATATATAGCTCTTACAACTATGAATGGGAAGATGAAAGGCCTGGCACCATCTCAGAAGTGAGACAGATTTCAAGAACTGTGTAATTAGCTCTCAGTATATCTCTTTCTTTCTCTCTCTCTCTCACTCTCTCCCATTGTCATTTTTGGCTTGGGCCAATGGAAGGAATTACGTAAAACCAGCAAGCATAGACAGATGTGCTTGGCTTTCATCACATATACTCAGGAGTTCTGAACCTTCATGGCCAATGGGCACATTTGGACTTTTGAGAGCATATCATGGACATTCTCCCCACCCCCGCCCCCCACCCCAGGGCTGCCATGATGGGTGTGTCCAATCAGAAAGCTTCCGTGAACAAGAAAGGAACTTCATGAGGTTTTTCCCCATTGTTCCTGTTCCCCTCCGGAATACACTCAACCACCTTGGTTTTCCTCTGCCTTTTTTTCTGAGCTCCCTTGTAAACCAAGCATTGGGTTGCAGCTACCCATCACTCTTTTTTTCCCCTTTTGAGGCAGTGTTTTGCTGTAGCTGTGACTATCTTCCTTTAAAATAAATAAATAAAACAAAAAACATATTTTTTTAAAAAAAACCCTGTGAGGCTTTTGTTAGGTGCATTGGTGCTCATGAGCAACCTGTTGGAGAACCACGTGTATATGAGCAAAGCACAGGATGAACTCCCATGTCACTTGAGCAGACTTAGGCAACAGCATTTGCCCCCCTTTCTCTTCTTTGCACTACCCCCATAGCCACTGTGGAGAAAGGGGGAATCACCTTCTTGTATGTTCTAATGATATTCAGTTGTCTGAAGATATTCAGTTGTTAGGCGAGGCAAATTGAATAATGTTGTCTCTGTGTTTGCAGAATATGGACAGAACACACAATTGGATCTACTCTAGGTACACATGAGCAGTATAAAACTTGATTGACAAGCACTGAGGAAATTTGGGATGCAATGGGGAAGAATGATCTCAGTAACTACCAGTTTTCCTGCCATTTTGGGAATAGATAGTTTATTTCTGCATTGTAATAAAGTGGAATAGGAGACTGCAGCCCAAGGGAATGCCTGTCAGGTGTGCTCTTTCATTTTTAACATTTTTTAAAAAAAAAATCTATGCAAGGAAAAAAGTAGGTAATCAGGAAGAAGGGCTTGAAACCATTTCTATGTTTCAGAGAAGACTAGGAATACAAAGAGCAGCCTCCTAAAAAGGGGTTGTCATCTCCAGCTCATTCTGGAGTTTCTCCATCCTTCAAGCTCCCACCATCTCCTGTAGAGCAGAACGGCCCAATCCCTGCTGTATCCACAAAGCTCACTCAGCAGTAACAATTTTGATTGCCAGATTATCAGATTTGGATTGTCTGGCTGTTGCTCGTACATAAAGGAGAAGACAGGCACTTTCCTTCTAGTACATTTTTGCACTAGGGGCCCATCAGGTGCCTAGTATGGAAAGCATATAAAATGATTCAAGAGGCCAACAACCCAGATGTCACTGCAGTCACCAGGAATGTGCAACCAGACTTGGAGGCAGGTTGCCATTCTCATGTTTGAAGCGACAGGAGGAAACTAATAATGTCTGCCTGTCCTAAAGGGATATTGTAAATATTACTGAGTATATAAAGGGAAAAATTGCTGATTTCTGGCATTACCGAAGCCTCTTAGGCTGTTCCACATTTCTCTCCCAGATCGTAGAACACCACAGAGTCCTTCTGTCCTCTCTCTTTCTTCAGGTAAAGGGAAATTATGACATTGGCCAGCTATCTAAAGGACCAAAGGGACTATTGGGGTTCTTCCGTGAGTGTGTCCTTTACCAGGAAAGCAGACAGGACTTTTCCTGTTAGCACAAGCTCATGGAGAACAGTAGAATGTTCTGTACCTGCCCCTAGGATCTGAAAGACACAAGCCTCTGCCAAAGCTTGTAATCTTGTTTAATTAAAGGAGTGATCAAGTATTCTGGCAGTCTTCAATTAAAAGTATTGGCATGGCAGGGCGGAGACATGGCATGAAGTATACATGTGCTTGTGCATATGGCTTTGTCTCTGGGATCAGGCTGCCATTTTCCTAAGTGTGCCCTGCCCGAATTTTTAACCTGGTATCATATGTGACACACCCTGGGCACAAGTGAGACATTTATGCAGTGTAGGTGTCAGTTTCAGAGTGATAGAGGAGAGACATGCCAGGCAACTGGGTACCCTCCACTGTCCTTTGCAGATCTCCTGAGCAATCCTTTCATCAATTAAGTGCAAATGTGGGACAGTCATTTACTCATATAAATTCAAGCCAATTAATGGCAGAACTTCCCTGAGTGAATGGATTAGACAAGTAAATCTGCCAGCATTTCCATCTGAATTAACCAAATAAAGAACAGTTCTGAAGAAATGGGTTCAGAGTTCATGCATGCAGCTATTTCATTTGCCTAATCGTAGGGCTGATTCCCATAGCCCCTTTTCACCTGTCCCCGAGGCAGGAGGAAGCTGTGTCAGCAAAATAGTGCTGATTCTCTAGCATTATTTTAAAACACATTTAGATTAGGACTGGGCTGGGCTCTGTCAGTACTGTGCTGTCATGAGACGCTGTAAGGGCAATGATGGGTGGTTTCCCGGGTGGAAATTCCAAGCCTGCCCACTTCACTGTGGGAAAAGTAGTCATCCATTGCTATACAGAACATGTATTGGAATGGTGTTTTTACTTACTGGACACTCCATCCAATCAATTACCCCTCCCCCCACTTTTTTTGCTTGATGATTATCAATCTGTTGCTCACTAGATGGCAGCAAAGACAATTTTCTGTCTCTCTTGGTAGCCTATAAATGGCTTTCTAGATTTGTGCAATCTAGTTACTGTATAGTCAGGAGATAATGTTGAAAAGGTAGAGTTGAAGTAACCAGATTTCATTTGTGTGAAAGGAAGTCTTGTTCTGAAATAGCAACGACTCCGTAGGATAAGTGGTCAATATTCCCTATAAAAGGCAGAAAATAAAAAGCCCAGTGACTAGATGGGAGAAGGTGGTTCTAAAGCAGACCAGCCAAGCCAATTGAAGCACAGCCGGTAATCCAGATTGCTTCATCCCAAGGTTCGTCCTTTTAGGGACTTGAGCTGTCCGCATGGGAAATCTTGTGCCAAAGGAAAAGGGAAATCTCTGTTTCCATACAAGAACTTCCAACTTCAGGCTGTTTTAGTAACAGGCCATCAAAGAGCTGGAGGCAACATCTTAAGGACATGGCTCTAGAAATGATTATTGGGGCCTTTTCAAGCACAGGAAGTGAACATGGGGATGGCCATTCTGTTTTATACACCCAGAATCCTTGCCCTTTTCTTTCAAGACTGTTAAAAAGTCTGCTGCCTGACATAGAACTATGTTTTTTAGCCAATCTACACACTATTTTTAACCAAGTATCACATAAATCAGGGGTGTCAAACTGCCGGCCTGTGGGCCAGATGCATCATAGCGAAACCGAACCCCCCACATTGCCAGCAATAGCAAAAAAAGTCACGCCACGCCACGTGATGTTGCAAGTTTGACATCCCTGACATAAATCATTCCAACCGCAGAGAATTAGAAAAACTTTCTGGGGAATGCCAGTCAATTAAATTCAACATAACACTGATTCTTTTCATGCACCCAGAAATTGTTTGATATTGAACAGATTAAAAAAGATATATGTCATAAATTGTACTATTCCAATCTGCTGCTTTAAAGAAATGACTTTGAGTTTGCTCAATGTATATTCATTCCAAAGCTTTGTCCTGCACCAAAAGATTACCTTTGCACATAGATTGAAACAGAAGGGGAAAAAAATGCTTAGCCTTAATTTACAGTACCTGCATTTAAAATAGATTCAGCAACATTGGCTACTTGGGGTACTGATTTGAAACCTGTGCTGCTGGAAGTGTGGTAAGCAGGCACTTCGTCATTTGCCCAGGTGTGTCATAGATAGGCCTAGTGATAGCCTGAAATGATGGTTGTTGAGGATGGCTCCAAATAATCTCTCACAGAGATTTGGAAGCACACCTGGTGATACCCTAAGCTTATCTTGCATCTTTCAAAACCAAGTAATGATCTTTTTGAGGAAATGTTAGCAAATAAATAATCCCAAGACTGGGATTGCAAGAGGATGAGCATGAAGATAAGGTCTTCCAAACAACTGAAGGACCCATCTTATTCAAAGGTGTTTCAGTTCAGGAGTGCTTTGACTGTCACTGCTTCCAGCAAAGCAACTTTTTAGGCTGGGGTCCACAAGGGGTCTTGCCAAATATTTGGGGGAAATCACACAACGAAGGCCAATGAGTTGATACACACCAGCCATACTACATAGCTTCTCTGGTGCTGCTGGTGCTGCTCCTGAATGGCTCTGTGTCTACATACCCACCTGTTGTTTCACTTGTTGAGTGGGAGAGCCAATTAATTTTTTTTTTGCATTTGTAGTACACATGGAGTACCTGCAAACACAATTTGCCCAGGATTCCATGTGGAGAAGGATAGTTATTAACAGAGGGATGATTATTGTAATAACCATTTTATTACAATAATAAGAAAAACCTCAATAACACCATAAACATTTCCCTACTGAGCCTGCTTTCTGCGGCTGTGGCACTTTTAGCCCTGTAACTGTATTATTAATAGGTAAAGGTAAAGGTAAAGGTTCCCCCGTACATGTGTGCTAGTCGTTTCCAACTCTAGGGGCCAGTGCTCATCTCCGTTTCAAAGCCGAAGAGCCAGCGCTTGTCCGAGGATGTCTCCGTGGTCATGTGGCCGGCATGACTAGATGCCAAAGGCGCACGGAACACTGTTACCTTCCCACCGTAGTGGTCCCTATTTTTCTACTTGCATTATTACGTGCTTTCAAACTGCTAGGTTGGCAGAAGCTGGGACGAGTAACAGGCACTCACTCTGCTATGCGGCACTCGGTCTTTGACCCGCCAAACTGCTGACCTTCTGATCGACAAGCTCAGCGTCCTAACCCACTGAGCCACTGCGTCCCTTGAATTATTAATACAGTACTGCAATTATTGAGCAGTTGGATGAAGCTAGGCCCCCTGTCCTTTCAGCCATTGCCTTTAAGTGGCTCTGGGATCTGTGGTTTGCCGAATATTGGGAAGGGGGTAACAGGTTGGAAGCTGGGCCACAGCAACAGCCCCATTAGCCATTGCAATTTGATTTAGCTGGAGAACCTTGAGGTTCTGGAAACTGAAGCTGATTTCTTGAGTGAAGTAGATCAATACAAGCAGAGGATTAAATGAGAGAACTGGGAAATTGAAAACTTTCCCGAGATTCAAGATCTGGACAGGAAAGCTAAAGAAAGGGAGGACTCCAGAGTCTCCCACCCATTTGGTGCAGGGAAAGGCTCTGGAGTCAGAGCTTTCTTGCTGAGCTTTCGGAAAACATGTTGCCTTCCCAGCCTAATTCAGCATTTTCGATTTGCTTCCAGGCATCTGAGCCATGGGGTGGGGCGAGGGAGTTTTGCCTGAGCAGGTCTGAACAGGGAGGATGGAATCCAGCAAGCAATTAGCAGCTCACACCATAAAAATCAGGCTTTGTTGTCAGAAATGGGCTGGCCCTGTTTCAGCAGTTAAAGAAAGTGAGATGGTGGTGGCCTTCCTGGCTAAAATGATGGCCAATAAATTAAAGTGAGGGTAAGAATGTTTGAAAAAAGGGACTTATTTGAGGAGCATTTCAAGTTATCGGTGTGCATAAAAAACTCAGGCAACTATAGGTCTTATGGTTATAGCCAGACATTTGCACTCAGAGGCTATCCTAGGTTTCAGGATGGCTGCTTTGGGCTAAGCCTATAATGTATTTGATTCAATTATTTGTTACTCTGACATCCTCTCTTTCATTCAGGAGTTCAAGGAGGCCTTCCTGGATCCCTCCCAGATACATACATACATACATACATACATACATACATACATACAGATATAGATATAGATATAGATATAGATATAGATATAGATATAGATATAGATATAGATATAGATATAGATATAGATATAGATATAGATATAGATATAGATATAGATAAAAATAGATATAGATATAGATACATATAGATATATAGGTACAGAATCCTATGCTTTCATGAACATGACCAAAGCAGGGCTGTGCTGTTGCAGCGCAGGCTTTGCACATGTATGTCCCAAAGGGGCAGAGCTTGCATTGCAACAGTACAGTACCACTTTCTTCATCTTCTTGACCCCTGCCCTGAGATCTCTGCCTCCTCCAGTTGTCCTCCACAGCAACAACCTTGTGTGGTAGATTGGGTTAAGAGACAATGGATGAGATGAAATCATTCCATGAGCTTCTGTGACCGGGATGGACTGGAATCTGGGTCACCCTAATCCAATATTTTAACCATTACACCTCATTAGTTGTCTTTTCTCATGTTGTTTATTCTGTAATAGAAGGTTTTAAGTGTGAGGCTAATCATATTAGTGAAGCTTGTTTGAAAAATTCTGCATTGTCGCTGGACTGGATACTCCCCTCCCTTCCATTTCCAGGTTCTCTCCATATAATTTTAGGAAGCATTAGATCTCTGATATCCTGATGTCCATAGTTTGGAGGTGACTATCTGAGTTTTGGGATGCGGTGGCTCAGTGGGTTAGGACGCTGAGCTTGTTGATCAGAAGATTGGCAGTTTGGTGGGTCAAATCCCGAGTGCCGCGTAGCAGAGTGAGTACCTGTTACTCGTCCCAGCTTCTGCCAACCTAGCAGTTTGAAAGCACGTAAAAATGCAAGTAGAAAAATAGGGACCACTACGGTGGGAAGGTAACAGCGTTTCGTGCGCCTTTGGCGTCTAGTCATGCCGGCCACATGACCACGGAGACGTCCTCAGACAAGCAATGGCTCTTCGGCTTTGAAACGGAGATGAGCACTGGCCCCTAGAGTTGGAAACGACTAGCACACATGTGTGGGGGAACCTTTACCTTTACCTTTATCTGAGTTTAGGCAGTCTTCTCTAATGAACTGCTGAATTCTACCTCCCAGATTTCCCTGTCCACTCCATTCTGGCTGTTACCTACATTTCAAAATCTGATCTAAAGGAAGATAATTTTCAAAACAAGCACAGCTTTTACGGGCCTTAAAATAAATAAGAAATCTTTTTATTACCTGAATACTCTCGAACTTAGAAACGTGTGTGTTCGGTCAAACAGCATTGTTCTCGTTTCAAGCAAATAGGGTTTCTAAAAAAGTAATAAATAGTGGTAGCCCTATTTTGCAGAACTGATCTTTTAGTTTAGTCTAGTAGTTTAACTACCTTTGCCAAGCTTGCTTTATGATTTAGCTGAAGGTCAACATGTCATTTGCAATTTGTCTGGTGGAATTGTGGGTCCCAACAGACCAGGCCAAAGATTTACAGGAACAGAGGAATTTTGTGCAGTGAACAGAGACAATCTGGAGTAGGCCACACAGATCCCCAAGGAGACAAATTTGGACAGAAAAGGTTGAAGCTGGAAAGGAATAGAAGAAAAAGTCTGCCTGGCTTTTAGCAAAAGCTTGAAATTCTCTAGTTCTAACATGTACGGTTGATCTTATTTGGGAAGGATTGGATGGAGGGGGAGTTTCAGTTGTTATAAGGGTAAGAAATTAAAACATCTAGCACCAGGAGACTCTGGAGAAATAACCACCCCTCTAGCAGGCAAACATCTGCTTCTACCTGGCTATTTTGCTGGTGTTGCGAAGGTTAACTTTCTCCTGTTTTCCCAGGCAAGAGTCTGTGGCTTAGGTTCTCCAATCTTGCTGACGATGGGCAGCTAAACCTGTTCATTACAGCTGTACAAGCAGGAAGGGGGGTGGGGTGGGGCTGAATCAGAGCGAGGTTCCTGACTCAGCTTGTCCTGGCTTGGGAGAACGCTTGGGTGGGCAGGGAAAGGGGAGGGTGATGGCCAACTGCCAGATGAGGTGAGTCAGGTTAACACTGTGAAGTTTCACAGGATGCCAAGTGACCTGTGTGCTAATCCCAGAAGGAGTTGCCCAGATATTCCATTGGTCAGTCCGCAGAATGATCGGCCAATCAGCAGATGCCAGGTTACTCCTGCTCTGAAGAAGCTTTTCTGGCTGGCACTGAGTCAGTTCTTCTGATCCCTACGTGCACTGGAGTTTGCCTCGTGGGACATTTTAGGCCCCCTGCAGAACCCTACCCAAGATCACTTTTCCCTGACAAGTTAAACTCATTGATTAATTGCAAGGTCCCTGCATAATGAATCCAGAGAGATTAGGCTGTGGTCTTCACCACGTTAAAGAGTGTTCAGCTCCAACTTTCCTATGTTGCTCTCAACTGTGGCCAAAATTGCACTAGTCTTAAAAATCAACCTATACAGCACCCAGAGATTTGGTATCTAACTTAGAAAAGCTGGAAACAGGATTGGTTCTGACCTAGTCCAGCTGTTCTAAAATGTGTGAATTAGCACCAGTTAGAAGTTAGTTGAGGCACAATTGATACCTTGTTTTTACTGTTCAGATCCTGGATAATGTGTTAGTCTTTCCTGCATATGTTTGGGAAATGGATGGAATTTAAGAGAACTGGATAGGATCACCTTGCTCATTGTGTTCACATCTTTCCACAATTTAGGACCATGCAGTGATCATACTATGAAATCCAGACTAGGGTAGCCTATAAGAAGAGGCAAAGCTATAGGGTACAAAAAATAAGAATAATATAATATCCAGTCAACCCTTCACCACACTTGCTGCTACTCAGATGTGTTGGACCTCAGTTCCCATAACCTTTAACTAACTTGGTTATAGGCCATATTAGTTGAAAATTCTGGAAGTTGAAGTCCAGAACTTTGATGGAATACAAACTAAAAGAAGATTGGACTTAAATGATGGTTTTAGACTGAGGAAACCCAGATCCAATTTCCCATATATTCCTGAGGCAAACTGGGGACTTGTGATCTGATCACTTCTTGTAGGCTAACCTATTTTGGGCTTAATATAGGGTACAATTGTGTATGCCAACTATAGTATGCTAGCCCTAATCCTAACTTTTAATGAAGATCGTTTTTAAGAAACACTTAATATGTTTTCTCTGATTTTACACCAATTATTTATTGTAATGGAAAAATTGCTTAAGATATGGAAGTGGGTCGAATCTTTTGCATTTTTGAGATTTTATCCAGTTAATAAATGCAAGAGCAAAGGACCTGTAGAAGAAACAGATGCAAGAAAAGCAAATAAGTTTATTTATTTATTAAATTTATATGCTGCCCATCTCACATAAGTTATTAGATGGGCCTAATTTTTCTCCAAACAATGGATTATCATTGTGTTTCTGTAGCACTGATACAGTAGATTCCACCCAGTGTAAAATTCAAAGGTGTCAATTGCAAAGACTTGCACTGATTACCCCATCATTTCCCCAACAATTCAATACAATGCGCCTTTTCCTACACTGATATATTGCCTGGGCAGAGTGGAGGACATGCACTGTTCCTCTTTACCACGGTGACAAGATCTGCAGATTCCAAAGATCTATCATCCTGAAAGCTCCTTCTTTTCTGACCCTGAATCTCTGTGTTTTCATGGTAAAGTGGACAGACCATTAACCAGCTGCTTGGAAAGATAGCTCTTTTCCCACTAAAACACATCTTTATGCCATGAGGACACTTTGCCTATAGGGCAATAAATACGGAGGAATTCTGCTGATGCAGGCTCAACCTGGGCTACCCCAGGATCCACACCAAAGAAGCTTCCCTCTATCACACCCAGTAAAGGTAGGAGGCACTGGGAACGTGAGGCAGTTACCAAAGACTAGGCCATGCAAGCTGCTGGGCCTGTTTTGAAAGCAATAGCAGCATCTGGGTGTGGTGCCAGCCCAGGTTTTGGTTCCCACTCTCCTGACGTGGGGAGACACAAACTTGGCAGCTGCTAGGTCCACACCCAGCAGTAAATCTCTGTTAAAGAAAACACTAAGGAAAGGAATTTACATCCCGCCCCTGGGTTGTCCTGCTTGCTGAAAGGCTCTTTGTAAGCTAATTTGGGCTGCTAGCATTTATTCACATGCCAGTGCAAAAAAAAAAAAAAGTGGTGGGGGGAAGTGCTGAGTTTTATTAGGTTACTTTCTCCAAAGAGTAGCACGGACAATACTTTTTTGTAGTCCACTAAAATCATCCTTGCAAGTTAGAAAGAATTCCTTTGGGTTTTGGTGAGGCAACCTACTTACTATCTTCTGGCAAACTGGTGAGGGTGTTATTAGTAGACCAGGTGGGGAATGTCAACCAGACAGATATGTTTATTACCTCACCCTGGATGAGAGCGCCCTCTGTCGGCATGGCTACTTATTTTACGGTAGTCAAGATCCTGTGGCCAAAGTACCTGGGTGAGAAATCCATTCTCTTAGTTATTTATATGTTCTAGATCATGAAGCAAAGTTTAAGGTCACTGCTTTATTATAACAATTGTAGCAGATTCCTCCCTGAAAGCAGTTGTCTGGAGGCTGACAAACACTTGTAAATATATGATCTGATGATTGTCAGCAGAGAGGAATAGTTGCACAATGACTGACACTTGACCCACAGTTATTGGGTGTGGTTTGGTAACTTTTGACAAGGGAAGGTCTTCTAGCTTTGCTGGAAAAGAGTCCAAGGGCCTACAACACAACACTAAAAACTGCTATAGGTCCCCAGTGCACTAGATAGAACTTGGCAGTGATGTCCTTCCACTGGTGGGAGATAAAACCTTTTAAAGCTTCGTCAGTCCTGCAACATGCCCATGGATATGGTAGATAATAGGCCAATATTGAGGTTAGCCCTGT
This sequence comes from Vipera berus, assembly GCF_964194415.1. Lineage (NCBI taxonomy): Eukaryota > Metazoa > Chordata > Lepidosauria > Squamata > Viperidae > Vipera > Vipera berus. The sequence goes on from NC_138203.1 coordinate 135,016,177, forward strand.
TCTTTTCTTTTCAACAGGAAAGGAAAAGAAAAAAATGCCACTGCAATATAAGAATAAGGCAGGTTTCACTGCTTTGGTACCCTCCAGATGTGAATTCTCATCCTTGAGAATTCTGGGTCTTCAGATGCAAAATGACTAGAGGTTGGAACAAATTATGGCAGTGTTTCCTACACAATTTCCAGCATGGCTATGGCTAAGAATTGTGGGAGCTGAACTACATACTTCTAGAAGTTACCCATGTTAAGAAACATTGCGTTCTAGGATATAACACTGGTTCCACTGATATATTTCTTCCCAACCTCCACCTCCATAAACCTGGATTGTCCTATAGGCAATAGCATTTTTTGGCTTAGCAGTGTTATTCCAAACAGTGATACACAAAGCTACAGGAAAAGCAAAGCCTATTGTATTGAAGGCAAAGAACTCTTAAGGAAGTAGTACACATATAACACATCCTTAAAATCCTCTGTTGTTACTCATGGAAACAGTGTTAAGGATCAATAGATTTGAACTGAAGACTGCACATTTAAAGTCACAGCAATATCCTTCCAATACTTCTTTTAGAACAATTCCTAATAAATTAAAAAAAAACCTTAATAACAAAATTCATATTATTAGAATAAGACATCTGCTAGTTGCAACAACTCATTGTGTTGAAAAAAGCAAGTATCGTTATGCACCTTGGCAATACTGCTGTGCTCTGTGTGTATGTGTGTATTGTGTGTATGGAGTATATTATTCAATTCTATGTTAATGTTTTATAAGGTAAAGAAACATGTTGTAGTGTCACATGTGTCTTCCTCTCTGTGCAATTTGAGACTTACATATTCATAAAAATGCCTGTAATCCTATGGCGCAACCTCATGAGAAATTGAACCATTATTAGATTATGTTAAATACTTTGCTATGACCAATGAACCACCCACCCAGCGTTTTGATAAGATGGCCAAGTACAACCAAGTTCCATCTTGAGCATCTAAAAACATAATGGGTTTTTCTGTGCTCAGTGAACCACAAGGTGTCATCTTGTGGTGTCTGCTCTAGCTGTTAACTTTGGCCATTTCTGAAGGAGAGCAGCATTTTTGAAATGTAATGCTGACAGGCTATCCAGGATCATATATCTGTGGAGTTTAAATGGTCCACAAGGACCATCTAGTCCAGGGGTAGGCAACCTCGGCTCTTTTATGACTCATGGACTTCAACTCCCAGAATTCATGAGTCAGCATACTCAGGAATTCTGGGAGTTGAAGTCCATGAGTCATAAAAGAGCCGAGGTTGCCTACCCCTGATCTAGTCCATTTTTCTACAGGAAACTCAATTAAAATATCCCAAAATGGGGGCTACCCAGCTCTTCTTAAAAGCCTCCAGAGTTCTCTGTATGTAGATTGTTGTTCTGCTACTATTGCACAGATCTTACCACTAGGAAGATTTTCTTTAATATTGAAATGAAATGAAACCTGGTAGCTGAAATATACTTTATTCAGATATGGTTTCTTCCTGATTGCTAATCTTCAGTCAGTCAGGAAACCTTGTCTATTGGTTTATTATTTGTTTATATAAGGTGCCTGTATGACGAGTATTACACCACTATTTGAAATGAAATAATGCGCTTGGTCTAATTGGGACCTTTTCTTTCTCCAGAAAAGGCCTAAATACAATAACTATTGGCTGAAGTTCTGAATAGGAATAAAACGATTTTCTACAATCTTTTCTGCACCTCACCCGAAATCCTAATTAGATAAAACAAAAGTCCCTAGTTTTCCTCAGTGGTGACAATTTCTCTCCCCCCCCCCGCCCCAATTCTCTGGTTTACTTGTTTTATCTTGCACAGGTAACTTTTAGGGCTGTCTTCTCCCTCCCCCTGATTTTAAGCTCATGTGCTACGCACTCCTGTTCAATTTGGCTGCTTTCATGCAGCTAAGAGATATGTCAAAGGCATTGTTTCCAAAAGCAAGTGCCCGCTTGATCTTTCTTCTAATTAAAGCTCATTCCTGACACACCCCAAACTTGTCTCTTCATATTTTCACACACACACCCGTTGCAGTCTTCCTGCCTTCTTAAGTCCCTTTGTTGGCAGCGAAAGAAGAGGCCTACTATATTGTGATCTGACTTATTTGCAAGCGGAATGCTGTGACTGGATTTTACCCACTAATTTAAAGGAAATTAACTCTTAACGTTCTTATTAATCAGTGAGATTATTAGTAGTGTGATTTCCTCCGTGCACCTGTAATTTTATTATTAGTGATAATAACACAATTATAAATTGTTATTATGAACAATTTTTTTTAAAAAAACCCCGAGAAGAGCCCTTTGTATGTTTTCCAGAATAGTTACTGTTTCTTAGTACCTTCCTTAAGGGATAGTGGATTTTGTTTTAAGGGAACTGGAGAATTATAACACATATGGCTTAGACTGAACATTTAAAATTAGTTCATACTCTTAAATCTGTAACAGAAACTGGATATCTTTATTTTCATGTTATGAAAACCATTCAAGGTTGTGACGCAAGAAGGCACTGTGTCAGATTCCCCCCCCCCATAGAAAGTAGAAAGTATTAGAAAGTATTAGAAAGTATTACCTATGACAATCTAGGCCTGTGTTTCCCAGCCTGAGCCATTTTAAGATGTGTGGACTTCAACTCCCAGAATATCCCAGTCAGGGTATTCTGGGAGCTGGTTCACACATCTTAAAATGGCTCAGGATGGGAAACAGACCTAGGCAGAATGTTTAAAGTCCAGCAATTAAATAAGTGATTGTTGTATGTTTCCCAGAGTCACAATCAGTGACATGAGCAGCCATGTAAGTTTATTAAATAAGTAAATGAATAAACTTTGAGTATACAACATATCCAGCTGTAAGAACCAATTAATAATACATGGAAGTATTTACAATACCACCATACCAAAGAAAAGGGCCTGAACTTGCTGCTGGGATTGCAGAGAGTTAAGAATCCTGTCTTAACTACTTCCTGAAGCAACAAAAGAGCAAGACCCAGGATGGAAAAGAAAGAGGTAATTTAAATGGAAGCTCTGATCAATCAGGAGCAGGTAATACGGTATGAAATGCATTGCTAGGCTATAAGGTGTACTTCCACCAAAGGCCTTTAGAGGGAGCTCGAGCCCATGCAACGCTCTGTCAAAAGGGCTTCGCTAGGGAAAAACTCTTGAAAACTGGGGGAAAATGACAATGAAATGAACCATGTAGTATTAGAATTTACACTCATAAACATGCCAGCTTCTCTCCCACTCCTTTATCTGAAGAGCCACAGTGTCAGAGACATTCCTGTCTTATAATTATTACAGATTACCATTGTATTCTGTGTTTCTCTGGAATAATGTTTTATCCAACGTTTTATGTCAAGTAGCCTACTACTTTTTAAAAAATGGGTGGAGTGATCTAACCGCATGGGTGGAATAGTGTCAGTTGGGAGCATAATGTGTGACATGTTACAAGTGGCATTTTCCATCCGTTGTCTTCTTAGCATCTGCACAGCTTTCTTTTAGTATACAAAGTACTTAAAGCTATCCTCAGAAAAGTCAGGAAAACTAAACCAGTGTTTTCCAAACTTGGCAAGTTTACAATAGATCAGACATGTCAAACAGAAGGCCCGGGGGCCGGATCCGGACCGTGAAGTGGTTTCATGTGGCCTGCGAAGCCATCCTGAAAACAGTGAGGGAACGGCCCCCACTGCCTTGGCCCTGGCCCAGAGACCCTCCTTCTGCCAGAGACCCTCAGCTCTGTCCCACTCCTGCCCAGGCCCCCATAGGCACCCTTGATGTGAACGATGTAGAGCTGGCCATGCCCACCCAGTAGGCCATACGCACTCTAGCCACGCCCACCCAGTAGGCCGTGCCCACCCAGGCCATACCCACCCGGCCTCCTTGAGGGCAACTGCAATGCTGATGCGGCCCTCAATGAAATTGAGTTTGACACCCCTGCAATAGATGGACTTGAACTTCCAGCATGGAATTTTGGGAGTTGAAGTCCACCTATGTTAAACTTGTCAAAGTTTGGAAATCACTGAACTGAGCCAGCCTCTGATATAAGCTGCACACAGAGCCACAAACAGCAGCTCCAGCTTGCTGCACTTGACACTTTATTACATCGCTCATGTAAGTTATTTCCTCACCAAATTAAAAGCAAAACCAAAAAAAGAGAATTGACCGATAGAGAAAATAACATGTGGAAAATCTCTCAAATAAGGGCACGGTTTATACCAAGTCAGAAACATTGTGATTTATCCTAGCACAGATTCCGTCAAGCTGGCATCTTTGGAACAAATGACAAACTCCAGGAATCCCCAGCTAGCCTAAAACTGGGAATTCCGGGGATTGCTGTCTGAGACAACTGGCGATTTCAGACTGAAGAATGTTGACCTAGTTCTTTCTCTTTGCTGTAACAGGAAGGAGCCCCTCACTTTGGAGACATTTGCACTGGTGAGAACTTTCATGGGGAGGGGCCATCATTCAATGGAACAACACAAGAGACGGAGGATTCCTGGTTCTCAGATGGGAGATTGAGTTAAAGAATCTCAGACGCTGTGTGCGGAAAGTGCTTCACCCCAAACCTGGGTACCATCTATATCCAGGGTTTGTTTGCATGTGGCAATATTTTTCCAAAAAGCAATTACTTCTTATGAAGCCCTTACTGCTGGAATCCTTTTTGACTGATTATGACAAATCAGTATGTCAGATCATACTATCCATAGCTAACTTACTTTACACCCCTCATCTTGACACAGGAAATCACAGTATATCCTCCAGTATAAATCTTTAATCTGGCTGGAAGTTAGTCATTGTCAGGACATTCTGTGTGGCTCATTCTTGTCATTTAGTTTCTCACTTAGGTAATTGGGTGTCCCCATTTCTGTGCATATCCTGCTGCAGGCCTGCCTTGTAAGAGGCTCTGCAAATTAATGTTTATAAAGCATTCAGAGTGTCTTAGAAACAAGCAGCACAATATTACAAAAGGGTTCTGGCAAACGCAAGTGAGAGAAAGTAGACATAATGAATGAACAGACTTTGCTCAACACAGGATTGTGGGGACACAAAGGTCATGCCTTGAGTTGAACATGTGTGTGTGTGTGTATGCATAATTTCTGTATTATGTACATACATACATAATTTCTGGCTGATTGTGTAACCACAATAATAGCATGACAAAGTAGCAACAATGGGTGCATTGGAATATCTGCAATAAATACCATTGGCCCACAAGAAAGAACTGGTGGGACCACAAAATGGATAAAGTAATAGAAAATGAAGAAGCTAAAATGCTCTGGGACTTTAGAATTCAAACAGATAATTATTTCCCACACAACACACCAGATTTAACAATTGTTGAAAAGAAAGAGACAAAAGTTGCAGGATCCAATCTTAGTTGGTCACTGGGACCAGAGATTTAGTCTTCCAAGCTTTTGGACTTATGCTGGAGCCCATCTTCAAGGAATATCTCTCTTTCCAGAATGTGTGCATTAGATGTTCTATGCGGAGTATTTATGTGGTGCCTGGTTGTGTGTGGCTTTTAGTTGTTAATTGGGGAGTTGATAGCTGGCTATTAAGTCATTGGTTGTTGCCTCTTTGTGCTGCTGTACCCTCAGCTCCTAAGTACCTGATAAACTGACAGTAAACCAGTGCACATATTCTGGAGAGTAGAAATTCCCTGATGGGTTCCAGCATGAGTCTGAAAGCTTGGAAGGCTAAACCTCTAGTCCCAGTGACTGACTCAGATTGGATCCTGCAACATTATCCTGGAATACGTGTATTTGCTTTCATTTGTAAATGACAAAAGTGGACATTGCAGTACCTGGCAACAGCAGAACAGAAGAGAAAGGGCTGGAGAAAATCACAAAAAACAAAGATCTGCAAGCAGAAGAAGAATGCCTGTGGCAAAGTAAAGCAAAGATTACTAACATTAATAGGTGCTTTGGGTGCAATCCCAAAACACCCAGAGTGCCACTTGAAAATCCTTGGCATTGAGAAAATCAGGTCAATTGCAAAAGGCAGCTTTATGGAAGAGCTTATATACTGCAGCGATGCCTATAATATTAAACCACAACATCTTATCTGCCAAATTCCACTTAAGCATCTGCTTGACTTTGCAACCATAATAATAACAATAATTATGGCTAAAGATTGCTAGCAGGGGACACCTGCAACTACATCCATGTGGCAGTACCTTTGCATGTGGATTTTCAGAATCCATGAAAATCCATTAGATTTTGGCTGAGGGTTTTCCCACACTGCAATTGCTTGGATTCTTTGTGGAAAATGGCTGGAAAAGCAGCTGGTTTAAGAAATCTCTTTCCATTTTCGAACCTTTCCCTCCATTTTGGCCACCACTGATGGCCTGCTGTTCTGTTGGCCTCTGACTGATGCATTCCACTCTCTCTATTAAGGAATTTGTGAAAGAAAATGTTCAACTTTCACTGTTCCAGCAGTGAACCTGTGAAAAAAAAAAGGCCAGTGCTTTACTGATTCAGCAATCTGAGATGAAATAGCCATGGAGAGCCCTGACTAGTAGCCAGAGGGACGAGGGTGTTCCTGTCATAGTACACAGTTGCCAGATGTAGTGAAGGGAGTTTGCCTTTAATCCAGTGAAGTACAGCAGGAGAATTAGATCGCATGACTTGAGCCAGCATTGAGCTGGAAATTGCTACTTTTGATGTGGACTGGGTGATGGATGGAGGTGGCCTTTTCAGTGGATGGGAGGAGAGTAGAGGATGACATCATGTGTTCCTAATCTCAAGAAACAATTAGTGTCCATCATTGCACTGGGATAACCTGATTGTGTGATTCAGCCCTGACTCACTAAGATTCAAATTGCAGAGTCTTGCATGTGACTATAGGGACATCCATTTGTTTCTCTAACGATAGCTAGAAGATGCTTTGCTTGTTGTTCTTTAAGGATACATTCTCACAATCCAAACTTTATCTCATCTCCAATGCATAGCTCAAGTGGTCTAAATTTATATAATAATTAATAATGATAATATTCAAGAGGTAGATAAAAATGCCAAATCCAGTCTAAACATCTGGATGACTATTATTATTATAGTTAGCTGTTGCAAGAAGATTGCACAAAATGAGTACAAGCAACTGCATGTTAAAGTAGTAACAATGGTACATTGGAATATCTGCAAGAAATACACTTGTTGCCTGCATGCAACAACAACGGGTGGGACTGCAAAATTGACAAAGTAACAGAAAACAAAGATATTAAAGCGCCCTGGAATTTTAGCATTCAAGTAGACAAGCACCTGCCACCTATCATCAACACAATTGTTCATAAGAAACACAAAAAAGTGGCTATTATAGTACCCGGAGATAGCAAAATAGAAGAGAAAGAACAGGAGAAAAACACAAAATACAAAGACCTGCAAATATAAGTAGAATGACAGTGGCAAGAGAAAACAGTGATAGTACCAATGGCAATAGGCACTTTGAGTGCAACGCCATAATAAGCGGTAAAGATAAAGACTGGCAATGGTTATAACTGGAACATTAAAAAATTAAAAATGGAAGGCTTGATTTTGGTTGCATAAAAGCAAGCTATTTGAACTAATGCAGTCAAGTCCAAAATTGAAAAAAAATCATCAAATGATTCAAAGTGTAGATTCTGCAAAGAAGAAGAAACAGTAGATCAGCTTGTGCAAAAAGATCACACTAGTTCATGATATGCATTATTTACTGAAACATCTGTAAAAATTATCATGTGCCAGTAATGAAAAATTGGTGAGAACATTTAGTTGAAAATGTAATTGAAAATGAGCTGAAAATATGGTGGGATTTCTGAATGCAGTCTGATAAAGTCTTGAATTTGTAACATACAGATGAAGAATTTGTAACATACAAAAGAAGAAAGTGGATAATTGATGTGGCAATATCAGAATAGAAAACAAAAATTGGAGAAGGTCATAAAGTATCAAGACCTGATAATTGAAACTGAAAGATTATGGCATAAACTGTCTGTGATAGTTCCAGTAGTTATTTTGAACAGCACTTTAAAAATCTGCACATTGACAAAATTTCTATCAATCAATTGCAAAAGGCCATACTGCTTGGATCCAACATACACAATACTGATACATTACAACATCCTAGGTTCTTGGGAAGAACTTGATGCATATGAATGCCAGCCTCAGCTAAAGAACTGGCAGCTGTGACATCACATTGTTGTAATCAATCAATCAATCAATCAATCAATCAATCAATCAATCAATCAATCAATCATCATAGAGATGGTCTTCTAGTCCTGCTTGAGCAGGAGACCCTATCCTATTTCAGACAAGTGACTGTCCAGTCTCTTCTTAAAAACCTCCAGTGACGAAGCACTCACAACTTCTGAAGGCAAGCTGTTCCACTGGTTAATTGTCTTCACTGTTAGGAAGTTTCTCCTTAATTCCAGGTTGCTTCTCTCCTTGATTAATTTCCATCCATTGCTTCTTGTCCTGCCCTCTGGTGCTTTGGAAAATAAATTGACCACCTTCTGTTTGTGACAGCCTCTCAAATACTAGAATACTGCTACAATGTCCCACCTAGTCCTTCTTTTCTCTTAACAAGCCAAACTCAAATCTTGCAACCATTCTTTATGTTTTAGACTCCAGGCCTTTAATCATCTTAGCTGTTCTTCTTTGCACTTTTTCCAAAGTCTCAACATCTTTTTTTGTAATTTGATGACCAAAACTGGGTGCAGTATTCCAGGTGTGGCTTTATTAAGGCTTTATAAAGTTGTACTAATACTTCATGTCATTTTGATTCTATGCCTCTGTTTAAACAACCAAGGATTGTATTAGCTTTTTTGGCTGCTGCCACACACTGCTGTCTCATATTTAAGCGATCGTCCACTAGCACTCCAAGGTCCCTTTCACAGTTTTAAAGCCAGGTTTTGCCTAATCTGTACTTGTACTTTTAGTTTTCCTGCCTAAGTATAAAACCTTGTTTTTCTCCACATTAAATTTAATATTGTTGGATAATATTTTGAACAGATAATAATAAACTTGTATGTCACCCTACTCTCAACAACTCTTGGCAGCTAGTGTTAAAGAGATGTTTTCCATCTTTTCCCAGCACATGCCTGATCATTTAGGGCTGTTGTGGGCATGCCCCCTCAACTTACCTCCATGGCAATTTTGATTTGATGACGTGCACGATCTGGCAGTGAGCCGGCAGTGAGCATCTGATGTGAAACCATTTTGGGGCTTATCTACTCTTGTAGATAATGGAATTGACTCTACAGCTGGTCCAGTAGAGCAACATTGGCTTAACTGGGAAACATTACCCACTGAGAGTTTCCAGCAGCAATTTTTAGAACAAAGCAAGATAGTAAACAAGATATTGGGCATTAGTGAGAGCCACAGAAGGAGCAAGTATAAGACGGTAGGAATGACCTTGGGAGACCAGAGAGAAAGCTGCTGACTGAATAACCAGCATAAAAGATATCTCAGTCCACAGAAGGAGTGAGGGTGCAGCATGAGTTTCAGAAGGGACCCTGCCTAGTTTCCTCAAGAGTTTAAGGCAGGGGTCAGCAACCTGAAACAGTGAAAGAGCCACTTGGAACTGGTTCCCTCACAAAAGGAAAAACTGGGAGCCGCAAAAAATGTGTCCGCATGTGCGTACATGTGCGCATGTGCAGAACAGGGTTTGACTGAAGAGTGGAGCCAAGGTGAGATATGCACCTACCCTGCATATTTGAATTAATTGGTTGAACTTTTTTAGTCCCACTTTTTTTTTTGGACTGCACATGGCAGAGGACTGGGAGCTGCAGGAGATGGCTGAAAGAGCCGCATGCGGCTCTGGAGCTGCGGGTTGCAGACCTGTGGTTTAAGGTGAGGAGGGGAGAAATTCTTTCAGTCTTGCAGTACTCTATTAATATAAACTTGCAATAAAGAGAGAGCTAGTGCTTCTTGTCTGGATTACCTCGCTGGACTAATAAGAGAGCAAGAGAAAGACACACAAGAGAGCAATAGAACAAGACAGAGGAGCAAGAGATGAATCAGAGCAAGCACTGGAGAAACCAGTAAAGCAGGGGCCAGGGCAGACACTAGACTAGAGCCAGTGAGGAGCAACAATGGAACAAATGATAGAGCAGATAACAGCAGGGGTGATACAACAGATGGAGGAGCAGGTGCCACAGTAGATGATGGCAGTGGGTGAAAATAGAGAAGATGACAGAGCAGCTGATGATACAGCATAGGATAGAGCTACTGATGGAGCCAATGGCAGAGAAATGATGGAGCCAGAGATGGAGCTGATGGAGGCAGATGAAAGAATGAGAAGGTAATAGTGTTAAAATGGGTCACATAATGAATGATGAAGTGATCTTCTGTGTGTGTGTGTGTGTGTGTGTGTGTGTGTGTGTGTGTGTGTTTGTGAGTGAATGAATGAGTAATAGTTTCTTGGTGGAAAGCATCCCCCCCATTACTCCACAGATCAGATTCCAGCTGATGATCTCCTTCCCATGTTAGAGAGAACAATTAATGGATACTTTTCTCACCAGCAGGCATTCCATCAATCACTTTCCTAACTTGCCCCATCTTAAAACAGTCAGGATAGTCTCACTTACTGATGGAAAATAGCAATCATGGATGGAGGAAAGTACTTTAAACTGGTTGCCTGGATGTACTCTGATGCATGAAGGAAGTTGGGAAAATTGGAATGTCAAAAAGGAACCCAGCTCTAGTTAAAAAATGGGAGAGATAATGATTTTAGCATAAGTGAATCTACAGAAAGCTTTGGATCCTTTGATCTCATACCAGATTGAGTCTGACAAGAGGAAAGGATTTCATATCATCTGCGTGAATTTCGTTCTATTTTAGACAGACCTGTCTAAAGCCTCTAAAAAAGCAGCCTATAAGCAACTTTGTACAAGGTACCTTGAGAAGAGGGTAAAACTGCAGTGCATCCCAGTGACTAGGCCCATGACATCTCCCACAAAACTCCCTATTCTGAATCATCAATATCAGAAATACAGGACAAACTTGTCTTTACAATGCATACAGAGGCGGGCAAGGCTAGAGTTGCAGCTGTTGGAAAGACTTCAAGATACAGGATGACATTAAACATTAATTATAGGCGAGATGGATGGGTCTCCCCTCTGAAAACACTCTTCTAAATTGGAAGAGAGAATAGTGGCAGATGTTTGGCAAAATAATTCTGAACTGAGGTTGTTCTCGTCAATCAACAGTCAATAGCAATAGAATGTTTGGCAGAGAACAATGCAAGTTATAGTTGGCAGAAAGGAGCAATGAACACTTTTGACAAGTTGATCACAGCGGATGTGCCTATACAAATCAAACTACATTTAGAAGCAAGGGAAGAAAATGCCAAAACCAAACATAAGGAACAATTTAAAAAGCAATGAACCTGAAAAAGAAAAGAACATGCTGTGAAACAACCAATTAAAATTAGGCACCCAAGGAAATAATGAAATCTCTTATAATGAGATGTATTTGCTGTCTAATTGCGGGAGGATAGAATTTATTTATTTATTTGCAATATTTTTTTAACAAGTTTTATTGGTTTTTCAGTTAAAATCTACATATTTACGCAGCATCATGATGACTGGGTAATCAGAGATTCAGTAACAGAGTTTTCAGTACATAATTCAAGTTAAATTATCAAAACATCCTTCTCAATTTCCCTTAACATTTCGTACAACCAGTTTAAACTGATAAATTTCTAGAAATAGCATGGTCAGTTGAAAAATTTGTCAATTCAATTTCATTGAGATATATCTATGTGCTGTTATTAAAGTTTACCTAATTTTAATTTTAATTATATTATTCAAATTAAGCCTTTAACATCCCAAATAATATTCACAACCCAAATTTCCCTTATTTCATTACAGCAAAAACTATAGCATGTAACATGTCCACGGTGGCTGAATAGCTATGTTCTACCTAATAAACATTGTCTGTTTCACATCCTAATACATCACACGTTACTGACAGGACCACAGCCTATGTTTATTATTCTACAACTATTTATACACAACCAGATTCTGTTTTAAATTTTAGCTAATTCTTAATTCTTAAATAGAATAATCAAACGTCTATTAACTTCAAACGTGGGATCTATAAACCAAATTTCCATTATGTCAGTGCACAAATTATGTCTAAAATAAGCCTAATAGATACATAAACACATTCTAGTTCTATCTCATAAACATTTTCTGGTTTAGATCCTGATAGGTCACTTATTACTAAAAGGATAACCTTTAGTGGTTCTCTAAGAACTCATTTTTTAAATCTAACTCTGGCTTTTTTTTGCCAATCAGGTTTCCAGACCAAGGCCTTTGAATTGCCAGATAAGTCTCCCTTCGCTCCAATACATATTATTTGAATCGAAGGAAGCCATCTAGCCATCAGTGGTCCACAAAAACCAAACCATTTGTAATCATTATGTTGTTGCCCTGTTAGTTCTAGTCTCTGTATTTGCTCCAGTTAGGTCTGGATTCCTCTTCCGTCTGGGTTCATCTGCTTTAAATAGAGAGTCTTATCCAATTTTGTAATTAATGCTTGGCTATCCAGGCTTTCAGGAAACTGTCTTTGTTGATCTTCCACGTCCTCTATGTTAGCATCACTATCTTGCACAATACGTTTTCCCATAGTATGTTGTTGGTCCTTAAGGTTATTTGCCATAGTGATAGTTCCTTGTACTTTTAAAGTTGTCAGTTCTTTGGATAGTTGTTGCTTATATTCCTCTGTCTCAATAGTAATATCTTCCAATTTTGTTATATTCTGAAGTGTAAATTCTTTAGTTGCAGTCTGGGTTTCAATTTGTGACTTAATATTGGCATGTAAATTATTAAATCTGGAGATAGACATCTCAGTGACTCTGTAGATTGTTTCAAGTATAAGGTTATAATCAAGCGAAGTTTGTGGCTGATCCTTCTCCATTTTGTAATAATTATAAATAGTCCTTGGTGGAGGCTATTTTTCAAACAAAAATCAGTAAGAGTCCACCTCCACAAGTCTAAACCAAATTCATCTCCTGTTTCAGGTTTTTATCTTAATGCCAAGGTCAGTCCAAAATGTAGGCAAGCTTGTTTGCCAATAGTATTCACTAGATATCACCAGAGTACTTCAGAACCTTTTTAGACAGTATCTTTTTATTTATTTATTTATTTATTTATTTATTTATTTATTTATTTATTTATTTATTTATTTATTTATTTATTTATGTCTCTTTTTTTTAGGCTAATAAGTAGAATAGTCCATTTCTGTAAATATAGGAATTTTGGGCCAAAAGTAGAAAGGCAGTAAGTCCAATAAATCAGTATAATTTAATACAAGGCTTTTTCTTTTCTCTCCCAATGTAGACAAAGGCTGCTCTTAAGGAGGGTGGGAAAAAAAATCCCTTCCCTCTCTCGTCGCAGGGGGAAGCAAATTTGAGAAGCTTTTGGCAAGGAAAGTAGACAATTAGGAAAGCAAGAAGGCAATTCTCACCCAGTTTTCAAGTGCTTTCAAGTGCTTTTGGCTTCGGCAGGAAATGGCTAAATGATGGGCCATGGGAGTGCCCGATCCTTTCTTCTTCATTTGGAGAGTAGCTCCAAGCCAATGGGAGGGCCGCCACCCTTCTACCGCCAACTGGAGAGACCTCTCCCCTGCTCATTGCCCCTACAGGGTGACTTTCGACCCCTTTACAGGGGCCCCCCAATGAAGAACTCCAGGTGACACGAGGAGCGATTCCCTTGTGCGTCTGGGAGCACCAAAATTCTGGAACCGGAAGCCTATTTATTTATTTGCAATATTAATGGCCTACTCCAATCAATAGGGAGTGACTGCTTCACGGAAAGAAGAACAAAGAAATAAAAATATAATATTCGATTTTTGATGTACTTCTCTGGCCCTGGGAAAGAAAATAGATATTTCTATAATGTTGCAGAACAAAACAGATGGTCCCTTTTGTGGTATTAAATGACCCGCCCCATTCAACCAGGACTTAGTTAGAAATAAGATCAAAGGAAATATTGAATTCCCCCACTGACTGAATACCTCTCACTGATAAATGAAAGCTAAGATACATGTGCCTTATGTCTAAGATTCTATAACTTCACTCCTTGCTCTTTTCAGTTGACTATGAAAATCTTGCTTTCTTGGTAATGCTCCTGACAGAATAATGAGAAAGCCCGGTGAACAATCAGAAATATCATTTGACACCCTGTGGCTTAAAGTATGCTAAGGGCTAAACTCCTGCTGAAACAGGACTGCTAGTAGTCCTGTATTTCCGAGTAAAGGGTGTTCCACAGAATGGGGATCACCACTGAGAAAGCTTGTTAATTTGACCAACGCCCCATGTACTTCTTGAGAAAGGAGAATCTGTAACAGGCCTTTTTGATGACTGGACTAGTTGGGCAGATTCAATTCTGGCAAGGCGTTGCCAAGTATATTCCACTGATGTGCGGTAAACAGCTTTAAAGATGATTATCAGCACTTTAATTGGGTCCAGAAGTCTACTGGCAATCAAGGTAGTGCCATCAGGATCAGGATTATTCTAACTTGACGGGGCTATCCTGTCAAGAGCCTGGTTCCTGTAATTGATACCAAAAACAGAGCATTATTTTTTTAATCTAAGAGTCACTTTAAAAGTGTAACAAGTACACAGAAAATATAAATCATATCTGTGAATTTTGCTTTGCTCCATTTTTCAATGAGAAACATTAAGGAAATTTCTTTCGCAATATACTTTACCTAACTGTCAACCACAAAGGTAGACCAGACAGGAAACGGGCTACATTAACAAAGCCTTGCA